>NC_034594.1:99724762-99743143 GCF_900095145.1 Mus pahari
GCGGCGGCGGCGGCAGTGGTGGTGGTGGTGGTGGTGGTGGTCTCAGCATTCTTACCCAGATGTGGGCAACATAGCAAGAGATGCTTATGTGTGCAGTAGTGATAACGATGTTATGTGAATAACCAACTTCTTTCTTATTGACTAGATCTTGGGCCCAGCCCACAGGAGGAAGTACTCTCCTCAGACTGCAAATCTGGTCAAGAACCAATAATTGGAATGATCACAATGCCTAAGAGGACCTTATTTCTATTATCTTACTAAATGGACATAGTAACAACCTGGCCTTTAAATTTTTAAAGTATCATATGGAAACACTGGAATATCGACAGCAGTGTCATGCCAGCTAATACATGAAGGAGGGAAGGCACTTACTCGCACCAGAGGCAGTTTTTACGTGCTCCAAGAGGCCCTGCATGGTGTCAAGCTTATAATAAGTGTTCAGGGGGAAAACTGTGTTGAAGTGAGTTTAATTCCTCTCTCACAATTTTTTATATTCTGTAGTTTGCCTACGATCATTTATATATTCATTCATCCATTTCCCCCTATCACCGCACACCATAAAACAAAGGCTGCCAGGCTCGAAACTCCGTGAACACGTTTTTCAAATACTTCCCATGCAAGCAATCAGCCGTCGGTCTGTTTTATTCATAAGGCAATTTTTCTTTCTAGCTGCTGGAGCCACTTAAACATTTAATATCCATAAAACTGCTTTAATTTTTTAAGGACACAAATGGGGATTCCATCACAGTGAATGGGGAATGATTGGATGTCATGGCAACAGGCCTCACTGGACCACTCAGCCTTCACTTTTAAAAGGTAGCTCTCCCAAAAATAGTCTGATTTGCTTGGTCCTCCCTCTAACTCTCACGTGGAGAACCCTAGACTTCCAGTAATCAGAACTTGCCCTTCCTTGTCACTTCACTGTGGTCCTTTTCCATTTTGTGAGGAGTTAATGCCCCTCACGTGTCACTAGACCTATTTTCCAGAAAATAGCACAGAATAAATGACAAACGTTAGACAGAAATCATTTAAGAAGAAAGAGAAGTATATTCTGGTAGGAGTAGAAACGAACTAAACACCGCCTTTCTCCATCACTATTTCTTTAGAGGGAGGATCCCTCGCTGAACCTGGAGCTCACTGATTGGCCTGAACTACCTGACTAGAGAGCTGCAGCCAAGGACTCTCCTACTTCAGACCCTCCGGGGCTGGAAGACAGGCCCACACTGCAGTGCAACAGTTTTTACAAAAGTGCTGAAGTTCTACGTTCAGCTGTAAGATGGAAAATGGACAGAAGAATCTCAGAAGCTCACAGATCAATAACCCAGTACACACAGTGATGGGCAAGAGCTCCTGTCATAAACACAGTGGAAGGAGAGGACAGACATCAGATGTTTGTCCTCTGGCCTCCAGGCTCTCTGTGGTACATGTGCCCTCACACCTGCACATACGAATGAATGTGTGCACATATCAATCACATGCACACATTTTAAAAGTAGGTTATCCTAAATGATTATTCTAGTTGTGAAATGCAATCATTTATAGTCCCTGAAAGTGAACAGGGGCATAAGTGGCCATCTGCTTTAATTTTGTCCCTACATCTCTGATTTCACCCCAGCAGGAGGACACTTAGATCTGTGACAAACTTTCACCCATCATCTTGATGAAACAGATGTAAATGCCGTCCCATGGTATTTCTGTGTCTCCTCATATAGACCATTAGTAATCCCCTACCCAGAAACAGGGCAGTGCTTACTCACTGAAATGTCAAAACTGACATACCAAGATTACAATCCTCAAAATGGAGTCCAGCGCCAGAGGAAGAACAATCTGTACCCTGGGGTCCACTGCAGCCTTCTGCACAGTGCCTTGACATCATCAGAGGCTTCTAGAAGTAAAATCTGTCTCCCAGGATATATTTTTACTCTGGTCAGACAATTGATGAGTGAGACTATTAAAGCTAATCTATGGTTGTTAGCATTTGAAAGAAAGCTCCTTGGGAAAATGGTCTAAGAAAGAAGACATTAAGATAGAGGCATCAGGGGGACCGGCCCAGCAGATAAGAGCACATACTTCTCTTGCAGAGGGCCTGAGTTCTAATTCTAGCAATCACAGTGAGGAACTTACAATTGCTTTGACTTCGGCTCTAGGAAACACAGCGCCTTCTTCTGGTCTCCATGGGCACTTGCATGTGTATGCACATACAGATACCCTCACATATACACATACTTAAAAATAAAATTTTTTTAAAAAATAAATGCACTGAGTTAAGTGATAGGGTGCTTCATAGCTGTGGATAGATGAAAGGCAGATCCTGGGAGTGGATGATGGATTAATCAGTAAGGTGGGCCAACGGAAGAGATAAGAGAGCTGTGTTCTGTTGGATGGTGACCTTCCAGGAGGCTTTGCCCAGCTCAAAGGAGCAGAATGGCTTTGTGGATTAATTAAGTACTCAGTCACTGTTTGGATGAGAGGAATATAATTTGTGGTTTTGGAAAAGTTTTTCGTGTTAAGTAAATAAAAGGTGGCCTCCTCACCTTCCCCCATAATGAAATTTCTTCCTTAAGTCCTGATGACAGAGAGGTTAATGGAAAGCTTGGGGGAAATTGCTAAATTTTGACAATTGAATGATAGCAGGGGAGTTTGTATAGCGTAGGTGGGTGAAATGGCAGGGGAGGACAAACAGAGGCAATGGGTACCAGGCAGACCATGGCAATCTATGTAATTCAATAAACAGCTCCATCTGTACTCAGCAAAACTCCACAGTTTACTCCTATGAAAATGAGTGTCTGCTTTAGGCCTAGGCTTTGGGCCTCTGGTGTTCCCTTTACCTACTTTATAATCTTGTATTCTTATATCTCACAGCCTTCTATTTCAATGTCCCTTAGTTACTGGGACATTAGAAGCAGGTATAGAGGACAAACCATAGCTATATACCTGTAGAAAACTCTTCAGACGAAGATTCCCTGAAGCCATCTTACTGACAATTTGTTCACTCCCAGATTCAGCTGCATTGTCACCTAGGATTCTGGGATCTACATTCTACCCCAAGTGCTGGAAACAAAATCATTCATGGGAAGTTTTATATTGGAAATTCAAAGGAATAGGCTGGGGAGATGGCTTAGTAGGGAGTGTTTTCTTAAAAGCATGGAGACCTGAGTTAAATTTCCAGAGACTTTTCCAGAAAGCTGAGCATGACAATGTACACTTGTAATCCCACACTGAGGGGGCAGAAACAGCAGGGTTCCTGAGGTTAGAATGTGAGGCCATCTAGATTACTTGATGAGTCACAGGTCAATAAGAAACCCTATCTTTAAAGACAGAAGAAGGAAGGAAGGAAGGAAGGAAGGAAGGAAGGAAGGAAGGAAGGAAGGAAGGAAGGAAGACAGGAAAAAAGAAAAAGAAAAAGAACCCTATCATCTATTCAGATTTCATTTCTGTTGATGTGATAAAACACAGTGACAGAAGAAACCTTGGGGAGAAGGGTTCATTTGGCTTACAATTCCAGGTTCTTTTCCATTATTGGAAGTAAAGACAGAAACTTGAATAGTTAGTCTCATCAAAGAGAGAAAGTGTAAAGACAAACAACTGTATGCTTTCTGCTCACTGCTCCTGTTCAGCTACCTTTCCTCAGTCTTCAGACAGTTCAGAGCACAAGCCCAGAGCACATGCCCACAGAGGGCCAACTCAATTAGTCAGCTCGAAGTCATCTGGAACTCTAGTCCTAGGAAATCCAACACCTTCTTCCTACCTCCAAAAGCACTGGGCGTTCACATGGTGCAAAGATATGCATGCAGAAAGACTACCCATAAGCATTAAGTAAATAAATAAATAAACAGATTAAAATTCAGGTTTTTAAAACATTAGCCATTACAATGCCTCTTTAGGAACAATATCTGAGGTTGTTTTCTGCTCTATTTTCCTCCCACATATACATATACACATAAAAACAAATACACACATGCACAGTGAGAGAGAGAAACACACACACACACATATACACACACACAGAGAGAGAAAAATACACCACACACACACACACACACACACACATATATACACCACACACACACACACACACACACACACACACACACAAATACACCTAGCACAAATAGCAATTAAATGCCATGGGTCACAAACAGAAAGGCAGACCTGTGGAAGAAAACATTTTAGTAGGAGGGGGAAAGAGCATAAGAGACAACAATAGGGGAAAAAAATGATCAAAGCATGTTGAGTATGCATGAGATTACAAAAGAAAAAAGAATGAGATAAAAATTGTGTTTGAAAAAAAAAAAGTACAAGGAATAGAGTTCCTCTCTGGACCTCAGCCCAAGGATAAGGGTTTCTCAGCGTGGAGACCTGTAAGGAATGTGTGAAGCACTGCACTGGTGCCTGGAAAGGTTCAGTGACTTGAAGGATTTAGACATCCATGTATCTAGATGCTCCTCAGAGAGTCAGATGGCTGCTCTGATATATTCACTGTTCCCTACAGCAATGGGGCACGCTGAGTCCCCGGTGAATTGTTACCACTCTGGAGCAAACATGGCCTCTGGGTGGTAAGCACTCAGAACCATAGAACTAAAGATTCAAGCTTCCAGCTCACCTGGTAACTTTCTACCATAAACCAGCTCTGTTACTATCAGCACATAAACAAATCTCTGGGCAGGGTAGCAGGGAATTGTCTAAATTCAGTTAATTGCACTCACATCTTAGATGTGAGTAGTGCTATCCATGGGTTAGACTTTTGTGGCATGGAACCCTGAAAGACCAATCAGCTGATTTGATGCAGTCCTGCCAGGACCTTTATTTGAGCTAGCTCCTGCTTACCCCATCCCCGCCCTACCAGGACCTTTATTTGAGCTAGCTCCGGCTTACCCCATCCCTGCCCCCCGCGCCCTCACCGCAGGACGGTTCTGGCAGAGAAAACACACTGAACATTCATAGAGGGGAGGTTTTATAGAAAGCAGCAAATGAGGGGTGAGTGTTTCTACCCTGGCAAGCATCTAATTGGTGTGCTACTATGGTCTTTAGCATTATTGGCTGATGCTGGGAGTCAAACCTTAAACTTTTTTTTTTTTTTGCAGTATCATAATTAAGTTTAATAAAGACTTGAGAATTATGCACCTAAGACGACACGTTTGCCTTGAGTTTTGCCATAGTACTAGGAGGCAGTGCATGTAAATATTCTCATTTTATCATTAAAAACTAAACTATATCTGTGAGATATTCTGAAGCTTCTAGAGATGTTCAGTAACATATACAAGATGATAAATACATGGGAGAAATTAATATTCTATAAACTTAACTATTGATTTCTTCCTAATTGATGGTTGTTAGGTAGAGGGCAGGTTGGTTAGGGATAACAGGAAATGATGGATTTATTGGGGGAGATTAACCTGGAGACACAGGTTTTATTGGGGTCAGCCTAGAAACTGTAGTTAGGCTTGGGTTTTGTTGGCATGGGGGGGGGGTTGTTGGTGTGTGGGGGGGGGAGGGGGACTTGGAAACTAACACTTGGTGCTGACCTTGAGTTCAAACTTAGGTCAGATTCTCTAAGATGGAGTCTGAACCCAAATATTTGCTCTCTCAGGGCTCCCCCATTGCATTAATCCCCCTGCTTCCCAGCTGATGATGCAATGTGACCAGCTGCCTCACACTCCTGCTCCCCTGACTTCTTTACCATGATGGACAGTGTCCTCACACTCTGAGCCAAAATAAAACCCACATAAACTGATGCATGGTTTTAATTTGTTGCTTCCTCCATTTACCTGCTGTGACAGATTATAACCTGGAATTATGAGCTAAAATAAACTTTCTCTCCTAAATAGCTTTTTGTCAGGGTGTTTAATCACAGAAACAGAAATGCAATTAGACCAAGATTAACATCTGCCTCTAGCCTTAGCCATGGCTCTGTGGAATACAGCAGCCTAGATGTGATGAACACAGACATAAACTATTGAGCTCTGTACACACGATGAGAAATGACAGGTGACTGCTTCATCCAGTGGGATTCGAAAAGTCAGATGACTACGTGCAAGAAATAAGCCAGCTCCGATCCAGACTTCGCACCATATACAAAATCCTCAGGAGTATGGTATGCCAAATACGTTCCAGGAGATCTGCAAGACTGGCTCCAAGCTTTAAACACAGCACTGTGGGCTGTTGCTCTCCATGTACGCTTCACATAAAAGCCACATGGGAATGGAAGTCACTCTGAATGGGCACATAGTATGATTGTATTTGTATCATGTTCTCTGGAAGGTGAAAGTACAGAGGTGTTGAGAATGGAAGGAAAAGGAAATTTTACAACTAGAAAACTCTGTGTGTGTGTGTGTGTGTGTGTGTGTGTGTGTGTGTGTGTGTGTGCATGTTTCTGTGTATGTATCTCCAGATATGTACATATGTATGTGTCTCCTTTTATGTGTCTGTGAATATGTCCTTGTGTGTGTGACCTGATTAGCAGAGATCATGGGACTGGGAAGGACAGGACTCCGTGGATGAAGCTACTCGTGGGATCACAAAATGACTCTCTGTGGGACAATAAGTCTCAAGGGGGCATCTGGAAATGTAACTAGGCAAGAAGGGACATAAGGTTGTTACAACACCCAGGATTAGTGAGAAGGAACTAATGTTGCCAAATAAACTACAGGGCTTCAGATAGTCTCATATACTGAAGAATCCCCCCACCCTATTCATGTTACAAATAAGACATTCTCTTAGAACCCCTATTTGGGTATGTGAAATCATGAAAGAACTCAATAGCATTATGCATTCAGATATGGTAGAACAAATTGCTAAGTTTTGTTGGATTTTCTGTTTCATGAACACGAACCAGGTATGATAAGGCATAGTTACAATCTCAGTACTCAGAAGGCTAAGGCAGGAGGATTGCCACAAATTCAAGGTCCAGTTGGGTTAGGCTGAACCAGATTTACCAGAGCATACACTGAGAACTAGTGAAAGAAGGAAAAAAGGAAGGGAGAATGGAGGGAGGAAGGGAGAGGGAGAAGGGGAAGAAGAAAGGAAAGGGAAGAGGGTGGGAAGGAGAAAGGAAGAGAGGGAGATGGAGGGAGAGAGAAAGAGAGGGAAGGAAGGGAGGAGGGAAGGTGGGAGGGACAGAAGAAAGAACGGAAGAAAAAGGAAATTCTACAACTAGAAAACTCTGTGTGTGTGTGTGTGTGTGTGTGTGTGTGTGTGTGTGTGTGTGTTTCTGTGTGTGTGTATCTCCAGATATGCACGTATGTATGTGTCTCTACTTATGTGTCTGTGTGTCTGTGTTTGTGTGTGTGATTATGGTATTGAATTCATTTACACAAACTAAAAGAAACAACAACTCAGTTAGGAAAACTGGAGTTAATTTTAGTCTGTCACAGGCCTACTGTGTGACCCTGAGAAGCCAGTCCCTGTCTCTCAGGTCATACCATTTCCTGGTCCATGGATGAAGTGTTCATTCAAGTTAATTTCCAAGGTGCCATGAAGCTCAACATTTCCATGACTCTAAGACCCATAAAAGACTCATTATTCTCTCTGTACTTTAATAAGCAAATGTGACCACTGCCAGCAGATTAAATAAAGGAGCTAAAGATTGATGGGGTCACCTCGTGATTTTCCAATAAAGGCCGAGGCAGTTATAACAACAGCAGTGATGAAGGGACACAGGCAGGCTGTGATGAAGGTGGGAGGCAAAGTTGCTTCTGCATGTTTCTTCTAGTGGGGTTTGCAGGGAACTCCAGAGCAGAGCCATAGAAATGCTGACTCTTGTCTGTTCTGCTGGGTAAACTGTCCTGCAACTGAGCAGTGGTGAAACTGCTCAGGAAGGAAGTTTGAATACGACCATTAATTTATTCTATAAAAATTTGTGCAACCCAAGTATGTGTGATGGACCTGAGCGAGGAATAATAAGGTGGGGGACTTTGTCCTTATCCTCACAGGTGCATTAGTTATGAAGGAAATGCATCAAACACTTCTAAAGATGTAATGAAAACTATAAAACCTCGAGTCATGGGTACCTAAGTGAGAGATAGATTCCCAAAGGAAAGATCTTCAAGAGCCCTTAGAAGATGAGTGTAGTGTCACATGGAAGGGAGCAGAGGATATGGCTGGTGAGCAGTGTCAGAGTACAAGAGACAGAACTCGCTGAGTCATGAATAGGCAAATTAAGCAGTTTAGTTTGTTTTTTTCAGGAATGACTATTAAAAAATACCGTATTGGTGCAGTGGCTTAACTTGCCAACAAAAGGACCTGAGTTCCAACCCCCCAGAACCCTTAGATAAAAGCATGAACACTGTGATGCATGTTGTAACCCTGCTGCCGAGGGAGTGAAGGATGGTGGATCCCTGGGTCTCCCTAACCACCTTAACCACCCAGTCTAGACAAATTGGAACAATCCATGACAATAAAGAGACCCTGTTTCAAAAAATATGATAGAGAGAGGTTAATAAAGCTACCAAAATCAGCCTCTGATCCCTGTACACATGTGCATGCACTCCTACACAGACACACATGCACAAAAGAAAGTCCACAAACAAAATGGGTACCCCTATGGGTTGGGAAACACTACGCTCTGTGACAGTTGTGGATGCACAGAATAGATTGAGTGCTCTCTGTCTACCCAGAAATCTGTTCATTCCTGCAGCAAATATCTAAGTACATACAGTCTGTCATGACCAAACACACAGAGCTCATCAAGATAGCAGTCCTACCGTGGGGAACTTTGGCAGATAACCTAAAAAGCAAACCTCAAAAATGGAACATTCCCTGGGATGGAATACACTGCTAAGCACTTTGCGGACCCAGGAAGAACCCACAGCTCATAGCTGAATGCCCCAAAGCTGGCACTTTAGAGATATTTCTCCTAACACCACATAAGCTAAACCAAATCAAATGCCCACCTGTGGATTCATAGACCACATGGCTTGAATTTTATCCATTTTTAAAATAGCACCCTCTGTGAGCACATGCACACACACATCTTATCACATCGCATCATAACCACATCTATATTGTGTACATGCACACCGTCACTTTCTCTGGGGTTTTAAGCTATAGAGTTGGCTTTCTATATGTGAGTCTGCTTCTGTTTAGGGTTTAGATTAGTTTTTTTATATTGTTTCAGGTTTTTAAAGACTTATTCTTTTAATTTTAAGTGTGTAGATAGTTTGCTTGCATGTCTGTATGTACATCATGTGCATGCTTGGTACCCACAGATCTCAGAAAAGTGAATCGGATCCTCTTGGATTGGAATTATGGATGGCTATGAGCCACCATGAGGGTGCTGGGACCTGAAATCCAGTCTTCTGCAAAAGCAGCAAGTGTTTTTAACCTCCTAGTATTTCTCCAGCCCCTTGTTTGTTATTTATTTTGTTTAACCTCCTAGTATTTCTCCAGCCCCTTGTTTGTTATTTATTTTGTTTAACCTCCTAGTATTTCCCCAGCCCCTTGTTTGTTATTTATTTTGTTGTTCTGAAACAAGATCTCACTATGTCATCCTGGCTGGCTGGGAATTCCCTGTGTAGATCAGGCTTGCCTTAAACTCACAAAAATCTACCTGCCTCAGTCTACTGACTGTTGAGATTAAAGGTGTACACCACCATATCTGACCTTCTTTGTGTAATTTGCATGCATGATACTTTTGCTTAAGAGTCAGAGAGTAACTAAGTATAGGCATCAAGCAAGCCCTCAGTTTTTAGTAAACCCAAGGAAGATTTGAAATTTTAAACACAGAAAATCAGAAAATCAGCAAGCACTCGAAGTTGATTGATCTGAAGAGATGGTTTCATCAGGAAAGCACATGGCACACAAGCATGAAGACCTGAGTTTAGAGCCCTAGTGTCCAGGCATGACAGCATACATATATAATCCCAGATCAGGGAAAGCAGACAGAAGCAGATCCCTAAGCTTGCTGGCCAAGGCAGTCTGGCCAAATAGCTGAGCATAGGTTCAGTGAGAAGCACTATTTCCTAAAGTGAAGAAGATACCTAGTGTAAACCAACCACCTCCTCCTCCTCCTCCTCCTCCTCCTCCTCCTCCTCCTCCTCTTCCTCACATATGCACACATGCATGTGCACCTACATGCACACATGTACTCATGGACACAGAAACCCAAGCATACCAGGCCCAAAACATAACAATAAATAAAATCTATAAAGCACAAGGAATCAATTGGTCAAGTTTTACTAAAAGTTGTGAGGATGGTTTCTGTCTGACACTATCTTTTCCACTAGGGGTTTTCATGTCCTATAAATGGTCTGAGTCAGCTGGAAATGCCTAAAATTGAGCCTGTCATCCAGATGTTCAAGCACCGTACTGTCAGACAAGCAGATCTGCTAGCTTGATGTGGCAACAGCCCTGGCTTCTTCACTTGTGAAAGCCAAGTTTATATTTGGTTCCAGACAGAAGCAAATGTGTTTATGCTAGTGGTTACACTTTAAAATTAATTTTCCCCTCTAATTTTTCCAACTCGAGTTTCACATTTAAAAATTTATTCATCCCCTGATCTCCATAAATCAGATCCATGAAGCAATAAACAAAGTTCAGATGATGAAGCACTGGCGCTTTAATTAAAACCACCTTTCCCGGTGCGTGGCAAGTTCACCCTGGTGGAACCAGTGCTTTTCTAAATGAACTTTCCCAATTTAGGAAAGGACCCTTCTGGGGCACAAGAGCACGGCTGGCTCTTTGTAATGTCTTAATTTTTTTTCAGGAAGTCAAGGTATTATTGAGGGACGACTATATAGCAAACATTTTCTTGGTTTCCTCTTTCCCATCACCCCCTTCTGTGCCATGAGACATCTAAAATATCGACATCGACTCTTTGAAATGATGTGAGCTATCAAATACAGAGCAAAGGCGGTACTGTCTTTTTTTATCTTGGGTGACGCTAAGAGTCTTTCAAACTGCAGCCTCCACGTCCAACCCCTTGGCCCAACATAACCTCAAGGAATAACACCTGATAGACATTATCCATCTCATGACTATCTCCCAACAGCGGTGTGTGGGGCTTGAGAGACTGCTCAGTGGTTAAGAGCACTGGCCTTGCAGAGAGTCTGAGTTCAGTTCCTAGCAACCCCATGAGGTAACTTACAACTATCTGTGACTCCCGACATGCTCTCCCCACCTCCTCAGACACTGCACTCATGTTCACAGGCACATACATGTCTAAGCCTAGTTGTACTAGGTCATACTTTTATTATCGTTCCATAAAGGGCTGTAGCAAATACATGTACAACACCATCTTGAAAGTAAGTTACAAGATGTGAATGAGATTCTTAAAATAACAACATTAACAGTGCAGAGGTAATTTGTGTATGTGCTCACATGTGGGAGGGATGTGTGTTCAGTCACATCTGTGGAGGCCAAGGCCAGACTCAAACATTCTTCCACAGTCACTCCCCATCTTATTTATGAGACAGAATCTCTCCCCTTTCCTTTTAGTGCTCCAATTCAACTAGCCTTGATGGCCAGTGAGCCCAGGGATCCCCCTGCCTCCATCTCCCCAGTACAAAGATTACAGCAAGCACACTCTGAGGGCTGAACTCAAGGGCACAGGTTTGCACGGCGAGCACTTTACCCACAGCCATTCCTCCTCAGCCCTAACAGGTAATTTGAGGGACATGTTAGATGGGTGAATCAACACACGAAATTAAGTGTAGGATCTAATTAACCAGAAAACATTCAAACAAGGAGATCCTAAAACTAGTGGCTACATCTTAGCCCAGTAAAAAGAAGTGAAGTCATCCTCTCCCACACACCTGGCCCCCCGCCCCCGCCCCCGCCCCCTCCCCCGCCCCCAACTCTGGGAATGAGATGAAGCAATGATCAGGAAAATTAGCCCAGAAGTGTTTGTCCCATCCTCTGACTCAAGTATCTGCCCCAGGAATAAGGTCAGAGAGGGATAAAACCATTTTTCTTAAAGTCATTTGAAAATAAGTATTCACTAAACTAATTTCTCTGAAATATTAATTCTGGGAGGGACTGAATGGTTTCAGAAGTCTCCAGTAAAATAGAGATGAGAAGTGTTTTTACATTACAGGTGCCTCAGAGCTTCTGCCAGACTTCACCACCACCAAGGAAAGGAGCACTGTGGACCTCCAGCAGGGGAGAAGGGGGAACATAAACCCCTATTTAAACTGCTCTGACTTCTTGCTCCCAGCAATAGGCAGTAAGTTTCCATTTCTTTGTGACATCTTGCCCCCAAACATTAAGTTCTCACTGCTCTGAAACAGACCATTTCCCAACCTGCAGTTGATTGTTCTGTACTTGTTATACACCAAGGAGCAGAGGGGCTTGGGAAGTCCACTTTTACCCTGGCCAATCAACAGTTACAGAGACAGAGCCCCAACCCCTGCTAAAGAAGGTGCACAGAGACACCTTGAGTCCAATAGAGAAGTTGTCAAGGGTGGGTGAGTGGGTAGAACACCTAAACCCCAATGAACACCTAAGCCCCTTAGAGCCAGTGGTGCTTCTGTACCCTAGAGGTCTGGGATTCTTGCTAATAAACTTCACTGTCAGGTTTGGCTGAGATGTTCTCATACTGTTTAATTCTTTAACTGGCTGAGAAAAAAATAAAGTACCCACCTGCTATTTGGCATAAAAGGCTTAGGGGCAATTTCAGAGCCTGTGGATTTTATATAAGGTATAGGGACTTATTCACCAGGCACTACACCTGTTTCTTGGTAAGAACAGTTAGAACCGTGGGAAAGTGTTCTCTATCCAACTTCCCTGAACATTCACAGGATGAGCTGGAGCTGTGCTGCTGTTCACTGTGGTACAAATTGGTCCTCATGTAAGCAAGTCAGGAAAGACCAAAAACAGCCAGGGGGATGTGTACGAGCTGCTGTTGATAAAACTATCTAGCACAGTTGGTTTTATGCAAAATGTTATTCGGGTCACACACATGCATGTGCACATGCAGAAATAGAGTCAAATATCCATGTCAGGTGTATTCCTCAGTCCCTTTTCATGCTGTTCTACTTGTAGTTGTTGTTGTTGTTGTTGTCATTTTGCTGGAGTTGTTGTTATTGCTGTTGTTCATATTGTTCTTGTAGTTGCTGTTGTTGTAGGCTTTTATTGCTGTTGCTGCTGCTGCAGCTGTTGTTGTTACTGTTGTTTTTGTTGTTGCTGCTGTTGTTTTTGTTGTTGCTGATGTTGCTGTTGATGTTTTTTTTGTTGTTGTTATTCCTCTGTGAACCTGATGCTCACTGATGATCTGGTTGTTGGCCAGTGAGCTCCAGGGATCCTCCTGTCTCTGCTTCCCAACTCTGGGACTACAAATACACATCTGAGGCCTAGTTTCTCTTCCTGGGTTCTAAGGGTCGAACTCAGGTCCCCATGGCAAGAACTTCACTAGCTGAGCCATCCTGCCAGTCCAGGTTTTAACAGAGTTGCTTTAGAAGGGAAAAGGCTTCTGCATTTTCAACCACAGACCCAGCTCTGACTCCCTCATCCCCTGTATCATCACTTTTCTTCCTACAGGCAGCAGAGGGGGAAGTTGTCAGCCTGGAGACACTGACAGTGTAAACCCTTCTGAAACAAAATAGGAGTGAAACCTCACAGGAAGCCATCGATCTCAGCTGGGAAAGTGTAATGTTCAGTGGAAGGAGACCAGAGTAATTGATGTTGAGCCCCAGCAGACACTGAAACTGCTTGAAGTCCTTTTCCAGTATGATGAGACAGGCTTCCCATAGTGTCTACTTTTTCCCACCCTAATAACATTTTTTTTTAAGATCAAGAAAGAGAGAGCATACCTTTTGGGGAAAAGAAAAATTACACATTTCCCCAAGCTAAAAACAGTGTTGTTATTACCGTGCCTACAAATCTAATTTGATCAGAGAGAACCGCATCCTGCTGGCCTTTTTGTCTGTGACCTTAACAAAACGATAGCGAAATGGGAATATTGTAACCTCAGAGACAGGAAGATCTTGCTCTCTCTTGCTGCCTCTGAATCACTGTGCCTCTTGGAGGCCACAGAAGCTCTTAGCACTTCAATTTCCTCAGCTGTGAGAAGGTTTGAATTGCTGTGAAGGGATACACATTTGTTGGTTTCCTAACCTTCTTACATGCAATCAGATTTCTGGATAAATTTCTAGCTCCTTTAGAAAACACAGGGATGGGTATGTATGGTATTGTGGAGCAATTTCATTGAAGTTAAAGCACTGTCTTCTAAAGGAAGAAGGTTGCCATATTTATAATAGCTAGAAGCTGGAAAGAACCCAGATGTCCCTCAACAGAGGAATGGATACAGAAAATGTGGTACATTTACACAGTGGATTACTACTCAGCTATTAAAAACAATGAATTCATAAACTT
Source organism: Mus pahari (assembly GCF_900095145.1). NCBI lineage: Eukaryota > Metazoa > Chordata > Mammalia > Rodentia > Muridae > Mus > Mus pahari. The sequence continues at coordinate 99,739,070 of NC_034594.1, forward strand.
CTTAGGCAAATGGATGGATCTGGAGGATATCACCTTGAGTGAGGTAACCCAATCACGGAAGAACATACATTGTATGTACTCACTGATAAGTGGATATTAGCCCAGAAACTTGGAATACCCAAGATTCTATTCACAAACCACATGAAACTCAAGAAGAAGGAAGACCAAAGTGGGGATACTTCAATCCTTCTTAGAAGGGGAAAGAAAATACCTATGGAAGGAGTTACGGAGACAAAGTGTGGAGCAGAGATGAAGGAATGACCATCCAGAGACTGCCCCACCTTGGGATCCATCCCATATAAAATCACCAAACCCAGACACTTTTGTGGATGCCAGCAAGTGCTTGCTGACTGAATCCTGTTGTCTCCTTAGAGGCCCCACCAGTGCCTGACAAATACAGAGGAGGATGCTTGCAGCCTACCATTGGACTGAGTACAGGGTCCCCAATGAAGGAGCTAGAGAAAGGACCCAAGGAGCTGAAGGGGTCTGCAGCCCCATAGGAGGAACAACAGTATGAACTAACCAGTACCCCTAGAGCTCCCAGGGCCTAAATCACCAACCAAAGAGTACACATGGTGGGACTCGTGGCTCTAACTGCATATGTAGCAGAGGATGGCCTCATCAGTCATCAATGGGAGGCCCTTGGTCCTGTGAAGGCTCTATGCCCCAGTGTAGGGGAATGTCAGGGTCAGGAAGCAGGATTTGTGGGCAGGGGAAAGGGAGGGGAGGGGATAGGGGGTTTTGGAGGGGAAACCAGGAAAGGGGATAACATTTAAAATGTAAATAAAGAAAATATCTAATAGAAAAAGGAAAATAAAGAGTGGGAAAGTCAGCAATAATTGCAAGTCTTAGGAGCTCCTGAAACTTACAAGATTCACAAGAAGCCCCCCAAGGTTATATAAGCAGCAACAATTGCTTAGAAGAGGAGACTGTTCAACCCACCAGTCTACTTGCCTGCAAGTCATGCAGGGATGATCCGTGCTAGGGTAGGCCTTCAGAGATGTAGTTGCCACCGAAACACCTATGCTCCTGTAGGCCACCCTTCACTCTGACTTCTATAAGAAATACCATAAATTCTGTGGTTCAGCAATTGGACTTTGATGGCGGAAATACTTTAGTCTGCCCTGAGTAAGTAGACATTTGTTCACATCTCCCCATGAACAAACACTTTAACTATCCACAGCTTAACATAAAGAATATGAGAGAAGTCAGTCCTCACTTAGCTATACACAGAATGAATTTTGCTTGTTTATAAATTTATATGCACAACCTATTCTTATGACTATAATTGAAGAATTATATTTTACTACATATAATTCTGTTATTGAATACTTCTCTGCTCTAGTGAATAGAGAAATAAAGTTGTTTCTCAGAAATTAAATTAAGGGCTTAGATGATTCTTTACAACTAAATAAAGGTAAAGATTTAAAATTGTTGGATCGAGTACGTGTATGGTTGCTGTGTAATACCTGGCATAGAACTAGGAGAATACTGTGCTCACATGCATTCAAACAAGTCTTTGATTTCTTCCTTTTATTTTTAAAATAATTGTCTCAGAGCAGTTGCAAAAATAGTAACTAGTATCCTATGTACTCTTTGTACAGTTTCTCCAATTTTAACAGTGTACATCATCAAAATCAGGATACTGGTAGTGTGTAATATTAACCCTAGATCTGTTTGTAGCTTAATTTGTAAAAAACTAATAATGAGATATGAATGTTATAAATAGAATAGTTTGGGAAACTTGAGATTTGATTAGGGACAGGGAGACCTATGAAAGAGCAAGTGATATTCATCTCAGAAAAGCAGGATGGACCCCATGGATTTACCTTTGAAGACAACAAGGAGCCTGGGTTTGGGGACAGCAGGCGCTCCTCACAGTCTGGTTATCTCACCTGAAGACCTCTGCTGCTTTTACTGAAAACCAATGAAAACATGGCCATAATCAAAAGGTTATCTAGCTATCAAAAAATGTGAGAAAATTTCATGGTAAATTATAGATGACTTTAATGTTGAAGATAAACATGACATGAATTCATTTAGAATAATTTGGGAGAAATTTAAAGTAATCTGCCCGTGTATGACACATAGAAAGGAAACTGCAGCAAATAGGCTCATGGAGATTATATGCTGGAAATAAAATTCTGGCTTAATCAGAGCTTACATTGCATCAGAAGAAGCACAGGAGGAAAGAAGAAAAGAGGGGCTAAGAGGTCTTGGATTAAATTTGAAGCCAAAAATTATCCATAGAGTAAACAACTAAAGATACACACAAACTGTTCTTTTTTAATTTAAAAAACAAGAGTTCACATTATCTTTGTGTGTTAGCTACTTTTCACATTGCTATGACATGACTTTCTTATCATAGGTTTTATTTGGTTCACAATTTGAGACAGGATGATGGTGGGGAAGGTGTGGCAGCAGGAGTGTGATACAGATGGTCGGTCACATGGTATCCACAGTCAGGAAGCAGAGAGAGATGGATGCTGGTGCTCAGCTCACTGTCTCCTTTTTATTTTGTGCTAGACCTCTGCTCATGGGATGGTGATACCACATTCAGGATGGGTCTTTCCATCTCAGTTAAATCTTTCTAGAAATACACTCACATATGTCCACATGTCTCCTAGGTGATTATAAATGGAATGAAATTGGCAATCAAAATTAAGCACCACACTTAAGTACAAAAGCTGATGGACCATAATATAACAATTGAGTTTCTTCTTCTAATGGTGTGAAATTCTATATGTTTTAAATTAACATGCATTTATGTTTAGGTATACAAATACTTATAGCTATAATTTTGTTTAATATGTGTCTCCCTTCTTGAATTGCAGAGCCAGCTTCAGTTGCATATGATAAGAGGGGGCATGCTGGCTATAATATCATACTCTCTACTGCCTGTGAATGAAAGGGGAGAGGGAACTAGGTGTATTCTCTCAGAACTCCCCTGAAGGCATCATGATTTTAACATGAGACAGGAAATTGCAAGGCTACCCTCCTTTCAATTACGATAAACTAGACAGGCTTATTCCCCAGAACTCACAAGAATCACCTTGGTTAATAAAAAAAAAGGGGGGGAGAAAAGGAAAGAAAAACCATTTAAAGCAAAATAAAAGGATTAGTTGTGGGGAGTTGGGATTTGAGTGTGGGCAGGGAGAGCTATCAAGAACAAAAGCTTCCCATCTTAGAAAAACAAAATGGGCCCTGGGAGTCTTATCTAGGAAGCTGACAAGGCTGGAGCTGGGGAGTACACAAGCATCCCTGGCAGTCTGATTATCTTGACATAAAGAACTCTGCTGCTTCTACTGAAAACACTGTTGTTGGCTTCACAGTTAAATTTTGCTAAAGTTCCTTATGACATGCTACTCATCTGAGCCACACTATAAACTGATTATCTGAAAACAGAAAAAATAGTTTCTTATTCAAGAAGGGTAGTGTTACCAAGTGCAGTAGGAACTGCAAACCTAGCACCGAGGAGGTCTACTCAGAAAAGAGAGTGGAAGTTCAAGGCCTGCATGGTACATAGTGAGACCCCTGTAAAGAAGGAGAAGTGGGGAGAGAAGGAGGAGGAAGAGGATACAAGGAAAGAGAGGAGAAGGAAGAGGAGGAGAGAAAGAAGAGGAGAAGAAGGAGGAAAGGGGAAAGGAAGACAGAGAGGAGAAGATAGAGGAAGAGGCAGTGTTATGAGTTGAAATGTGGTCCCTAAGGTGGTTGCTTGTCTAAATTAACATAACACAGAGTCTCCTAGTTTCTTAGTGCTTTACTGCTGTGAACAGACATCATGACCAAGGCAATCATATACAGGACAACATTTACAGATATGCAGGCATAGTCATATGCGTGCTTAAAAACAGACTTTTTAATTAAAAAAAAATAAGGTAAAAGTCAATCAAGGAAGACATCCTACATGATCCTACAAACACCTGAACTCTGAATATCCACATGCACCACACACATGCACACACACACACACACACACACACACACACACATGCACACACACATGCACACACACATGCACACACACACACACGCACACACACACACACGCACACACACACACGCACACACACA
>NC_034594.1:99743763-99752050 GCF_900095145.1 Mus pahari
CACACACACACACACACACACACACTTCAGAGTGTCATCTTTATTTCTGTGTGTGGCCACCAGTATCCTGAAGCTCCTGAGACTGCAGTACTGAAGGATTCCATGTGGGACACACATCCTACCACAGTTCAGAAGAAGAAACATGTATCACCTTCAGCCAGCTATCTCTGGGTTTTCTTATGACAAAGAAAACTACTGTCGGCTGGCTCTGAGTGGCTCTATGCCGTTGTGCTTCTGTGCTCAATAACTCCCGTGCTTTTATTAACTGTTCTACTGAGTCCTATTTATCAGAGAGACAGGTGTATCACCTGATAATACAATAAGCTCTGGTGGATGTATGAGTTGTTTTATACTTTTATACCCACAATCAGTTCCCAGAGCATCGTAAAACAAAAGGCTTATTTCTCCCACCAACTCCCTTCAGTTTTTATTCCCCAAGTAGTGAAGCTATGCAATATTCACCTTCAGAAATAACTGTTGCCATTTAATAATAAGTATAAAATATCCTCTCATCTAACAAGGGACATCATGGATTAAAAATGAAGTTATTCTTTAAGGATAATGTCGTGATAAAAGATGGATGTAAGCATCTAGGTGAATGAAGTGTAGCAGGCATGACCCAGGGTATGACTAAAAAGCAGACCTCATTTCAATGTCATAAAGAAGATATTGCACACCATTTCCCCCCCAAATGCAGTTGCAGGCATCCTATATCACCATCCCCTGTTCTTTCCAAAACTAAGAACAGAAACACCTTATCAGTTGGATACCAAGCCATAAAAAGGAAAAGCTAGCCTAAACCTATTCCCTTCATACAGCCTACAAAGCCCTGGGGAGCCTGCAGTAACCTCAATGTACTCAGCCTCTTCCCACCCACAAACCCTGACCTCCTGGTCAGCCATCATATGGAGTCCCCTTCTAGCCTTTCTGAAATACCTCTCTGCTTTTACCCCCACATGACTCATGCCTGCAACAGGCTGCACCTGCCTTTTTTCCTCAAAGAAACTCTAGTCCTCACAGCCTCATCTTTTGAATGTGTGCTATTAAAAATTAAAAGTCACCCAACCAATGGACAACAGCAGCTGACCCCTGTTGTTGAGTTGGGGAAGGCTGAAAGAAGCTGAGGAGAAGGGTGATCCTGTAGGAGGACCAGCAGTCTTGGTTAATCTGGACCCCTGAGATCTTTCAAACACCGGATCACCAAACAGGCAGCATACACCAGCTGATATGAGGCCCCCAACACACATACAGTAGAGGACTTCCAGGTCTGTGTTCATTCAGAGATGAAGCACCTAACCCTGAAGACACTGGAGGCCCCAGGGAGGTTAGAGGTCAGGTGGGGTGGGGGTCAGGGCATCCACATAGAGATGGGGTGGGGTGGGGAGGAGGTGTGGGATGTGGAACAGTCAGTGGGTGTGTATGGGGAGAGGTGGGGAATGGAATATGAAGTGTAAAAACTGAATTACAAATAAAATTAAATTTAAAAAAATTTTAAAAAGTCATTTCAGTACAACCTATATAATAAATATCAATCATACTTAAATCTCTGGGCTAAATGCCATAAATCAAAATAGCCTACACCCTTAAGTTACTTGCCTTGGATACGTGTGCAATCTGTAAACCTGAGAACTTATTAAGCATTCAAACAAGAAGCCAGATATAAAAGAATACAGAGTGTGTTACCCAATTCATGTGAAATGCTAAAACAGGCAGATTAATCTACAGTGACAGCAAACATTAGCAATGCCCTAGGGCAGGGAGGTCAGCCATGGCTGCAAAAGGACAGGAGGACCCTGTGTAGACATAAAAATATTCTGCAATGTTGACTGTGGTGTACTTTGGTACACATTTGTCAAAACACATCAAAATGTTCACTAAGGGGTGCATTTTGGGATCTGAGAAAAATGATTCTATTCTTAAAGCATTTGCCATGTAAACGTAAGAGCCGGGGTTCAGATCCCCAGTGTCCGTGAGGGTAGTAGGTGTGGTGCCCTCCTGCAATGCCAGTATCTAGGAAGCAGAGATGAGGGACCCCTACCTGGGCCCTATAACACCCTGTCTCAAGCAAACAAATAGGTGCACTCATGTATCTGTGGGTTAGATGAGAGGTGATAACTCTGAGCAGCAGGAGTTCTGCCATTCTTACTACTGTACCTAGTTCCTCACACTATGCACACCTTGTACCTGAGTCGCATGGTCTCAGCAGCAAGTGCCATGGTGGTCATTTATTCATTCATTTATTCATCCACTGAAACACTTTTATATATCATTATATCTGTATTTGTGAAATATATATAATTACTCTGTTCATCGCCATTCTTTCTCTCTTAATTATTTCTTTTATTTTTTGAAATTATAATACCCTCCCTTTCCTCACTCCAAACCCTCCCATTTACCCCTCTTTTTTCTCTTTCAAACTCATGGCCTCTTTCTCTCTCTCTCTCTCTCTCTCTCTCTCTCTCTCTCTCTCTCTCTCTCTGTATGTGTGTTCTACTTCCTCTGCTCATTGTTTAAGTCTGGCTCCTAATGGATTGGCTGAACTCTCATGGAGCTCAGCAATCTCTAGTGAATCCACCGGTTTTTAATCTCATGCTAGAAACACTGTGTCCTCTGGCATCCCCAGGACAGTCACGCAGAAGCATAAGATTCTCCAATACTGATGAATTCTCATGCTACTTGAACAAGATCAGTTCTTTCTTCCACGCTGGGTCATGTATATATACTGGCTTCTTTTCTGTTACTATGCCAAGACACACTGAAACACTCCCCCAAAACAAACAAACAAACAACCCTTGGGGAAGAAAGTGGCTTATTTCAGTTCACAGTTCCAGGCCACAGTCCATCATTGTAGAGAAGTCAACCAGGAACTTCAAACAGCTAGTCAGATCACATCCACCGTCAAGAGCACAGAGAAAAAAATGCATAGAGGACCACCTGCTTGCTTTTGCTCAGCTCAGTCTCTACACTCAAACAGTTCAGTACCCACTGCCTAGGGAATGGTGTTTCCCACAGTGGGATGGACATCAGTTAACTTAAGACAGTCTCCAACTGGACTTTAAGTGAGCAGTCAATCCCTCATTGAGCCTCTCCCCAGATGATTCTAGCTTGTGTCAAGTTGACAATTAAAGCTAAGCATCACAATGACCATACTTTCAAATAAGTTAGCATATGACAGGGAGCAAAGTTTGGGAAAATGAGATAGAATGAGTGGGTGAGGGTATTAGGGGCAGAATACGGTCAATGTGAAGACAGCATATTGCATGCATATATGAAATTATTCAAAACCTTATTTAGACTAACTTGTTGCCAAGATGATGTAGTGGGTAAAGGTGCTTGAAGTCAAGACTGACAATCTGAGTTCAATCCAACCCACATAATAAAAGAAGAGAACAAAACCCACAAAGTTTCCTCTGAATTAAACACATAAACAAACATATGCACACAGTACACTCACACACACACACACACACACACACACACACACACACACACCATCACCATCACCATCACCATCACCACCACCACCACCACCACCACATCACAACACACACAACACACATTCAACCCACACCATAAACACACCCTCATATGCATCCATACGGTACACATTTGAAAAGCAGGGCAGGAGAGACACCTCGCACTCTTGCTGCCCTTTCCAACCACCATGGACTGTATCCTAAAACTGTAAGCCAAGATGAAGCCTTCCTCTCTTAAGATGCCTTTTAAGGGTATTTTGTCACAGTAGCAAAAAGAGTCACTACAGGAAAGACACAGTTCTCTCACAAGGAGAAAACAGAGCCAGGAATCTGGAATATTTTATATATATAGTAACTGGCCTCCAAAAGGAAAAAGATTAGATCAATCCCTTCTTTAAGCAGAAAGTCACCGTTATGAGCAAATGCAGCCTGAAGCAGAGGGAGGTCATGGCAAGGCAGAATTGATGCTACTCTTGCAGGCTCTCCCAGCAATGCAAAAGGGAGGTGGACCATGAGTGATGCTTCAGCCCTCTAGTGCAGGGGAAAACAGGAAGGCCTTTGCCCTTCTGTGCAGAATGTTTTCCACAGTTGTCTGTCTTTCTGAGCTCTGTATCTATCATTTCTGGATCTATACTCTGGGAATCTCGTTGGTATTTTACTGTATGGTGAGAAGTAACATCAAAGAAATTGCTCCCACGAGGAAATTTGCATGCTGAGGAAGTTAATGACCATCTAGTTTTCTCCTCAAAATGTCCTAGCATCATCCATTCCGTCTTGGTTGCAACTTATCTCCTGCTAACCACCCATCCCTTCCTATACATTCCATCCCCACTCACTCTTCAAGGCTGAGATCAGGGAAGCCAAACAGTGAGTGCTCATTTAAAGCTCAAAGCCACAGTGGGCTCTCCTTGTCCAGTGCTACCACATTTGAGTCACACTAGATAATTAAACACTCACCTGTGTATTTGAATTCAATTATTCTACATACTAATGTCTCAGAGTACTTCAATTAGATCATAATCTCTATGAAGCTCTGTAAATGCTAGGGAGGTAGCTAAATTGGTAGGGTACTTGCCTCGCATGCACCAAGCCCTGGGTTCCATCCCCAGGACTAGATATGGTGACACATGCCTGGAGGGGTAGAGACAGGAGGATCAGAAGTTCAAGTCATTCTCAACTACATAATGAGTTCAAGGGCTACATGAGATACATAAGATTATATATCATCATCATCATAATAATAATAATAATAAATAGTATATGAGTTATACTTAAATTGATGAGAGATGTACAAGAGAAAGAGAGAGATTATGAATACTCATTCTTTTAATGATCATATTGGGTGATATCTTCAGAGGGTTCAAAACTAAGGGTTTTTTGGGGGTGGGGGGTGAAATAGCAGTTGAACCTTACATAAATGGCCTGATGGAACAGAAGCCTTGGGTCTACATCTGGGCTTCCCATCTTCCCAAAAGTGCCAGCTGCTTTCTACCTCTGTATTTTAGTTTTCTGCTAAAATCCATATGGTGAGAATAATTTCTCTGTCTGCATGATATGGTACGTGAAGAATGAACAGGCTACAGGTGAAGGGATTTAGTCAGCACCCGCCTATGATGGGAAGAACATCCGGAGGTGTTCTTACAAGTATTGGATTTGAAAGAATCATCCTCCTTCCAGAAAAGGTGGGAATCAAGTTCAGTTGTTCTGCTGCAGACAAGCCAATTGGCAAATTAAATAAATAAAAGAATTCAAAATAAAGAAACAGACTATACATATACATCTATGTGTGTGCATATGGAGAAAAAAGAAAACAGTGAAAACTAGTAGGTTTTGAGGTCAATAAGGAAGAAGAAAGGGAATACTCCTTAAGATGAAGACTTGGTGCCCTAGAAGATGCCCAGAGATAGGATTTCTGAGTGGAGGGAAAGAAATGGATACAGAAGCTCTGAGTAGTGATTGCTTTTCTCATGACTTTGAGAAAATGACTTTGAGAAGAAGTACTTTAAGGAAGAAAAGGTTTATTCCCAGTTTCCGCTTGCCTTCCTGGTCTTAGCAGTGAAGGTACTTTAGTAGAAAGGAGAGGGTGTCTAGTCACGTGTGATCATGGTCAGAAGCAGAGAGAGAAAGGGAAATGGAGCGAGGCTATACAAAAGGTTAGTGCACGATCCTAATGACCCACCTCCAGTGTTGAGGCTCCACCTCCTAAGGGATCCACAAACTTCCCAAACAGTGCCACTAACAGGAAACCGAGCATTCAAACACAAAAGCCTGTGGGGACATTTCACATCCAACTACAACAACATTGGTTGTCCTGTCATTCCTGTCATGGCTGTGGTGAAACCCTCTGTCCAAAAGAGATGGGGAAGAAAGACTTATTTGGATTTTGCTTCCATATCACAGTTTGTCACTTAGGGAAGTCAGGAAAGGATCTCCAGGCAAGAATCTGAAGCAAAAATCTGAAAGAAATGCTGCTTGCTGGCTCGTTCTCCGGTTCATTTTCCAGCTCAATCTTAAGGTAGCTTTCTTATACAGTCCAAAACTACCTGTCTAGGGAATGGTACCACTCACAGTAGACCTAGCACTCCTACATTAGTTAACAACCAAGACAATCACCCATAGACACACCCACAGCCAATCTAATATAGGAAATTTCTCAATTGAGACTTCCTCTCTAAGGCTACCTGTAACTCTAAGCTGCATCAAGTTATCTTTAACTAGGGCAGTGTTCAAGTCACCAGGGTCACAGAAACTAAGCTGGGAAGCATGCGATCTTTTTCAAGTCAAATCTTGCTAAGTTGTCCATCTATTTTGATACATTATAGTTGATACATCAGACATGTTATAAATATTCCCTTGTGTTTCAATGACGTAAACAACAACATATGCCTGACAGTTTCCTCATCCTTCAGCATGGTTGTAGTTATAATAATAATTAAACAACAAATGACCACTTCTATTGAGCACAGCACCTTCCTGGTACATATGCCTCAGTGTTCAACAAGGGATACCAATCACCATTGATATCATTACCACTCTTATTCTAAGTACAACCTTGCAAAGTACTCTGGTATATAGGAATTAAAATGGAGATTAAATGATGTCTTAATAGTTTACTCTGAGGCATAAAGGTGTCACAATACTGAACCCCTGCCTTTTCATTAGAGCATGCTGTTTTCTAAATACCTTAATGTAACCCCAGATTAGCTCTCCAAAGGTTATCCCTGTGAATCCTGTTCTAGTTCCACTTCTGTTTCTGTAGTCAAATACCCAGCCCAGGTCCCTACCCCACAAAAGGCAGCTTAGAGAAGAAAAGAATTGTGTGGCTTACAATTCAAGGATCAAGTCCATCATTGAGGGGGAAGTCAAAGACAGGAAGCTGATAAATTATATTCACAGTCAAGAACAGAAAAAAGCCGGGTGGTGGTGGGGCACCCCTTTAATCCCAGCACTCAGGAGGCAGAGGCAGGCAGATTTCTGAGTTTGAGGCCAGCCTGGTCTACAGAGTGAGTTCCAGGACAGCCAGGGCTACACAGAGAAACCCTGTCTCAAAAAACCAAAAAAGAAAAAAAAAAGAACAGAAAAAAAAATGAGCTCATGCTGCCTGCCTGCTTGATCTAGCTGTCTCCATTCTTATACAGTTCCAGGCATGGTGCTACTGTCCACAATGGACTGGGACAATTAACAGCCAAAATAGACCCTAACAGCCATGTACATTAGCCAACCTAACATAGATAATTCCTCAACTGAGAATCACTCCTGGATGATTCTAGGTTGTGTCAAGTTAACATTTAAACCTGGCAGAAGTCCCATGATTGAAACTCACAATTTAACCAAACCATTTTTTATGGTTCCCAATGCCATGTTCTTTAAGATGTATGTGTGTGCACCTGTTTCTCTATATATACATATGTCTGGAGTAATCTGTGGAGGCCAAGAAGAGGGTGTCAGATCCACTGGAACTGGAGTTATAGGCTGTTGTGAGCTGCCAGATGTGGGTACAGGGAACTGACCCTAGTCCTTTGCCATATCAGCAAATACTCTGACCTTTGATCCATCTCTTTAGCCCACCACCGCCCACTCTCCATGCTCTCTAAGAACTGGCATTTGGAAAGATCTCTTCCATTCCATCTATTAAAGTTGTACTGACTATTCAAAAACAAATGCACAAAAACAAAAACCACACCTTCCATGAAATGTTTCCTGATCATCTCCAGCCATTCCTTTGTTTCTTCTGAATCCCCACAGCTCCTCATTTCTGTTTATGCAATCATCTCCCAGTGGTTATTCTAAGAAAAATTAAAATCCAGTCAAAGTCCCTTCTAAATCCTAATGAGGGTGCAAAGCATGAAGAAAGCACTCCTAGGAGTTTGTTTTAGATACTTAAATGTAACTGCTGATATTCATGTATTCCCTAGAAGTCAAGCTCAGCCTAGACTGGGTAGCAAGTTTGTTTTTTTTAATTCTATATTTTTTATTGGAAATATATTTTTCTCTCATACCTCATTCCATTCTTCCCAGCTTGGCACTACCAATCCTCTTCCCCAAATCCACTCCCCCTCCATCTCATATCATAAAAGAGAAGGCCTCCAAGACAAAACAGCCAAGCACAAGACAAGATTCAATAAGGCAAGGCAAGAGCCCTCACACCGAAGCTGGACAAGGCAACCTAACAAGAGAAAAGGAGCCCCAAGCTCAGACAGTCAGAAACACACCTGCTCCCACAGTTAGCAGTCCTGCAAACACTGCCAAGTCAACAGCTGCTACATATATATATATATATATATATATATATATATATATATATATATATA
>NC_034594.1:99758501-99794512 GCF_900095145.1 Mus pahari
GGGCATATGATCTTCGCAAGACCTAGGGCCTCTCCTCCCATTGATGGCTGACTAGGCCATCCTCTGCTACATATGCAACTAGAGACACAGTTCAGTGTGGTACTGGTTAGTTCATATTGTTGATCCTCTTCTAGGGTTGCCAACCCCTTTAGCTCCTTGGTTACTTTCTCTAGCTCCTTCTTTAGGGGACCTGTGTTCCATCCAATAGATGACTGTGAGCATCCATTTCTGTGTTTGCCAGGCACTGGCATAGCCTCACAAGAGCAAGATTTTGCTGACAGGACCCTGATATAGCTCTCTCTTATGAGACAATGTGTTCTTAAGAGACCATTAGCATTCACAAATCCAAATGCTAAGAATGCCATCACATAACATTGGAGACCCAGGACAGTTTTTCCCATTTTGCTGTGACCTACCTGCCTGCAGCTCCCACCAATGTATTTGGTAAATGTCTTGGTTTATGACTTTAGGACTTTTCCTGTTATTTTGTAACTAATAAAATCTCATGTGACCTCTTCCATGGTGAGACTTAAATTAATGTTCATGAGTCATGGGCCTCAGATTTGGCTCCATCCCTTTGGGATGAGAGTTATGTTTCTGTGTCAACCGCTGGCTTCCCGACATCCCTTGCATTGGTTCATTTCCATGGCCCCAAAAAACTTGTGAGCCACTGTACAGACAAGTCCATCAGTCTGCAACAGCAGTAGTGACAGTATAAGAGGACCCCGAACAGCAAGCCCCCATCAAAACACAAACATATGCATGTGTGTGCACACTGTGAATGTGGACTCAAAACAAAGTCACCCATGCCACTGTCCCACTCAGCAGCCTGAGAAGTGACTTTGTCAGGTACAACCAGATTCTTAGTGTCCAGGAAAAGAAAAATAATGTCAGGAAGAGCCAGCACAAAGCAGAGCTGGGCATCACAAAAAGACATCTCTGATGTGATACAAAAGAGTAAGATGAAAGGATGGACTATCCAGAGACTACCCTATCCAGGGATCCATCCCATCATCAGCCACCAAACCCAGATACTATTGCACATGCCAGCAAGATTCTGCTGAAGGGACCCTGATTTAGTGGCCTCTTGTGAGGCTATGCCAGTGCCTGGCAAACACAGAAGTGGATGCTCACAGTCAGCTATTGGATGGAACACAGGGCCCCCAATGGAGGAGCTAGAGAAAGTACCCAAGGAGCTGAAGGGGGCTGCAACCCTGTAGGTGGAAAAACAATATGAACTAACCAGTACCCCCTGAGCTCGTGTCTCTAGCTGCATATGTAGCAGAAGATGGCCTAATCGGCCATCATTGGGAAGAGAGGCCCCTTGGTCTTGCAAACTTTATATGACCCAGCACAGGGGAATGCCGGGGCCAAGAAGTGGGAGTGGGTGGGTAGGGAAGCAGGGGCGGGGGGAGGGTATAGGGAACTTTCAGGATAGCATTTGAAATGTAAATAAAGAAAATATCTAATAAAAAACATAAAAAAAAGAAAAAAGTTCATATTACTTTTAGCTTCAGAATATACCATGGATATTTAAGAGGCATTTAACGACTATAAATCATTTTGATGATTTACAATAATGTCAATACTATGTTGTATATTTTAAAATAAATTTTATTAGTTTAATAAATAAATAAATAAACTTGCGTTAAAAAAAGAAAAAAGAGAGAGAGAGTGGACAGAAAATAAGACCCACCGAGACAATGGTTGTGGGCTTCTCTCAAGAGTTATACTTCATTGTCTTCACAGTGGTCTTCTATGGGATTGGGGTGGACTTACTGCTTTTGCAGTGGGTATATACAGGATTTAGGTAGACTTCATTGTCTTTACAGTGGACATCTATGGGATTTTGGTGGTTTTAAAGCTAGTGTCTTCCTAGAGTCTCTAAAAAAATCTAAATGATATCTGAGGGTAGCTCTGAGATGCCAGGAAGGGTTACAATTGGGAAAGTGAGAGCCCGGATAGTTGACATGCAGGAAAGCAGGGAATCGCTGTGAACAAAGTAGCAGTCTTGCTTGAGCTTTGCAAGGTCTGTCTGGAAGAGCAATGAGGTCAGAGTCAAGGCTATGTATATCCGAGCCTTAAGCCTGCTTCATTGCCGTGTTAATTTAGCATACCTGTATATGAAAGGAATATTTTATATGGACAGCCTTCACAGCAAATGTTAACTATGCTGAAATGTTCGCCTCTCAGCTAGTAGATGTTTCAAACTGACCCCAAGTGAAGGGCTCCTGTTTCTTCCCATGTTCTTGTCTTTCTACCCTGCCTCAAGTGGAAGAAGAAAAGGGAAAATGAGACAGGACATGAAAAACTAGAAGAAAATTCAGTACATCTGATACCCTTATCTATAGAAAAAGGCCAAAGGGCTTATAAAAATGCCCAACCTTGGCCAATTCTCTTCTATCAACCTCCAGCTCTTGCTATCACCTAAGGCTTCAAAGGCAAGAATACACATGCCCTCCACCAGCTTCTCCAATTGCATAAGGGGGTAATTACCCTTTGACCCTGGAAGCTATTTACTAATGACCTGCGGCTTGAGCTTGGACAGCTTTCCTCATTAGCACATGACTATACTGCAAATGTTATTGCCAGTGAGACGATTATAAAAGCATAAAGAGAAAGTAATTAGCACAATCATTTTACATAGAGTAAATTCTAGTGCAGCCAGTTTGTCAGAGATGCAATTTCATGGGATCACAGCCATGCATTATTGGAGTTATGGGAAACTGTTAATTTGTTATTTGAAATGAAGTCCTTATCTCTGGCCAGTTAGCACAGTTAGTCACTGTCTGAAACTAAGGAGGCCAAGGTCATATGCTTCCTCCAGTACCGCTCAGCTTGACTTTGTAACATTACATAACTGTTCACCTGGATTCCCAGGGGATACTAGGCACCCCAAGTGGAACACATCCTAGGGTTTCATGAACAGGCTGATTCAGAATGATTTGCAGAGAATATTTAAATTCAAAATGCTTATGCAGAGAGATGGGGAGATGAGATAGCTTAGTGAGTGAATCACATGCCACCCAAACACTGATACCAAGTTCAATTCAGCAGCGCCCACGAGCAAAGCTGACACAGTGGTGCACATCTCTGGGTTGACGACAGGCAGATCCCAAGAGCTCATTTGTCAGTCAATCTAGCCTGTTTGTGAGCTCCAGGTTCATTTAGTGAGTATCATCTTAGTAAAATGAAATAAAGGGTAGAGAGTGACTAAGAAAGATTCTCAGTGTTGATCCCTTGCCTCCAGGTACACATACACAAACATACATGCAGAAAGCAATGCTAGAGTCCTTTGTGGTCATGGAAGTGTTCTGTATTTTGGCTGTGGTGATAGATTAAAAAACATATGTAATAAAGCAGAATACACACACACACACACACGTATAAATAACTGCTAAAATCTGAGCAAAGTCAGTGGATAAGACCAAGATCAGAATCTTGGCTGTGATACTGTAGTACCAATTTCTACAGTGTGTTAATTTACGAGGATCTGAGTAAAGTCACACAGAATCTTTGCCTAATTGTTTAGGAATCTACAATCATTCTGACATGTTTTTATTGAATTTGGAAGAACACACATAGACTTGGTGGTGGCTGAATAGAATAAGCCTTGTATATCTCCCGGACAGCACAGAGCTCAGAAAGAATAATCCAGAAGGGCACAAAAGGATTCTGAGGAACCATAGCATACTGCTCTAAAAATACCATTTTCCTTGGCTGGGGGATGCCTCCATCAGTTAAGTGCTTCTTGCACTAGCATGAAGACCTGAGTTTCTAGAGGAAAGGTCAACAGTTTTTATCGCAGAGCTTGGGAGGCAGAGCCAGCAGCATCTCTAGGGCACTATGGTCAGCTTATCTAACTGGGGAGTCGCAGGCCAGAGAGTTAACCTGTCTCAAAAATAAGGTAGACTAGCACCTGAGAAAGAAGGCCTGACATTGTCTCTGGCCTGTTCTTTTCCCCTTAAAGTAGAGTGTCAAGTCTCGGAGTGACAACCATACCTTCTTCCTCTCTGTATTGGGCAAATGATAAACGTTTGCACTAATGATTCTAAGAGGTTGTATGGAACACCTCATAATCTCTCCTCTCTCTCTCTCTCTCTCTCTCTCTCTCTCTCTCTCTCTCTCTCTCTCTCTCTGTCACACACACACACACACATACACACACGCACATACACACACAGAGAAATTTAACACAAAAAATTCAGATTTTAGATAATCAAACTCACCATCTCTAACAATGTTAATTTTATTCATATTAGATATCAATCATTAAAGTGAGTTACTGTGAATTCTCAGTTAGATTTTCATGCAAGGAAAAAATTAGCAATATTTCCAAAAATTATCACCAGTCTTCCCAAACACAAAATCATCCCAAATACAAAACTGACATATATAAAAAACAGTGAACTGGTAATGTTTCAAAAATGACTGTCATGTCAAGTAAAACCCCAAGTCAGATTCTCATCTGGCAGTGCAAGTCCTTTTGGAGTCAATCTTCTGAGATAGCCAGAAAGAAAATATATATAATATTTGATGGTATATTTAGCCTTTGGCCACAAGTTTCCCACTTGATAAATAAACAGAGGTGGTATATGGGATCATTTTAGAATGGCCCACAGAATGATTTTGTAGTTTCAATTTTAGGGGACTCTAAGGAAAAAATAAATAATCTCCAATGTCTAAACTGATTCTGGTTTTATGTCACTAGGCCTATGAAGAAACGGGTGTTTGGCCAGTTATGATGGAGGGCTGTCTTACTACAACCCAGCATTTCACTACTATGCTAGGTTAAATAATGGCTCCCAAAATTTGGAACCCTCTGTCTGCTTGGACTCACAAAGTGGATGTGCCCCTGTTTAGAAATAAGATGTTTTAGACTTAAGGAATGTGACTGTGAAATGTTAAATTAGTGTGGATTATAAGTCCAATGGCTGACATTCTTGCACAAAGAGTAAAAGACACCCAGAAATACACATAAGATGAAGGCCTTATAGTAACAGAGGCGTAGTGGAAGGATGCAGTCACAAGCCAAGAATTTTCAGCAACCACCAGAAACCAAGAGAAACATCGTGAGGTGTTTCATACAACCACTCAGAATCATTAATACAAAAGTTTATCATTTGCCCAATACAGAAAGGAGAAGGTATGGTTTTCACTCAGAATCTTGACAGTCTACTTTAAGGGGAAAAGAGCAATATACAAATAAAAAAGGACAAGTGTAAAATGCTGTAAGACCAGAAAATTTGATGCAGGGGCTAGAGATGGCTCAGTGACTACTAGCAGCATCCCCCTTTCAGAGGGCCTGAGTTTGGTTCCCAGCACCAAACAGGTATGACTCACAACTGGAACAGACACCCAGACCTTAGTACAACTGATACATTGATGCAAGTATCACTCAGACCACTGAATTCAGCATAAAAACAGCACCATATGCCAAAATAAAGACCTAGTCCATCAAAGTTAGTTGTTTGGGGGAAGTCTCTGAATGTACTAACCTTGCTTATTTGTTTCTGTACAAATGCTTCTGGCTAACTGTCCTTGTTAACTGAGATATGGCAAGCCAGGATGTGGTTTTGTGCTTAAAAGCTCACCCTGAGAAAGACTCCAAAAAGCACTGGGTCCCAGACACCCAGTGCCACCTGGATAGCAAAACACTTTCTATTGGCTGGAACCCATGTCTGAATAATCTTCTCTGGTGGATATCCCACAATAACATTCACCTGCAACTTCAGCTCCAGGAGCTCTAACACCTTCATCAAAGACATCATTCTACAGACAACTCTATACGTGGGTCTATGCCTCCAGATACAGGCACACATATACACATTTGTTTGTTTTTTTAATAAAAATCTTTGAAAAAGAAGTTTTCTGTAGACAATAAAGGCCAGAGTTCTCAAAGAATTCTGTGAATTGACTCTGGGTAGATTCTGAGATGAAGAGGATTCATTTTGAGAGTTGAAAGATGGCAGTGGGGAAAAAAAGATTTCATAAAAGAAACTGATGCATGCTAACAAAATATTGGTAGAGGTGCACAAACCACCTTCTCTATGCATTATGGGCATCTCATATACATTATAATATCACAACAAGATATTCATGACTGTTTTGAGAAGAAAGGGCACTGTGTTGTACACTATACACTTCTGGCACAAGTAACATTGGAGGCACCAACTTGGAGCCACCAGTGGGCTACAGGTAGGGTCTGGACATTTAATTTGCTCAGTGGAGCTGACAAAAAGCTGAGAAATATTGGCAAAGGGGAAAGAGAGCTTTGCACCAAATTACTCTTTATTCCCTACGTAATGAAACCCTGCTGGTATCCTCAGATAGCCCAGCTGAGTTTATGATTCATGTGTCACACATGTATTCATGCATCATAAATGTATGAACTGAACAAATCCTGTGTGTGTGTAAGCACATATGTGAGAATGTATGCACTCATGCAAGCAGAGCCTAGAGAACGCCATGTGTCCTGCTCTGACACGTTTTCCCCATATTCCCTTGAGACAGGGTCTCTCAATGAACCTGGAGCTATGCTAGCAGTTAGCAAATGCAAGCCATTCTCCGGCCTCTGTAACCACAAACACATCACTGCTGCACCATAGCCATGTACACAGCACTGCTGCTCTGTAGCCATGCACACAACACTGCTGCACTGGAGCCATGCACACTGAGCTGCTGCTCTGGAGCAATGCACACATCTCTGCTGCACAGTAGCCATTCACACAGAACCATGCACACAGCACTACTGCATGATATCCATGCACACTGCACTGCAGCACTGTAGCCATGCACACTGCACTGCTGCACTGTAACCATACACACAGTACCATGCACACAGCACTGCTGCATGATATCCATGCACACTGCACTGCAGCACTGTAGCCATGCACACTGCACTGCTGCACTGTAACCATGCACACAGTACCATGCACACTGCACTGCAGCACTGTAGCCATGCACACTGCACTGCTGCACTGTAACCATGCACCAGTACCATGCACACAGCACTGCTGCATGATATCCATGCACACTGCACTGCAGCACTGTAGCCATGCATACTTCACTGCTCTACTGTAGCCATGTACACAGTACCATGCACACAGCACTGCTGCATGATATCCATGCACACTGCACTGCAGCACTGTAGACATGCACACTGAGCTGCTTCATTGTAGCCATGCACACAGTGCTGCTGCATGGTAGTCATGCCCAGCATCTTATTAAAATATGGGTGCTGAGGATTCAAACTTATGTCCTGGATGCTCAGCGGGGGAACCTTACACACTGAGCCATCCCATCAGCCCCAGAGAAGTTCTAATGTGCTGAGTGTGAGTTCAGAGGAAGGAGTGTGTCCACAATGAGTGAGTGTGCTGCAGGATCTTGGAGGAGGCTGATCCTGGGGACATGGATTTATAAGGCACAGGCAACCCATGCAATCGTCACTGGGAAGAGAAAGGATTGACAGGGCAGCCTAGCATTCTAGGATTGCCCGTGGTCTAGTTTTAATTCTGTTGCTCTGGTAAGATAAACTGACAGAAAACAACTGAGAAATCCAGGACCTATCATTGTTGAGAAGTCACAGCAGGGGCTTCACACAGCTAGTGACATCACATCTACAGTCAGGAGCAGAGCAAAGGGAATGTGTCACATGCACACCTGCTTGCTTACATGCAGGCCAATTTCCCCATTCAAACAGCTCAGAACTCCCTGCCCAGGGAAAAGTGTTCTCCACAGAAGTCTGGGCTTCCTATGTTAATTAACTTGAGACAATTGGCCAACAGGACAACCCAATGTAGACAATGCCTTATCCTCTACCCAGGAGATTCTAGGTCAAGTAGAGTTGCCCATTAAAGCTTACTCTTATCCCTCATTGATGCCTGCACTTCCCAGCAACTTCTCAACAACCCATTGATGGGATCTGGAAGAAGACAGCAACCAAAACAAAAGTGCCATTGACTTCACACTTAAACTCTCTCATTCAGCTTCACTAAAGCCCACTTCACAGATGCAGAAGCTGAATTTCTTCAGCATCTTGTTGCATATGAAGAGGTCAAAAGAACCCTCTACTAGCCCTGATTTCTTGCCAATGCAATATCTGTGCAGCAGGCTATACAAGATTTACCATGCCTGTGCATCCTCAAACTCTCTCATCTCAGCCCACCAAGGAGTCAATTCCTGCCAAGTCAACTCCCTTGTTCCAACAAAGGAAAGAATTACCTATTTTTCCAGATTTCAGAATGAAACAAGAATAGGAAGAGAAATGAAGAATCAGATGTTAACAAAGACTAAAGAAGGGGGAAGAGAGGAAGAAGACAGACCTAGTCACAAACCACAATGGCGACAGGAAGACTGCAGCCTGAGACCCAAGAAAGCTAAGATGAGGAAATCCAGCCTCCGGAGTGCTACTGGGAGCTGGTGCTCTCTAAGAGATGAAATAAAATCTGAAAGCACATTCATATCCTTGTATGGTTTTAAACTTGTATGTCAGAAAATGGGGCACTAGGAAGCCAGAAAGATGGCTCGGTGGTTAAGAGTACTTACTGTCATGCCTGAGTTCTGTTGGCAGCACCCACATCTAGTAGCTCACAATCACCTGTAGCTGCAGCTCCAAGGGGCCCAACACCCACTTCTTGCCCCTTGCATGGATCTATGTTCATGTATGTATAGACTCTCACATGCATACAAAATTTAAAAATAAATCTTTTTTTAAAAATGTGACATTGTTCTAAAGCTAAATAACTCAAATGCACAGTGAGTTGGAGATCAAAGTGTGTAAGTTCAACTGCCTCTGACCTGTTAGGGAACAAGAAGCAGAAAACATCCAGGGTGCAAACGTGTTACACATAGTGGGGTTCCAGAAATTGTGTAGAAACAAAGTGGGTGTCACAACAAGGGCACACCACCAACCCCGAAAAAGACAGGGTTTGGTAGTCCTTGTAAGACTTTTCTGAGGGACAGAACACTGCAAGTTCGACAGAGAGGTGGCATAAAATAAACACCCTTCAGCCAATACATCTCAAACACATGATGGGGGACAGCACCCTCTTAAAACTTACCGACCTAGAGTGATGATTTGAGAAGCATCTTTGCAGCAATTCTACATGGGTTCAGAAATGGAGAGGATTTGGGTTTGGTTTTGGCTTTCTATTCTGCTTCTCCTAAAATCACTACAGTCTTAGGAAATCGAGGAAAGCATGGTATACATGTGTGCAGGCCTGCGTGCATGCAAGTAATAAATATAGCTTTGTTAATGATTTAGAAAAACCGTGAATGAATAGAAACCAGAAGTAAAAGAAGGGCATTAGAATTTTGGAGAGATGATTCAGTCAGTGGCTAAGAGCTCCTATTGCTCTTCCAAATAATGCACGTTTAGTTCTCAATATCCACATCAGGAATTTCATGATGCCTGCAGGAGGAACAGCGGTGTTGCCTCTGCATAAACGGGGACCACACAGTTACAAAGGCAACTCCTGCAGGAGGACCTCATTGAAGACTGCCTGAGAGACCAAGGATTGGTGATGCAGACAATGGCAGCCAATTGGGAACTGCTGCTTAGAAGAGATGCTGGCTTGGGACCAATGGGACACAGGTGTTGGGTATAAAAGGCACCCCCAAGGATTATTAAAGGAACTTGCAGCAAGCATTCATCTCATCTGCTCCAGAGTCTGTGCCATTGATTCTGCACCACCTCATCTCCAACTCCCAAGGGCAAGTAGGGTTAGGCAGCCGATGGTCTAGGGCACAGGCAGCAGACAACCTGTAAAATTCTAGCTCCAGAGGGTCCAATGCCTTTCTCTGGCCTCCATAGGCACCTGCACACATGCAGCATACATTCATACATATACATACATATAAGGGAAAGAGACTTTAAAAACAAAAAATAAAGTGGCTATTTGTGTCAATAAGGATAAAGCAATATGGATAAGCAGACAGCAAAATAAAGCTCCTCCACCTGCCATGATCTCTGCTGTGGTATGTGTGTCAGGGGTCCAGCTGGTAGTAAGTACCAGAGGAAGGGAGGGGGAGAGGCCTCATCCAAGGAACTTAGTGTTATAGCTCTTTTAGGTGAAAATCTTCAATGGAAGGGCTCTCTTAGATGAGCTTAGCTTGTGTGCATATCTTTATCTGGGATGGTCTATGCATACAATTTACTCGGGGTGAACCAGGGGTAAACATGGACCTTGGGCAGTGGGAAGGAGTTTTTAAGGTAAATGAAAATGGTTGGCTGGAGTTTAAAGTACTGAGAATACACTTGAAATGTAAATAAATGCAATAACCAATAATAAAAGAAAAATATTTTTTTAAAAAAGAAAAATAACCAATGTAAATAAATATTAGTTTTCAAAAGACCAAAAAAAAAAAAAAAAAAATGTACTGAGAGTTGAGAACGCCTCATTTGTATGGACAGGCATTCCAGGAATCCCAGGTATTTGCTGGATGGGTTCTTATGGGGATGGGGTTGAACTTTAGTCTGCCAAAAACTACTTGAACTTCCCCAGGTAGAAGGTGTGGGAGTTCAGACACTCAGACAAGGTCAGAGAAGAGGAAGCCCTGCTGGTAAAAAGGCCTTCCATTTAAGGCTGAGCTCAGAGGAGCTTTCCAAGTCATGGTAGACTTCCACCTTAATTAGCAGGATTTCCCAACACTCTCTCACACGTGATACCTAAAAGAAGTATAATTCAGTGAGGAGACCAGTGGTGGCGATAAGGATAATAATATGGAGAAATTGGGGTAAAGTCACTCAAAAGGTTCAAAATTAAAGTTATATTTTGGAGGATAAATATACAGTATAAAGACTATAAGTAATACTATACATCAACTCTAAGTTCTAGAGTTCAGCATCAGTAAATATGAAAAGAAATACATATATGTTAACTAGTTTAACTATAGCAAGCAAGTCACTGTGTACATATGAACCAAGATACCATGTGTGTCTTCTAGACAAGCATGGCTGTCACATTTATGAACCCACAGCAGTGATGGCTACCTCCAGATGATCTGTACAAAATCAACCCACCAACATTCCATTATAGACAAATGGGAGCTCATGAATTCCCACTCCTTCTAAGGGACTAAGTGGCTGCTGGTAAAGAAGGAGGTATTTTCTTCAGTGGTGAATCCACTTGTAAACTGCCCAATAAATTAACTTGCCACCCATGCGCAAGCAAGCAAGCCCAACTAAACCCCAGGAGCCATATAAGATGGTGATGGTGATGGTGATGATGATGATGATGATGATGATGATGATGATGATGATGATGATGGTGATGATGATACATTAAAAAGTAACCAGAAACAAGAGCTTTGCTGGGAAAAAGGTTTCCATTGGAAGACAGTGATAGAGGGGGATGAGAAAGTGAAAATGACCAAAATTCATTACATAAAAGTGATCTGTTGTCAAAGAATAAAAAGTAAATACCATGCTGTATACTTGAGATACATGTAATACTAACTTAAACTGGTAATATATTTAGATAATATACGTTAACTGGAGAACATGTAACAAAATATGTACTGCAGGGAAGTGGACATTTCAGTCTAAAGTGGCCAAGAACCCTGAGAAACACATTGAATAAAAAGACTCAGGATCCAGGAAGCCTACAAAGAAAGGCTCCAAGGTCTAAACTTTCAGCACACCAGTTTCCCAGTTGCCTAGCAACCCTCGCCTTTCACGAGTCACAGTAGCCTTTCAGATGTCTACACTTAGTAATTTGTTGTAAGTAACAAAATTATGTCCAAAACACCAAGGAGTCACGTTGGCTTTCAGAGGTGACATACTCACCACCAGAGGCGTTCTGTCACCAAGGGTTATTAAAGTAGGGTAATCAGCTGTCCTGGAGGGGAGAAGCTGGAGGGGAACATGGGACAGCCTCAGCCAATGCCAGGAGAATATACTTCCTAGGCAACGAATGCTTACAAATGGGAAGCTATTGAATCGAAATCATCAACCTCTCAGTACATTTTGAATTATTTTTTTTGTGTTCTTGAAATACACTGGGTTACCTTGTTTGCGCATATATAGGCTCTCAGGATAATGTAAAAACTCTCTCCCCTACACCTGTATAGGGAAATTCTAGGCTGCTTAGAGATAGGTGGCAGAGGCACGCATTGCTGGGAACAGTATTGTCTGTAACCATTCAGACCTCTGACCGCAGGCCTGCTAGCGTTTGTGAGCTTGGTCTCCAATGTGAAGATATATTAAGTGACAGGTTTTGAACATCATAAGTTTTGTGGGAAACAAGTCGAGTCACCTACTCATAGAAGAAATTAGCATAGTTCTTGGGCAACCTCCAGGTATGGTCCCACAAATACCTCTTGCTATGAAAAAAAAAGAAAAAGAAAAAAAAGAGGCCTCTTAATCGATGGCATCCTTTCTTGCCCCTGACCCCTGCTCCTCCCTTGGAACTGTGTTGGCTAGAGTCATTTTGTAAGAGGGCACCTTAGTTGAGAAAACGCAACCACAGATTGGCTAGTGAGCCTGTGAGAACATTCTCTTGACTGATAATTGAGGGAGGACTCAGCTCACTGTAGGTGAGGCCATCACTGGGCTGGTGGTCCTGGGCGCTATAAGAAAACAGACTGAAAAAGCCATGAGGAGCAAGCCAGTCAGCAGAGCTTCTTTGTAGCCTCAGCATTAGCACCAGTCTCTGGGTTACTCTCTTGATTTCATGTCCCGAGTTCCTTAGATGATGACTACAAACTGTAAGATGAAATAAACTCTTTCTGGCTTCGTGTTGCCTTAAGTCATGGTGTTTTATCAAAGCAACAGATCCCTTACTGAGGTACCTGGCATGATGCCAGCGAGCAAGCTGTGATGTAGGCAGGGATACTCTCACCAAGGCCCAACCTATGGCACCCCAAATCTAAGCTTTTGTTCTGATTTGAATGTTGTATGAACTCTCCGGGCTTCTGTGTGAAATTCTTAATAGCTGGCTGATGGTGCTGTCTTCACAGTTTCTGGAGGCTTCAGGAGATAAAGCTACTGGAGGTATGTCTTTGGGAATTTTGCCCGATCTCTGAGTCTCTCAGCCTCAGTATCTCTCTCAGAGCCTTCCTGCCCCTCCTACATATTTAGTTTTCAGATGAAAGGTATATACCCAATATTTGCCCCTTAGATATAGGGAGACATACAGAGTACTAGCAAATAGAGCTGAGACAGGATAACGTACTAAATCTGGGCCACCATTGAACAGGAGAAAAACTTGGCATGCAAGCAGTCCCTCAACAAAGATGGAGAACAGAATAAATAATGGTATAGGTTCGAGTCCTCTGTGGCCTGATTTAAGCATCATGACTCCTGTGCTTGCTTGCATTTTGAATAAATCCTTTCATGAAGTTTTTTTTTTTTTCATTTGGCTTGAGATATTTCCTGGAAATATTCATGCACTGTAGCAAAGTACATTACTCGGATTGGGTCTAACTCACGGAGACACATCCTTCTTCTCTTTTGATTCTTGTGAGAAAATTAATTTTGTTCTAAGTGTTTTTTAATTGCTGCTAACTTTCAGGAAACCTAGAATCCTGTAAATTAGGAGACAGGTGCACTACGCAAACTATCGGAATACGCAGGCCATCCCCCAATTATAAATCAGGAGCATCCTTGAAGGTTATTAACAAATCTGGTAATGAGAAATTCGAGTATTTCTTCCTGAGAAGACAGAGTGAACACTGATTTTCTAAATCCAGGGGGAAGCTCTCTATCCTGTAAACACCGCTGAATTGTGTTTTGGTTGTTGTTGTTGTTTGCTTTTTGTTTTTGTGATTTTCTTTAGAATATCATCCTTAAAGTGGAATTCACAGACTCCATGGGATCCCTGGGCACTCTCGAGCAGGCTTCGAGGACAAGACCATCTCCATTGTCA
Organism: Mus pahari; assembly: GCF_900095145.1. Lineage (NCBI taxonomy): Eukaryota > Metazoa > Chordata > Mammalia > Rodentia > Muridae > Mus > Mus pahari. Next base: position 99,772,370 of record NC_034594.1, read on the forward strand.
TCTTAACTTTTTCACTGCTTGGATATTTGACTGCCGGTCAAAAAAGTGGCCATGGATAAAACCACATGCAGAAGAGCCAAGCCTCTGAGCACACCAGCCATCATCCTGACCTTTTCCAAGAGGCCACCAGGAACAGGTTAATTGGCTATTGACATTCCCACAGAAGACAGCATGGGAGAATCACTGGGGGGATCCTTGCCTGGGATTCCAGCCACTGCTTCAGCCACTGTGTACATCTTTGCTTAAAAGCGCATGCCTTCATTCCAGGAGGCTCTAGAATGCTCATGCCTAAGGGAAGGTAACTGAAGTAGAGCTCCGTTTACACTGCTATGGGAAAGCCACCATTTGTGCCATGCGAATACTGCAGTGGGGAATAACGCATGGTACTGTAAGCAGTTCAGTACCCACGCTCTGTATTAAAAAAAAAAAAAAAAAAAAAAGCCAACACACTCGTTGGCTCCCATTTGAACTATGGGGGAATCAAACTTGGATTTCCCTTGGGGCTTCCTAATAAAATCTTGGAACACCACTGATTCCTTGGCCCAAAGAGGAGCAACAGCAAAATCCTGATAAGCTTTGTGGCCTCTAACATTTAAAGACTGTTGAATTTAGAATTCAAACGTCAATTAATCTATGAAAATTACCCCTTATTAAATTTTGGTATAAAAACAAAAAAAAAAATCCATAAGTATTTGATTACTAAAGTTAACCTCATTTTTCAACAGCATCTCTGGAAAAGCTAACATTTCTTCAAAGTTCAGCTATATCCATGAACTTGCATAAGTTGAGGGAAGAAGCAAGTAGCAATATCCAAAAGATGTCTTCTAGGTCAGACATTAGTTTCCATTAAAAAAAATGCAATTATTGTTACATTGTGCTTTATAAGTGTGATTGTCCACCTCAGTTCTCATCTTGACGAGATCTAGAATCAGCTGAGAAACAGGTATCTTGGGCAGGCAGGCCAGTGGGAAGACCTGGTCATGTGACCAGCAACATTCCCTGAGCAGGGATCCAGGACTGGATAAAAGGGAAGCAATGAGATGGGTACCAGCATCATTGGCTCTCTGCTTCTTGACAGTAGATACAATGTGACCAGCCGCTTCAAACTCTGCCGTTTTGACTTCTTCAGCATGGTGGACTGTTCCCTTTAACTGTGAGGCAAAGAAATCCTTTTGATGCCATCATGGTGAGCTTATCAACGGTTGCAGGGATGGGTTCTTTCTCCCGCTGATTTAAAGAATTTAAAAGACAGGGGGAAACAAGGTCTCATATTTAACCAGGTTTTATTGAAAGCAGAAACTTGTACATGCACATTATGTAAAACACACAAAGGGACAGACACCTCAGATAGGAATGGGACCCAGAGCTGGATCTAGGTTTATCTAGAATAATTTGAACTTTTATATGTTAAGGGTATGTATAGGTTTTCTTTCTTCCCCAGAATTTGTGGGTTTGGGTTATTGTTGGCAATTGCATAATTCATACAGAGAAAGGGAACCTGATTGGTTTCTGCTCCCAAGAGCCCCGCAGGGATAGAGGAGGGTAGACAGTACTGCCAAACGTTTCCTTCCAGTGTTGGGAGGGAGAGACTTCCGGGTTTTATCTTATTTTTCCAATGATTTATTCACCTTACATCCTGATCGAAGCCCCCTTTCTTCCCTCCTCCCCTCCCAGTCCCACCCTTAGAAATCCCTCCCTCATTAAGTCCTCCCCTTGGTAAGGGGAAAGTCTGCCTGTCTGTCTTCCGGGGAGCTGTCTGTCTGCATCCCAGCCCCCAGCTTTCACCCCTAATATGTTTTTGTAAAGGGATTTTATCACAGCAACGGGAAATGAAATAGTGAGCAAAGACACTAAAGAGTATGATTTTTTTTCCTTTGAAACATTACTTGTGGATGCCCAGAATTCTCTCCATGACTGTGCAAGAGTGAAAAGAGTCAGGAAGTAAAAGATAAACAGCATTCCAGAAGAGTGGATAGAAATACTCAGAGAATCAAGAAAGGTGAATGGAGAGCTACGGGGCCTGGTGAAGCACAATGACTACTCTTGGCAAACAAGGTGCCAATAGTCCCGACCACCGGAGAAGTTTACACCTCTGATCTGGTGATGGGATTTGATCTGAAAGTGACACCTCCTTGGCAGGCTTCTGTTCAGAAGAAATCCATTGTATTGCTTGAGGTATCTCATAGGGCTATAGATGCAGGGACCTACTGTTTGGGACTGAGCTACTCTGGGGGTGGGGTGGGGAGTTATTGCATTTAAATTCACTTATTTTCTCATTAGTGTGACCAAATATATGACATTGGGCAAATTATAAAAGGAAGGATCTAAATTTATCATTTTTATTTTCATCATATAGCCTCCAAGTAGCTCTGTCTCAAACAATAGGCCTCTTCTCTTCTCTAGCACAGCCTCTAAGTAAGAGACTACCATGTGTTGCTTGGAGTTATTTCCTTCGGACATAGCATGATGGCGTCTTTGGCATTGCCCAAGTAGCCACGGCAACTAGATCAGAAGAATACAGTGATAGCCAGGTGGATGGTGATTGTAGTGGAACTATTCACATCCCGTAGGGACAAGTAATCTTGGGAAATTCTGGAATAAACATGAAATGGAAAGCTGTCTAAAGGTGAGGGTGTAGAATCAATTATGTTATCAACCATGATGGGGGTAGGACTTAGTAGGATATACAGCTATTTGGGGGTCCTATATTTAATCCCTCATCCATGCTCTGTAAAACAATCTAGTAAAGTCAGTGGACTCATGAAGTTTGACTTGGAAGGAATTGCACTTTGGTCTGTCACTGGTGCCCATTAGATGCTCAGACTACAAAGGCCACAACAGTAAGTGGCCACTTCCTGTATAGTGAGCAGCAGACCTATCATCTGTAGGTAATGGTAGATGGGTCAGTGGGTGGCTTCGACTCTAGGGTTACCTCTCTGCTGTGTTTTTCCCCCTGTTCAACCGTGGGTTGAACAGAACACTCAGTTTCTACAGTTTATGTGGTCTATAAGAATATTCTCCAGCCGCCATTGAATGGGGAGGAAGCACCAGCTCAAAACACAAACATAAAGGTGCACAGCAACCAACAACCCTAGAGCTCACTGACAGAGAGAAGGCCTTTCTCAGATAGCACACCGGGGTCTTTTCTTGGGACCTTTTCTCCCACTCATTAATCCTGTAGACAACACAGCTGTGACTTCCAGGAAACAATAGACACCCTGATGTGGCCAGTGTTCTCAGAAAACAGTGATTTGAATAGATTTCTGTTGTTGAAAATGCCAATTAGCCGCAAGAACAAAAAGTTAATCAACAAATTCTAGCACTCAGAGCCTGCTCTGATTTTGCCTAAATGTTGATTAACTGATGCTAATTCTGCAAAGGAAAGGCCAAGCTATCATCTGTTTCCATCTCAGAGAGAGAGAGAGAGAGAGAGAGAGAGAGAGAGAGAGAGAGAAGAAAGAAAGAGAGAGAGAAGGGAGGGAAGGATAGAGAGGGAGAGTTTAATCCCTAAATAGCTGGGAAAATAATTCATTTATAACCAAGGAACTTTTTAGCTTGGTAGATATTATCATTGTGACTATAAATTAATCAATGATGTATCTAAAAGATCCAATTAATTACTAGTCAATAGGAGTCTTTATTAATTGAAAATCATATCTGACTAGATTCCAGTTTCTAGCCAGAGGTTTATTATTTCCAGAAGGCTTTTCTGGATTACATAGCTGGGGGAAGTCGGGTTTAGCTTGCACTCCCAACTACATCACATGCCCTGGAAGCACTCCTTAAAAGAGGCATGGGTTTTTGTACTCCTGCCCATCTTCCTCAAAGGAGAGACCATGGCAGAGCTGTACAGGATGCCTGCCTATCCATCCCCTATTCAGCTGAACTTGAAGAATCAGAAAAGACCACTTCTTAAAGTTTGATCCTTGGCAAATTAAAAATAAAAATAAAAGAAATGAATAAATAAACAGACCAGCCTGAACATTTATGATAGGCTAAATGTCTAGCCACTAAGAAAATACAGAAGGGATCGGCAAATAAGGAAACAGCTTACCCTTAGACCAGGTATGTTAGGAAAGAGAAAGGTTAGCTATGCACATCATTTTCACCTTTGCATTCTCTGCCCTGCTAATAGCAGCAATGTAAATAAAGTCCATGCAAATCAGTGATTGGCAGCTCTAGTCAAAGGCTCATGTGACCTGGCACTGGGATGCACATTTCTAGTGTCCTGTCACAACATTCCCTTTAATGGGGTGTCCAGGACCATGCTAGTGAAAACCCCTAATGGGAGACACCATTTTCTGCTCTCTTATTATTGGCCTTCCATTCACGGTAGCCAACATCCTTATAGTAAATTATTTTTCTGATGAGTTAGGTATAACTATCTGATATTTTCAAACAAAAATACACTGAAAAACAAGACTTGAGTCGTCACAGTAATTAAAAATGTATTTCCTCCCAAAGGAATAAAAGACCAACTGAGAACAAGTTCAGAAAACTGCATCTCCAAGAAAAAAGGTTCAAAGCCCTTAGTATACTTGGAACCCAACATAGCATATAGCTTGTGCTTGTGACTACAGAGTATAACACAAGGCACAACCAGAAAACCCCAGAGTCCAGATTTCAAGAATCGGAAAGAATGTGAGTTAAAGGAAGAAAAAGATTTGGTGCAACAAAATGTAAAAGATGACCTATCAAATCAAATACTTCAGACAGCTGTCAATTATTGCCTGCTGTGAACATTATGAGGCTAGCTAGACACAGAAAAGCACCCTTCACACTGGCGCCCCAACACCTCGGCCCTAATAATACATGTGTCTGTTGCCCACCCAGTTAGCTCAAATGCTGAACGTTGGTTTTTATTTGCAAAAGTTCTGAGTTTTGTTTGGTTTATATAAAATATCGGATTTACAGAGAACCAACCCCCCCAAATTATTATTATTATTATTATTATTATTATTATTATTATTATTATTATTAAAAACGGGAGCAACTTGCATAGGAACAAGCTACCATTTCTCATACTGTTATAAAGTTAGATGATTTCACATGTTTCGGCCAATTCTCATTCTAGGAATAGGAATATAATAAGCCCTTAAATGTATGTTTAACTATTTGAAGTCTATCTAAAAAACAAAAGCTTGAATTAGCCTTCATTTAATCCACTTAAAATAACTAGGTTTACGAACTACAGTTTTGCTTTTCGGGAAGGTATCAAAGCATCTTGACAAGGTTAATGATAAAGGGTGCACGAGCAAGGCTCAACAGGCGCTGCTGCCCGCTCACAGGGTCCTGCAGGCCTGGCTCTCTTTGGGTGCGCGCGCATATTTACATGCGACCGACCGTTGGTGCGATCGGCTGGGACACCTCTGTTATTTCTCAGAGCAAGCAGATGGAGCACCTGGCCCCAGCCATGGACCCTCTTACATTTATGCTCCCAGCCAAGGACCCTAGAACTGAGGAGGCTGGCAGAAGGCAGCCCAAACCCTGGCCAGCTACCCCACAACCAGCTCTCCACACGGCTCCCCTTCCACAAAACCAGAACTCAGAGGTCTCAGCTCACGTCCTGGTACCAGAGGTGGCCCCTTGCTCTAAATCTGTAGCCACTTCTGGTGTCCTTCACAGCTGTGAAGTGTCCTTCACACTCCTATGCTCCCACCGGGAAGGGTCCTTCATGATGTCCTCAGCCTTTTTCCACAGACCCCTCTCCAGGATTGAACCAGAACTGATCCAAAGTTGATCAAAGCTATCCCGGGGACTTCCAATCTCTGGTTGTGGATCCAGGACCCAAGCCCAAATCAAACAGAGCAGACTTACCCTCAGGTATGTCACTATATACTGTAAGATGGAGTGGAAAGGAGAGGCCCGTTGCATATTCTGATCCTCTGGCCTTCAGAGAAGCCCTTTTAAGCTCACTCCCCCACCAGGAAGCCAAGAGGCAGGTGTCCAGAGAAACACCTGGCCTCTCCATTTCTGTTGTGTGCAGACATGAGACCAAGTCCTCGCCAGTGGCCCCCATAAGCTGCCGGGAAGACTATTAGCGGCTGACAAGATCCTCAAGATCTGAAATGAGAGAAGTAGACATGGACTGGTCCCAACCCCGTCAGACTTGCCTAGGAGAAGAGTGGAAGGTTAAAAGAGCGTTCTTACCCGCTTTCTTCCTGCCCCCCCCCTTTTGAAAGTGGATCTGAGACCTTATGTGTGGTTCTGCCTTGTCAGAAATGCCACCTATGGGGTATAATAGAATCAGCAGAAGAAATGCTACTCCTCCAGAGTTGAGGGAAAGGAAAGAAGCGCTGCCGAGCGAGCGAGCGGGCGAGCGAGCGAGCGACTGGATTTGGCAAGCACTGCAACAGTCCCCGCTCAGTTGCATTTGTTTCATAAGATTTCGTTGTTCTTTGCCCAACTTCCGACCTTCTTTCCTGTCCTATAAACAGCAGGAAGCAAGATAAAGAAGGGTCTTCCCAGAAAGCCACCCGAGGCCCAGGACAACGGGTCCACCGATTGAGAACAGATTATCAGGAACCCTGCAGAGGACGGAGCTGGGGGTCCACCCAACCCCACACTCTAACAACCTGTGCTGAAGGTCCTACTCACGAATCTGCCGATCAGCAATTGCAAGTTTGGAAGGACCTGAAGGCCCTGGGTGGACTCATCCAGCAGCTTAGCTGTGTTTTGGTTTTAGGAACTTGCCAGATCTTGATGCTGTACTTGTTCCCAAGGAGAGCAGCTCCTTTGCTGATAGTCCCAGCCCCTCCAGCCTACTGCTGCCCACAGAGATAACCAGGCCCTACCTTACCCCGGGCCAGCTGGCTAACGGACTCTTCCTTCTCCAGGTGCCAGGCCTTATGCACTGCCCTCTGGTCTGGTAAAGAGTTCTTTTTCCTTTCGGAGGAAGGCAGATGGCCACCAAACAGGGGATCAGACATTGACTCCTCCAGACTCTTCCCAAATGCACCCCCTGATGCTTTGGGCCTGGCCCCAGCTCACCAGTGCCTTCTCTCAGGAGAGCTGGATACGAACAATCACCGAGTGGGTTTTCAGGGCTCTTCCTCACTCCTTGAGCTCCGCCTTCTCATATTTGACCTACCAGAAAGTAGTCCTGGAGCCAAAATCGAGAATCACGGGTCTCAGTGGAGACCTGTTGTGGTTCCACATTCTTCCTGGCCCTTGTCAGATGGCTTCTGTAGCTTCTCCATGCCAACTGTAGAGCCTGGGGTGGCAGTCCTCAAGCACAGTCGGTCAGAAACCAGTGTCTACTTCACTCTTTTGTGTTGGGCAATGCTACCAGGTGAACAAGACACCGGCAATGTTGGGGGGGGGGGTGGTGCTGCTTTTCTTCAACTCTAGCTACAGGACCCTTTTAAAATGCCACTTGCAGGCAAGAAATAAGTATGTTCCTCATGCTTATAAGGGGAACACTGGAGACAAAGAGGGCAGGAAAGCATAGCAGAGCCCTTCCCTTCTCAGGCTCAGCAACTTACCCACTGTTTTCAAATGTGGGCAAATGTGTGAATCAAGAGAAACGACAGGGTGGGGAACCAAAGTATCCTGGTGCCCAAAAGGGGGTGGGGAAGGCAGGGACAAAGCACCAAGTGGCAGAAGTATGCTTAGGCTTGTTTCAGAAATTCTCAGAAATTCTGCCCTAAACCCGACCCCAAACTCACTGAATGATTTTCTTTAATGAATCTCAAAGCTGGGAGCAGGGGAGGAGGCAGTCATTTACTTTTATCTGCTCTGCTGTTCATTTGATCTGAACACGAATCTCTGATTAATGGGCTGAGGCCATGGTCAGGCCTGTTTGGCCAATCTAAATTTGAATGCTAGGCCCTTTCTCTTAGACTTAGCAAGAAATCCAGTGTTAGCTTGTTCTAGCATTCCCTACATGCCTGCCTTCTCCTAGCATCATAGCTTCATGACGTCCAAACTGAGGTTGCAAAGCTGTGACAGTTGGGACATTGTTCACCGCTTCTCAGAGTCAGGGAGACTAGGCTATAGAATGTAGTACAGCCCACGGCAGACCAGCCTAGCACCGAGTACAGCAGGTACCATGGCTACTACCCAAGTAAGCCTAGATCTGCTCCTCAAACCAGAGCATGATGTTTGCCTGGATCTGTTGCAGGAGAAAGTCAAACGGCCCTGCAGACAATGGCCTAAGCCCAGAACAGTTATATGGCTTCAAGACTAGAGCATGTAGCTCCTAGGGGAGCCCCTCCAGAGCTCTCTTTCCAGTGCACGCAGGAGCTCTGTTGAGTAAATGTGCTGAAGAGAAGGTTCATCTGGGGATGCAGATCAGTTTAGTTAGGGTACTCCCAAAAGGCTGAAAGCACACAGGAGTTTCTAGGTCCAATCCTCAGCATCCCTTAAACTGCACATAAGGGGCCACACTTAGAATCCTGGCACTCAGAAGGTAGGGCAGGAGGATCAGAAGTTTGAGGTCCATCCTCTGCTACATAGGAAGCTTGGGGCCAACCCTGGAATCCAGGAGAGGGTGTCTTAAAAGAAAATAATAAATGTAATAGTTCTAGAGTTGACATTATTTTTTAAAAAATTCTCTTGCGCATGTATGTGCTCGTGTATATATGAATATATGTGTTTATGAAGGTACGCATTTGAGAGTACATGTGAGTGAGCATGTGTACATGCAGTTAGACAGGGGAGGACAACCATGGGTGTTTTTATCCCAGGCCTCTCCCACCATTTCTTTGAAACAAGTTCTCTCTTGGTTTGAACCTTCATTAGTAAGCCTAGGCCAGCTGGCCTGGAAGCTTCCAGGAGCTCACCTGTGTCAACCTCTACCTTACCTCCACCCTACCATCATAGAACCTCAAGGAAAAGCTACCTGCCCTTTTTTTAAAAAAAATGTATCCTGAGAATTGACTTGAGTCTTTTTTGTGAAGGTAAGTCATGGACCAACTGAACCATCTCCCCAACCTCCATTAAGGAATCTTTTTTAATTGAGATTTTATTTTCAATTATGTGTATGTGTGTGGATATGTGCATGTGGGTATGTGCAGGTCCCGAAGAGGTCAGAAGTGAGCATTAGATGCCCTGAAGCTGAGTTACACCTGACATGAGTGCTAGGACCCAAACTCAGTTCCTGGAAAGGAGAAGTATATACTCTGAGGATACTCTGAGGCACTTCTCTACCCACATCCACTAATGGATTTTTAAACAGACACTCTGCCTCTGAGAAATCACCTCCCACCATTGTATAGTCCTCAATTCTGATGCCTAACAATATAAATTAGCATGTTCACCCTACCTATGCTCATCTTTGAGGTGGTCAAACAGACACAGGCTTATTAACCTTTCTCCTACTCCTGGAGCAATGGAGGAAACATGCTGAAAGTGTTCAAGTCTATAAGAGACTGGTGATATTAAGCTGAGGACTCCAGACCCCATGATAGAGTTATGAGTGACAACTTAAGAAAATAAGAGCTTGTAAGTGTCCAGTGAGTAACTTCAGTAAGCAAAGTTCTTCAGGTGTGAATTGAGATGCAGGCAGTGCCACAGGCAGGTTCCCTGGCCAAGTGTGTGGCCTTGCTGGTTCATGGAGGACCTGTTCTCTGGCACTTGACCCCCACTTAGGTTACATGTGAGGTGCTGATTAAGTTCATTAATGAATGGCTCAGCAAGCATGCATTTTTTTTGGCCAAAAAAAATGTATTTCTATAAAGGTAACTGGGCTATTGAAATGAGTATCACTTTTATTCAAGAACATCTCCTAAAATCTGGTACATACATACATGACATACATGGTCACAGATGCATACATCCTGAAGGAATTTCACATCCTGAAAGAATTAAGGTCTAAGGCTCAAGGTAAGAGGTTAAGATTATAGCAGTAGGTATAGCAACTATTTAGAAACAAATGAAGACTTGAACTGAGACTTCAAGTGGTGGGTAGATCTAATATTTCATTTTAAAAAGTGTGTATTTAGAATACATTGTGATATTTCATTGTGTGTGTGTGTGTGTACCACCTTAAGTAACCATTAAGTAACCAACATTCTTCTTGATGCTTTATGCTTGAAACTTTAAGCTGTCCCCTTATAATAGACATAAGGTAGAGTGTGGTCACCTTTCTATGCTACTGAACTGCAGAACCTACTCTTGCCTTTTAACTGTGCTTGGAACCCTTTATCCAACCTCCATCCCTCATCTTTATGTCCCACCTGCTATATCTATCCACTGGTGATCAGTACACTATTTTCTTTTTTTTGTTGTTGTTGTTTTTTTTTTTTGAGACAGGGTTTCTCTGTGTAGCCCTGGAGGTGCTGGAACTCATTCTGTAGACCAGGCTGGCCTCAAACTCAGAAATCTGCCTGCCTCTGCCTCCCAAGTGCTAGGATTAAAGGTGTGTGCCACCACTACCCGGCCTTTAAGCACACTATTTTATTCCAGCTTTTGAAAACCTTTCGAAATACTATAGACTGCATGTGGTATTTCTATGTGTCTGGCTTATTTCACATAACTTAGTATCCTCAACTTCTAATCAGCTGGCTTCAAAGATAAATTTCATTCTCTCAAGTTTTATTAATTTTTGAGACACCATCTCACTATGCAGCCTTACTGATTTGGAACTCTCTATGTAGACCAGGCTGCCTCCAGAGTTCTTGGATCAAAGTCATGCACCACTATAGCTGACTTTACGTTCCCTTTTGAATTTTTTCCTTTTCATGCACACACACAGCGCATTGTGATTATGTTCATCCCCTCCCGTTATCCTTTCTTATTCCTTACCATTCCTCTCAGAACTGCTCCTTTTCCCCAGTGGCTTCCCAGGCTCATGCCTGGCTTTTTATGTGGGCACTGGGGATTCAAACTCATATCTACATGCTTGCACAACATGCTCTCTTACACACCAAGCCACCCCCTCAGCCCTCTCCCATTCTTCATGTTGTCTCTTCTCTCTGCTGTTTCCACTGCCCTGAGGAAGTGTCTTAGGTGCCCAATCACTTAAGTAGTGATAGTAAAACAATAAACTATTCCTCTGTTTTAGAGAATTATATAATTATATGTACAATTTCTTTTTTTCCTCAGTAATGGAAAACTATATATAGAATATTATAGGTAACATATTATTATATACATGTAATCTACATTCTATGTGTTATAAAATACATCTTTGTCATGTCACTGCTAAATGCCACTGGAGAACACTCAGAATATGTCATCTCTCAGTCCCAGATGAGTAAGACAGGAGTTAGAAACCTCCACTTCCTCTAACAGCATCTTAATTCACAACTCGAGGCTGTGGTCTCATGGTAATCTATTTTCTTCAAATTTTCCTTAACACCCACCTTTTAAAGAAACTTTTATTGCAATTGACATGTGATTCATTCTTCTTTTGGCAAAAGGAAGAGAGAATGAAAAGCAACCAGCACATTTAGACGAAGGTGTTATCAGTCATTACTGTATATTTACAGCTGCTCTAGGAGCCATAGGGCAGAGGCATTTATACTAAAGATAAGCTCATTGTTTTGAACAAATTAATGTGGGATTGTGAATTAAACAGCACATCTTTGGACAGCTAATTAGCTTTGTGCTGCTCAATTAAGTTCCAAAAGGACATGTTGTGTTTCTTGATGGAATACAGAATACACTTCAAGGCTATTGCTGCCTGGATAACTTCAATTCCAAACCCAGTGGAAATAAGTAAAAAGCCAGGACTCCAAACTCAAGACACTGCCAAAGAGCCCAGTGTTCAAACCATGCACAGCAAAACACATTTTTCAGCCATATCTCCTATGCTCCAGCCAATAAATAAGAAATTACATTGCACTATAATCATACTATAAGCATTTCATATGTGCATGATATCTGTGTGTACATGTGTGGGCAACTGTGTAGAGACCAAAAGTCATCAGGTGTCCACTCGCCTTATTTTAGATGTGTGTGTATGTTTGTGTGTGTGTGTGTTCATTAGCCACATGCATCCAGATGCTCTTAAGGCCAGAAGAGTTAGAGATGGAGATACAAGCAGTGATGAGCCACCCACTGTGTTGTTGGGAATTGACCATGGGCCCTCTGCAAGAGCAGCAAACACTTTCAACTGCTAAGTCATCTCTCTAGAATCTTTCCTTTTTTTTTTTTTTTTTTTTTTTGAGACAAGATAGTTCACTGAACATGGAACTCAAGCTCTATTTCCCTGATTCTGTGCTTCTAGAAATGGTTAATTTAAAATTGTGGGACTTTTTATTTTCTGTATCTGAAGACCAAAAAGTAACTTTACAGCAGAGTATTTGTACTTTTATAACAAATCCTTATCTTTAGCCAGAGTCATCAATCAGTCTTGGAAGCTTAGATACAGCAATAGACCAATCAGGAGCCTGTTTCCTGATTGAAGGTCAGCAGAGATGTCCCTTTGCCCTTCTAATCATGAGCTATGATTGGTTGCTTCACCCACATAAGAGATCGGTCCTCCTTCCACAGGAAGCACAATTGTGAAGAATAAGACATTTTTCTTGTAAAAAGACCAAAATACTATCTTTGCCCTCTCATCATTTCCCTTCCGTTCATTCTACTGTAATTCATGAAAATGATTTAGAACTTTGGACTTCACTGAATACTTCAAGATCCGGTCTGCAATTAGTTTTGTGTTTAAGGTTTTCTTCATCAGAATAAATCATAATTCTTTGGAAGCAAAGTTAAACCTTGAAAAAACGTATGAATCTACAAGCTTCCATTTTGAAAAGAATTGATTTATAAGAGAAAGCAACAACTTCAGTACAATTTCCCAGGCAGAAAACTGCCTAAGTAAGCTTGAAAAGAGGAGCAGAGGAAGGCACTGCGAAATGCAAGTTCTCTGCACTGTACACGAACCATCGCTATTCAGTACCAGTAACTGGGGGTGCCCATGCATATTCGCTCATGCATTGGGGGTGCCCATTTGTAACCACTCATGCATTGAGGGTGCCCATCTAGTAATGTATTGGCGGTGCCCATGTGTATCTGCTCATGCCTTGGGGGTGCCCATGTGTATCCACTCATGCCTTGGAGACTTTGTGTGGTCTAGCTTACAGCAAAGTCTAGAAAAAGTGTGAAACTATGAGACTCATGTAACACCACTTGAAGTCAGGAAGAGGGCTCAGTGGTAAAGCCTGGCAACTTAAGTTTGATACCGTGGCTCTGTACTGTCAAAAGAGAGAATAGACACCTTCAAGTTGTTTTCTGACCTCCACTTGGATGAGAATAAACACACGTATACACATACATACACATAAACACACACACTACTAAAATAAACTTCCAAGACTTTTGAGGTTGCATTCCCTTTGCTGCCCTTAAATTTTTGCTAGTGCACTGCTTGCCATTCAATGCCAAAAACCTGTGGAGTGGAGCAAAGGCCACAACATCAGGAACTCATGAGAAAGCTCAGTAGATAAAGTGCCTTCTTCACAGCATGAGGACCAGAGATGTGATCACTAGTACCCATGTGGAAAGCCAGGAGGAGGGACATTCATCTATAGTTCCAGTGTAATAGACTGCTTGGAGCTCACTGGACAGGCTGCCTAGCACAATCTGTGACTCTCATTCATTGAGAAGAGAGCTTGTTTCACAAAATGACTGATGGAGATATTCAGTGTCACCTTGTAACCATGCACATCATACATGTTGGACACACATACATGTGAATACATAGTCCCCAAGCTTTCACAAAGGTTCTTAGAATGTGGTCCATGCTTTCCCATGTGTTTCGTCTTAGTGATTAATGATATACAATATGGAGCGAGGTATTTAACATCTTCAGACTTAAGTCTTTAATACTTTGGCCTAGTAATCCCTGTAATCCCTTCAAACAAATCACATGTTGCTAATGCAATAAGGATGCTGTTCAAAATTTTCAAATGGGGAGCAGGAGAGAAGACTAAGTGGGTAAGAGTAAAAGACCTTAGCTCAAATCCCTCACACACATGTAAAAATCTGGTCATGACTCCATCAGTGGAAGCATACAGGAGTTCTACTGGGGTTATTGGCCACCAACCTGGCTCTGGATACATCAAAAGACCTTAGCTTGGGTGAATAAGGAGAACAATGATAGAGCAGGACACTGAAATCCTCCTATGGCCTTGAACACTTGAGTATAAGAATACAGGTGATAACTCACCAGCTATAGTACTTGGAAGAGCAGGCCCTAGACCTCACTTGGGCTGCACAGTAGATCTGGTCCTGGTGGTGTGAGAGCAGGAGGGCTAGCCCGGCCCCTCACCCAAACAAAGAGGAAGAGTTGGCCTCTGTGGTTCAAGTGCAAGAGAGCTGGCAACACAGCTACCATGCAGGCTTTGAGCTGGCCCACCCCAACTTGCATCCCATCTATGAACTGTGTGAAGGAGCTGGTCCTGCAGATCCAAAGCTGCCTGATCTCTCTCCGTGACACAGGGCCACAACAGGATATCAGAGAGGAGTCTCAGGGAAGACCCAGTATTGACAATATAGCAGAAGCTAGAGGCTTCAAGACCAATAACTCATTGCAACGAAGATTTGCAAGCCAACCTATTTGGGTTAAAGGATATACTGTGAAACATTGTGGCACACTGCAGTTTCTATGGCAAGGTGTTGTTGTTGTTGTTCTTGTTCTTGTTCTTGTTTTGTTTATTTTTTTAATGTTTCCTTTTTTATTAGCTATTTTCTTCATTTAGATTTCAAATACTATCCCGAAAATCCCCTATAACCTCCCCTGCCCTAGTTCAGAGCTGAGACAGATAAAGGACCATCCAGAGACTGCCCCACCCAGGGATCCAACCCATATATAACCACCAAACCTAGACACTATTGCATGTGCCAGCAAGATTTTGCTGACAGTACCCTGATATAACTACCTTTTGTGAGGCTATGCTAGTGCCTGGCAAATACAGAAGTGGATGTTCACATCTATTGGATGGAACACAGTACAAGGTGTTTTTTGTTGGTGGTGTTTTGTTATTATTTTTACTTTTTTGTTGTTGTTTTCTTTTTAGAGGGAGGTTCCAAGGACAGGTGTGAAAGGACAGAGAGATTTAATGGGACTGCGGTGCAGGATGTGAAGTTCACAAAGAATCAATAAAAAGTTAAAAATATAACAAGAATAGAGGTGACTATACTATACTTACACAAAGGAATTAAAGAGCCAAAATCTATCTACTGGAATATTGTTATGTACTATCTATTGTTATCGTTAGTGTTCATTGCCTACTTGACAGGATCCAGAATCACTTGGGAAACTGACTTCTCGGCATTCCCATGGAGGATTATCTTGATTAAATGAACTGCTGTTGGAGGACCCATCTTAACTATGAACAGCATTATTCCACAGGTTGAATCCTGAAATGAAAAAGGAGCCAGTGAGCTGAGCACCAGATTTTTCTGTCTTCTGCTTACTGATGGCAGATGCAATGTGATCAGGTATCTCAACCGCCTGTCACTGTGACTTCCCCATCATGATGGGCTGTTGGAGTGAACCTTTCCTTAAGATATTCTTGTCAGGTTATTTTATCATGGAAACAGTGAGGTAACTAAGACAGACTCCTCAAAACCCTGATTTATTCTTATCATCAGACATGAATTGCCAGATGGCTATTCACATCTGCTTCTGGGATGAGTCTTTCTGTTTTGTTCAGGTGATGTCTGTCTTAACAAACATACCCACACTGGATGGGGCAGTGACTACATCTCTTGCAAGACTCGAGGTTCACTCTACATTATCATACTGGTCACAAGTCACACATGTCAGATCAAATGAAAAAGGTAGCTTGCAGCCATAAATGGGATATCTATTTCATGGCACCTTCCCCCAAGGCTCAAAGATGACCAAGGAAGAAAGGACAGAAAGATTGTAGAAGCCAGAGGTTGGGGTGGACATGGCAAAACAATGTCTCCTGGGCATGACAGAACTGATATAGCCATGAACTTGTAGTGGCTATGGTTGCTTGCACAAGACCAGAACAAGAAGCAGCCAGTCAACATTCTAGTTTGGATGGGGAGAGATTTAAGAAACCCACCCTTAGCTGAGAAGCTATTGACAGCTGATGACTTCTGTGAGAGCAGAGTTAGTTTTAAGTATGTGACCATTAGTAAGCTGAGCATGCTACACCAGGTGGCTCCACACACATGTGTATATGTATTACTCAAATTGGCATTAATGGGTTAAAAAAGGAAAACAAAACCAAAAAAGAACATGAAGTTGGGCAGAGGTGGCAGGGTGGTGTGATTTTGAGAGGAGCTAAGGAAAGGAGGAGGAGGTGAATACAATAAAAACATACTGTGTGTGTATATGAAAATCTCATACCTAGAAAACTCTATACTCTACCATAGAGAGATTTGAGCCTTCATGTTTATTGGTGATTTATTTGCTAAAGCAAAGAATTGAAATCTACCCATTTGTCTATTAGCAGATGAACAGATAATGAAAGTATAGTAGCTATATAGATATATAGGAATCCTAAAAAACATCCTAAAGAAAAAGTTTAAAATTCTGCAGGAAATTTGGTAGATTTATGATATATAATAATAAGGGAGTTAACACAAACTCAGAAAAATTACATATTAGATCTCATACAGAATCTAGTCAATAATATTGTATATGTGTAAACAGCTACACACAGGACATGGTATAACATGAAGAAAGGAGTCATGAAAGGCTAAATATTATGGGATGAGGAAGGACTGCATTCTGATCTTGAACATAAGTTATGAATGGTAATATAAAGATAATTGTCTCTATTTCTAATTCTGTCATGGAGTTGGGGTGTCAGTGGTAGATAAGTGTATAAAATATACTTAATGCTGAAAGTATAAAATTTAATGTGAACCACCACATCTTCTGTTTCAAATGCCTGTTCTAACTGTATAGAAGTTCATTGAGTTGTATAGACTTTGAGTCTAGTTAATTTTGCTTTGTGATTTTATTTATTTATAAAGTTTTGTTATTATAAAGTATATTAAATTTTTTAATTAATTAACATAATTTCTGAGACTTATTATACAATTGCATCTGCTACTCTTCATATCTCACATTCCAATAAACTGTACTAATCTAAAAATTTAATAAAAGTATGTTTAAAAAAATGTAAGACTGCTTGGAAGTCAAAGGACTATTGACCACTCCCTGAGTTCGTCTCATTGACTGTGGGCATTTTCTTAGATTGGAGGAAACACTGAATAACATCTAAGCCAGATCATGTACTTTGACAGAAAAAGATCCTTTCCTACCCAGAATTTCTTGCTGTTCTAATAAAATAAATGTAAGAAGTGCCATGTTAGTGTGACCTCTGCTATATATAAAGATTCAAAGTTGGGAAATAAAATTACAGTTCACCTGAAGTAGAGAAGCAGACACAATCAGATAGGTGAGTGGCCTCATAACCTTTCAATGCGATGAGCTGTCGGGACAGAGCACTGGAGGAAATTCCACTGTCCCAATCTCACAGTGACATTTGCGTTAAAGTGATATACTTATCATTCACCTCTTTTATGTATTCATTCAGTGTGTGTGTGTGTACACTGACATGTATATTAAAAGTGTGTGTATGAATATGTACATATATATATGTATATATACATATATATACATATGCACATTTACAGACTTGGTTTTAAGGTTTTATTAGCAAATATAAGTTTCATTGTAAAATTTTAATATATGCACATAATATATTTAGAAATATATATATATATATATATATATATATATATATATATATATATATATATATANTATATATATATATATATATATATATATATATATATATATAGTTGTGAGCCACCAGATATGGATGTTAGAAGCTAAACTCAGGTCCTCTGCAAAAGCACCAAGTGCTCTGACTGTTGAGTCATCTGTACAGACCCACATAAGGCATTTTCATCATAATCACCCTATCATTCTCTCTTGCTCCCCTTTCCACTCATATTCACCCCCATCCCCCCACCTTCCCAACTCTTTCTCCTCCCTTCATGTCTCTTTGTGGTAGTGGTGGTGGTTTCAGGTTTAGTGAACCAGTAAGTTCAATTATATTACTACAGGAACATGCGTGAGGCCTCATTTATAGGAGCACAGAGACTTTACCCATGGCTACACCACTAAAGAGAATGGATCTCTCTCTCCCATCAATTATTAACTGCATCTATACATTCTCTGAAAAGGGAAGGGCATCCTGAGCCCCTCCCTACACCAGGATAGAAGACTGACAGAACCAATCTTGTGGCACCCTTACGCAAAGTGGTCAAAGAGGCTGTGAGTTCAAGGTACATAACTATGTCTCTCCTAGAAGTCAGCATTCCACCCCACTCCTGCCTACTCTTCCTTCTGATCTTACATGCTATACATACTTCCAGTCTATTTCCATGTTATTCAACATAGGTTGTTGAAGAACTACTATCCCCCAGGTTCTGGAACCACCACAAGGACTCAAGGCAGGCAGAGTTATCTTTCTTTTTCTCTCTTATGCAATGAGGTGCAAGGTTAATCATAGTGATTTTGTGGAATTTCACTGTTCTGTTTTTTATTGGCTATTTTCTTTATTTACATTTCAAGTGAGAGTTATAATTTTAAAGAGCAGGAAAATAATAACTGGATACCACAATTCAGTATGGAGAACTAGATCAAGGGTAAGCAAAGGAAAGACCAACAGCAAAACTGAGGATATGACTTAGGCAAGGGTGTCGAGGAGAGACTCCCAGAGCAGAGAGGTCTTTTGCCCTGGAAGTGTGAAAGTGGATGTAGGAAGCACAGTCCAAGTTAAGCCCTCATCTCAGGAAGAAGCACAGTGGACAGAGGGGACAAACAGAGGAACCAGCATGTAGCTGAAACACAGAAGGAAATAGTAGGAGAGGAAGTAGGGATTGGAAAGAACAGGCCAAGATGGCTTGGTTTCTCAGCTCAAGAATGTTGTCTTCCATACCATCAAACGATTCTCTAAAACATGTCTGTATACATGTCTGTGAAAGAGCAGCTCTTAGACCTCATCAGAGATGTTTCTTTGTGTCATGAATGGTAAATAACACAGAAACCCATACCTGGTCAAAGTGCAGAGAATAATGTCTATGAAGTGTCTATAAATGGGACATCTATGTAATACACTCCCTGCCAAACCTCAGAGAACATCACTGAAATGGGGGAAGAAAGATTGCAATAGCCAGAGGTCAGAAACTGGGAAAAAAACAGTCTCTTCTAGCCATAACAGAGCCACTGAACTCCTGAACTCACAGCAGCCATGATTGCCCACACAGGATCAGGCCAATTGATATTCCAGCATGGAGAGGGAGGGAAATCCCCAGTCCTGCTCCCAGGTGAGGAGCTATTTACAGCTGATGGATGCTTAGGGAAAGGTTTTTCCAAAGTGTGCAACCCATGGTAGTTTAACCATGCTTCAGTGAATGGCTTCATACCCATATAGGCAGCACAGACTAGATTCAGTGAGTTATTTTTAAAGAGAAACATAAAATTAAGGGGAGGAATAGAAGAGGTGGGTCTGAAAGGAGTGGGGGAAAGAGGAGGGATGGATATGGGGAAAGAGGAGGGTGGATATGGGGAAAGATAAGGGATGGATATGGGGAAAGATGAGGAATGGATATGGGGAAAGAGGAGAGTGGATATGGGGAAAGAGAAGGGTGGATATGGGGAAAGGGGAGGGTGGATATGGGGAAAGATAAGGGATGGATATGGGGAAAGAGGAGGGTGGATATGGGGAAAGAGAAGTGGTGGGCATCAAAATATATTATATACTGTCTTAGTCAGAGTTTCTATTCCTGCACAAACATCATGACCAAGAAGCAAGTTGGGGAGGAAAGGGTTTATTCGGCTTACATTTCCATACTGCTGTTGATCACCAAAGGATGCAGGACTGCAACTCAAGCAGGTCAGAAAGCAGGAGCTGATGCAGAGGCCATGGAGGGATGTTCTTTACTGGCTTGCTTCCCCTGGCTTGCTCAGCCTGCTCTCTTATAGAACCCAAGACTACCAGCCCAGAGATGGTACCATCCACAAGGGGCCCTCCCCCTTTGTCACTAGTTGAGAAAATGCCTTGCAGCTGGATCTCATGGAGGCATTTCCCCAACTGAAGCTCCTTTCTCTGTGATAACTCCAGCTGTGTCAAGTTGACACAAAATTAGCCAGTACATATGCACTCCCAAAGATGTATTAAAAATGTCAATTTTTAAAGAATTGTGTCATCATATAAGCAACAGGAATCTGACTTTTATCAGACTTGTGTTTTTAAGATGGGTGCAAAAAGGAGCATTCAATAAAAGGCCAGAAGTGCACTAACAGATGAATGGGGACACCCAGCCTGAGAAGAAGATGACAGTAGTTAGGACTAGCAGATAGCACTGACGTGGAAGGGGACAGACTTAAGAGTATGTATCCTAACATGTCCATAGCCCATTCTGTGCCTTCCATGCTAAATAGCTCTACTCTCTCCACATTGATTTTCTTTCCTGCTTAATGCTCCCATCTGCACAACCAGCTTTTAGTGCTGTTTTATAGAAAGCACTCAGTGTACATTTGTGTTATGAATGAGTGCTTCCTACTTCCATTACGTTCTTCTCTGCACCATAAAACTTCTGCAGTTCAGTCTCTCCTGTAGTGTACCATGGAGGAATACACAGAGAGGGGTGAAAGAACTGCCCCACCGACCATAAGAACAAAATTGCAGGTTCCCCAAGCATCCCCATCATGGCCTTCCCGACAACCCCTGAAACCTGGAGCCAAACAGAATAAGCAGTTAGGAGCAGGAGAGGGTATGTGGTGTGCACCTCTCCACACACCTGATGTCCCTAATTCCATGTGTCCAATCACCTCTGGAACAATTTTGATTAATTTATCAGTATTTTTTCAATCTCAAATCGAATTTTACCCTTTTAGTAATCCATTTCCTAAACTACATACCATTAGATCATGTTATGATGATTTCTTCATTCTTATCTTCTTGAAGGACAGAGTTCAATTGAGACACAGACTGTTTAAGCAGAAGAGTGATGCACTCACCCCAAAGAGATATTGGAGTAGTCTGCTACAATATGGAGACCAGCCCAGTGTGTATATTGTGAACTTAAAGATTCTATAAATGTTCATGAGGCAGGCACATATGAAAGTTGCCATTTGTTGTGGTTCAAGTAAAAAATGTGCCCCGTAGGGACTCATCTATTTGAATACTTGGTCCCCAATTGGTATCACTGTTTGAGAAGGTTGTGGGACTTTTAGAAGGTAGAACCTTGGTGGAAGAAATGCACCACTATGACCAGGCTTTGGGGGTTTACAGCTTTTCTCCACTTCCTGTTCTCTCTCACTGCTTCCTGGATGTGGATGAGAAGGTGGCCTGCTGCCTTCTTATCCCTTCCACCATGCCTTCCCTACCATGATGGACACCTAGCCCTCTGGAACCACGAAGCCGAATAGGTCCTGTCTCCCTTAAGTTGCTTGTGTCGAATGTGTGTGCACAGGTGTATACCATATCACAGCCACAAAAAAAGTAATTAATTCATCCTTTTCCTTCCCAAAGTTTAATGAACCCTCACCCCTTTTATGTGTTTCTTCCCATGAGTTTTGTGAGTTCTAAAAGAACAAGAACAGGTAGGAAGAGCATGGACAGCAGAAGTGGTATTATAGTGACACTAGGTTTCCTGAGGATGCAGACCTATCATTCATACACTAGTGTAATAAAGTGGCCTGAAACCTTAACTTCTTTTTTTTTTAATTTATTTATTATTATTTTCTTTATTTACATTTCAAATGCTATCCCAAAAGTTCCCTATATTCCCCCCGCCCCTGCTCCCCTACCCACCCACTCCCACTACTTGGCCCTGGCATTCCCCTATGCTGGGTCATATAAAGTTTACAAGACCAAAGGACCACTCTTCCCAATGATGGCCAATTAGGCCATTTTCTGCTACATATGCAGCTAGAGACTCGAGCTCAGGGGGTACTGGTTAGTTCATATTGTTTTTCCACCTACAGGGTTGTAGCCCCCTACAACTCCTTGGGTACTTTCTCTAGCTCCTCCATTGGGGACCCTGTGTTCCATCCAATAGCTGGCTGTGAGCATCCACTTCGGTGTTTTCCAAGCACTGGCATAGCCTCACAAGAGGCCACTAAATCAGGGTCCCTTCAGCAGAACCTTGCTGGCATGTGCATTAGTATCTGGGTTTGGTGGCTGATGATGG
>NC_034594.1:99794717-99803372 GCF_900095145.1 Mus pahari
GATTCCACCAGAGGTTCTTTTATTGTTGAGAATGGTTTTTGCTATCCTAGGTTTTTTATTATTCCAGATGAATTTGCAAATTGCCCTTTCTAACTCTGTGAAGAATTGAAACCTTAACTTCTGTCACAGTGGGAACAACATAAGTGATGCTTTAAGGACATTTACTACAAAGGAACATCTGACCATCAGGAGACACAGCTGCCAAGGTGCAGCTGCAGTTACTTCAGTTGCCCTATGTCTAACTCCTTACTTACCTGGTACCAAGAACTCATAACCTAATGATTAAGGAGTAATGAGCATGTATTTTGTGTGTGTGTGTGTGTGTGTGTGTGTGTGTGTGTGTGTGTGTGTGTGTGTGTGTTTGTGTGTGTGTACACACGTGCGTAAATGCACACACACACAAACATATTTCACATTTGAATGGATATAGGCGCATCTGTGTAGGCCAAAGAACAACCCCAGCACTATGTTTGTTTGTGGAGTTGTTGTTGTTGTTGTTGTTGTTCTTTTGAGACAAGATCTCTCCCTTGTCTGGAATTCAGCAATAAATCCCAGAGAGTCACCTGTCTCTGCCTCCTAAGCATGGAATTGCAAACATATACTACCACAGCTACCTTGACTTAAATGGATTCTGAGGAACTGAACTCAGGTTCTCATGCTCGTAAGGTAAGCATGCTACCAGTTGAGTTATCTCCCTAACCTTAGAAAATATCCATTTTGTGTGTATGCATATGTACATGCGTGCATATGTGCATGAGTGCATGGGCATGAATGCAGGCTAGAGGAGAATGGCATGGGTACCAGGAGCTAGGCTGATAGCCAACAAGCCACAGTGATCCCCCTGTCTCCACTCCCCACAGTGTAGGGGCTATAGGTGTGCACGTGGCTATACTCAGCTCTTTACTTGGCTGCTGGAGGTTGGAGCACAGGTCCTCAATTTTGTTCAGTAAGCACTTTACCCACTAAACCATCTCCCCAAGCCTCAGAAAACATATTTTTAAAAGGAAGTATTTTATCTGCATTATCTTTTTGACACTTACAATAGTTCTGCAATGAAATTAAAACTGAAACCAAGTCTCCAGAAGTGGTTCCAGCATGAGATCAGCACCTTTGAGCAAAATCAAAAAGGCTTCTATGATGTCTGGGAAGATGGAATCTGGCCTTCCAAAGAGCCATCATCAACCCAAGTACCCAAGCTTGGAGAGCATCCCATATCCTTCATGGCTTCTTCTCTGGAGTGCTCAGGTGTCTGTTATAGCCACAAAGCCACGCATCATCCAGTTCATCAGATAATGTTCTGAAACTAGAATTGACACATAGAAATGTTGTTGAGTGAGCACGGCCTCTTCCACGGTCCAGAAATTATTTCCGCTGGCTTCTCTTGGTTGGGTTATTTACCACAAGGAAGACATTCTCCTGCACTAATTATAGAAGCAAACATGACGAATGGGGTGAAATTGGCTTCGACACGTCCCATGCTTTCTCTGATAGGTAACCGTGATAAGAAGAGTCTGGGGAGACAGCCCAGTTAGCAAAATGCTTATAAGCATGGGGATGGACATGAGGGGGATCTTCCAGAATCCACTTTGGGGGTGTGGGGGATGGGAGGTCGAGTGTGAGGATATAGGCTCACAAGCACTGTTGATAGAGAGACCAACATTGCCAGGGCTCTTTGGCCATTCAATTGAACCTACTCAGTGAGTTCCAGACCCATGAGCAACTGTCTCAAAAATAAAGATAGAGCCTATGGCAGATTGAATGAGGCGTTCTCCATTCATGCAAATATTTAGACACTTGGTCCCCAGTTGGAAATGATGTGTAGAGGGGTGGCAGAGCCTTATGAGTTGCCCTTGAGAATCTGTAGCTTTTCTCCACTTCCAGTTTATTCTCTCTGCTTCACGTGTGTAGTTAAAGATGTGATCTCTCAGTTCCTAGTCGGGCTGTGTGCTGTCTTACCCACTATTGTGGATGCTCCCTCTGGCTCAGATAGACTCTTTTTACCCCCAGAGATGCCCTGGTCCTGGCATTTTAACCACACCACAGAAAAGTAACTAATGCAATGCCCAAGGAGTGATAGCAGAAGTTGACCTCGTGCCTCCACATGCATAGACCCATATATTCACGGGGAGAGAAA
This sequence comes from Mus pahari, assembly GCF_900095145.1. Classification (NCBI taxonomy): domain Eukaryota; kingdom Metazoa; phylum Chordata; class Mammalia; order Rodentia; family Muridae; genus Mus; species Mus pahari. Next base: position 99,796,852 of record NC_034594.1, read on the forward strand.
AGAACAAATGATCTTCTGTTATAAAGACCTTGAGTAAAATCAGTGTCACGGATCCATTTGCTCAACAATCAGTCCTCACACTAATGTAAGTTGGTATGTCCAGAGATGTCACCTCCAAGTCTAAGAGCCCAAGGATAGATGGCACTTGCCAGTCATCCAATCTGCCTTTGTGGAATTTGAAACTTTAACATCATTCCAAAAGAATCAGGGAACTATAGTTACAAGTGTGGCAGAGCATCAGAATTTGGTATTTAGATACTTCATTCTCATGGGTCTTATCTGCAAAGGGACCTCATGGAGGAGATCAGATTCAAGAGCAGTGTGTCTGTCTACTCTCCCCCCCCCCCCAAAAAAAAGTTAGGCTTCATCATAGTCCTTCACAGACCCAAAACCCGATTCAAACTTGGCTCCTTCTGAAGCTATGGATGGGCTTAAACTGTAGGTGGGATCCGTTGGGAGAGAGTTGGCGGAGTATGCACCAAGACCTGGGTTCCATCCTTAGCACCGCATAAACAAGGCACAGAAGTGCATACCTCTAACCCCAGCACTGAGGAGGAGATCAAGCTATACATCAAGTCTGAGGCCAGCCTGTGCTACAAGGGACCTGTATCAAAACATAAAACAATGCCTCTTTTTAAAATTAATTTTTATGTTAGTACATGAAGTTCTGGGTTTATGGTGGCATCATCATATATATGTGTCATTATTCTATATTCTCATTTGCTCTGCACCCTCCAGACCCTTCCCCAGGCCACCCATCCATCCCCCCAAGGCTGGTCCCCTTTCTTCCCCTTCTCCAGCTTCTATTTTCCTATATGTAATGCTCTATTTACCACCTCTCCTCCCCTTCCCAGTTTCATGAACTACAAACACACATGTATATTAACACACATGTATAATTTTAATATTTATTTTATTTATGGAGGAATATACAGACATGTGTGCAGGGTTCTGTAGAGGCAAGAGAAGGCCATTAGTTCTCTTAGAGCTGGAGTTATAAGCATTTGTCCCCCCCAAAGCCACACACCATGTGGGTGATGAATATCAGCCCTCCCTATTGAGCCTCCAGTGACATTAACTGCTGATCTGGCTCTCCAGCCCCAATAATTTTTGTTAGAACAGAAAGTGATATTTGTCATGCTATTGCTGGCCTATCTCACTTAACATAATGGTTTCCCAGGCCCATCCACATGCTTGCAAATGTCAGGGTTTGATTTTTCTTTACGAATGCATGAAATTCTTCCCAGACACCACTGTCTGGGAAGCTCAAAAACGCACACTGTGAGATGGTGACTTATCTACAGACAAGCGCGGGGACAGAATGAGCTGAGCCACTTAGTGAGCCATGGTTCCAGCACTGCAGCCCTCGTCTGACAGCTTCAGCACCTGTGCCCATGTATTACACCAATTGATTTAACGATAAAGATTTAAAAGTGTGACACTTACAATCATCCACTGGCAATTAGCCCAACACAGGGTGGGGAGAGGAAGGGGGAGTGTGAAGTTGTTTATGGTATGTGGGAAACCATGATTTTAGGCTTGTTATAAAACTAAGAAGCATAAATAAAAACAAAAACTCAAAAACACCTTTAGGGTTTTTTTCAGAAACCACATTCATTTCAGTTCATTCCACCTCTTCCCAGTACGCATCCTTTAGTTGTTTGGTTTGGTTTTGTTTTTTAAGGTGGACAAATAATTTTAGCTTGTGCATGCAGATTCATGTCAAGTACCACAAATTATTCCATCAATGTTCTCATGGGGTGTGTTTCTGTGTCTGTGTGTGTGTGTGTGTGTGTGTGTGAGAGAGAGAGAGAGAGAGAGAGAGAGAGAGAGAGAGAGAGANTCCATCAATGTTCTCATGGGGTGTGTTTCTGTGTGTGTGTGTGTGTGTGTGTGTGTGTGTGTGTGTGTGAGAGAGAGAGAGAGAGAGAGAGAGAGGAGAAAGAGAGAGGGAAGTGGGTGTATATGTGTGTGAGAGGTGTGTGTGTGTGTGTGTGTGTGTGTGTGTGTGGTGTGTGCCCTCAGAGTCCAAATGAGGACATAATATCCTTTTGTTACATCCTGTTGTGGACCATCTAACTTGGATGCTGGGAACTATCCTTGTGTTCTCTGGACAATCAGCAAGTGTCCTTAGCCACTGAGCGATCTCTCTAACCCTATGCTTGCCATCCAATTATGAGAACCTGCGTTTGGATCCCCAGAACCCCACCCCACCCCCACCCCCCCAAAAAAGCTGTATGTGGTGGCTAATGCTTGTAATCTGACTGGTGGTAAGATAGGAGTCTGAGACAAGACAGGCTGATCCTACAGATTCACTGACCAACTTCTCTAGCTTTCCTTGGTGAGATCCAAATTCAAAGAGAAACCATGTTTCAATAGAAAAATGGAAGGAACCTGAAGGAGCAGCTGAGGTTGCCCTCTAGCCTTCATCCGCACATCCATGTACACCATACACCCTGACCACAACCAAGCACCAAAGTAAACGGTGAACAGAAATATTTATAATTTAAAAAGTGAAAATAAAAATCCCAATGAAGAAGTTGCAAACTGATGCTGGAGAGATGACTGAACAGGTAAGAGCCAAGTGGCTCCCAGTTGTGTAACCCCAGTTCCGGAGGATCCAGTGCCCTCTCCTGGCCTCTGAGTGACACACAGTGCACAAAGTCATATGGGGGAAGGGAGGAGTTATGAAAGGAATATTTTAAGTTTCTTAAGTAAAATATTGTATACACCATCAAATAATTACATACGTTATACAATACATTTGTATACAGTGTGTGTGTGTGTGTGTGTGTGTGTGTGTGCGCGCGCGCGCGCGCGCGCGCATATGCATACAAGCACACATGCTGATTTCTATGGGTAGCAATGAATTTTAAGTTTTGTTTTTTCTTTGGGGTTTTTTAACCCAGTTCTCTACAACCTGGACCTAGCCTGCTTAAGGCAGAGGAAGTTTGGTCGTTCAGAGGAAGGCCTCTGCAGTGGTTATTTTGCATATTAAAAGACATCCCATGAACAGAATCCTTTGATGACTCAAAAATGTACTGTCCTTTGGAAGAGTAACCTCTTTTCCCAGGCAACAAATGCCTTGTCTGTTCAAAAACACAGTCCTCACCTCAAAAGGGAAAAGAGATCATTTATTCTGGAGCCAAATACGAATGGCCATGGCCGAGGAATGCAGCCTTAGGTTACCCAGATTTTATGTTCAGGTTACACGGATTTTATGTTCCAATGAGGTAGCAATTTTACAAATTTTTAATTTTTTAAAAAAATTTACATAAAATATAGCTAGATTGTTTCTTTCCTTCCCTTTCTTCAATCCAACCCCTCAACCCATGTTCCCTCTTACTCTCAAATTGGTAGCCTCTTTTTGGATAAATACAGCACACTGAGTCCATTTTTGTTGTTCGTGTTTATTGTTTTAAAGCTGACCACTTTGTGTTAATCCCAAAGATTGAAGAGAAAGACCGCCAATCCAAATCATGACGAGAAAATTAATTTTAAAAAAACAACTAATTATTAAATCAAGCATTTTTATTCATGTACATAGCTACTTCCCCATGTTCAAGAAGTCAGCATTGGAAGTAGGTAAGATAAGGTTTTTATAGCTCAGGGGTAGGAGGTTTCCAAACGGGATGATTTGGCAAGTAGCCAGAGTCACAGAAGCAGAACATAACAAGGTGGTTACAATAACCTTTTGAAACAAAGGTAATGTTGCAAAATGGTCATAACAACTTTTGAAACAAAAACATTGCTGGGATTTGAACAGTTATGGCCCATAAGGAGCCATAACATGGCCTTATTGGGGTAGATGTGACCTTCTTGGCAGAAATGTGTCACTGTAGGGAAGGACTTTGAGGTCTCTTATGTTCAAGCTACACCCAGTGTGGCACACAGTATTTCCTTGCCACCTTCCAACCAAGATGTAGAACTCTCAGCTCCTTCTCCAGCACCATGTCTGCCTGCACACCACCATGCTTCCTGCTATGATGATAATGGACTAAACCTCTGAAACTGTAAGCTAGCCCCAAATTTAGTGTTTTGATCTATAAGAGTTGCTGTGGTAATATTGTCTCTTCATAGAACTAAAACTCAAATTAGGACAGACAGGGTTGCTGTTTCCTGGAACAGGCAGTACAGAACCATATGTAGCTAAGGTTGCAGGTCCAGCATAACCCAAACCTTGATAAACACAGGTTTAAATATAAAAAGGAATGAGCCTAGTTTGTCTTTATTATAAGATGGCTTTCACTTCTAAAACAGAGGCAGGCTGGTTCCTCACTTTGGAAGATAACCAATCGGGGAAAGAGGTTAATTCTCCCTCTCTCCACAGCCACGAGTGAGATCTTTGTCCCCAGCTGGGAGAGACCTGTGAGAATTTCCTCTCTCTATGTGTATGTCTATTTCTACTGGCATTGTTTGGGGTTTTTATGCAGCCATTTCTAAAAGAGGGAGTCTCCCATAAGAAGTCCTGGTATTCAGAGACACTGAAACTTATAGAGGAGAAAGTGGGGAATAATATCACTCCTGGGCATATACCCAGAATATGTTCCAACTTATAATAAGGACACATGCCCCACTATGTTCATAGAAGCCTTATTTATAATAGCCAGAAGCTGGAAAGAACCTAGATGTCCCTCAACAGAGGAATGGATACAGAAAATGTGATACATTTACACAATGGAGTACTACTCAGCTATTATAAACAATGAATTTATGAAATTCTTAGGCAAATAAATGGATCTGGAGGATATCATCCTTACTGAGATAGCCCAATCACAAAAGAACACACATGATATGCACCCACTGAGAAGCAGATATTAGCCCAGAAATTTATAATACCCAATATGCAAAACTCATGAAACTCAAGAAGAAGGAAGACCAAAGTGTGGACACTTCGATCCTTCTTAGAAGGGGGAACAAAATACCCACGGAAAGAGTTACAGAGTCAAATTTCAGAGCAGAGACTGAAGGAATGACCATCCAGAAACTGCCCCACCTGGGGATCCATCCCATAAACAACCACCAAACCCAGACACTATTGCAGATACCAGCAAGAGCTTGCTGATAGGAAACTGATATAGATGTCTCCTGAGAGGCTCTGTCAGCAACTGAATAATACAGAATTGGATGCTCACAGTCATCCATTACATGGAGCACAGGGTCCCCAGTGAAGGAGGTAGAGAAGGGGCTTGCAGACCCCTAGGAGGAACAACAATGTGAACTAACCAGTAGCCCCAGAACTCCCTGGGACTAAATCACCAATAAAAGAAAACACAAGGTGGAACTCGTGGCTCTAGCTGCATATAGAGCAGAGGATGGCCTAGTCGGTCATCAATGGGAGGAGAGGCCCTTGGCTCTGTGAAGGTTCTATGCCCCAGTATAGGGGAATGTCTGGGCCAGGGAGCAGGAGTGGGTGGGTTGGGGAACAGGGGGAGAGGATAGGGAATTTTCAGAGGGAAAACTAGGAAAAGGGATAACATTTGAAACGTAAATAAAGAAAATATCTAATTAAAAAAACTGAAAAAAAAAAAAAAAGAAGTCATGGTATTTTCAATAGTAACAGAACAAACAACACCAGAAAATAAGGCATTTTTTAAACACACTGGTGAGGACATCAGATAAGTTACAGCAAGATGGGGAGAACTCTGTTGCAGACCTTGGGTATTGTCTGATAACACCCTTAGGCCCTTTATTGTTGACAAACTAGGGTTTTATTTGTTAATACATTCCAAAGGTTTTTTTTTTTTTTTTAACTGTCAGGATGCTAGGCCTAGCTTCTTTGGCTAATAACAGGGAAAGTAGAATAAATATGGGTCAAGATAAATTGTATTGAAGCTCTGAACCTGAAACATTCCAACCCCTCTACATCATTAATATTTTAATCCATCTGTCAATCAACCTGTGCAGACACAGCTTCTTCCCAGGAATTCTCATTTCCAGCTAGAGGATCTTGGAGACAGAGAACAAATAATATCCAGATGACAAAACCTCTTGACCTGCACAGCGCTGGACTGAATTAGTTATAGGCATATACAGAAAAGCTGAGATTGGGTATACCCACAGAAATATTAATCTCTACAGAAGGGAGAATTTAAGTATACACCGATGAATAAATAACTGAGGCTTTTGATTTTAAATTGTAGATCAAGAGCAGGGGATGAGTAGAAAAACCTTATCTCAGACAGATAGTAAAAGCTTGTGTTAATTCAAGTTCTATAAAGAGGAAGGAGGCCATGAGGAGAGCATGGAAGAAAGACCATGCTGGGAAGGTGCAGGAGCGAAAGACTAGGCACAAAGGGGAAAGTGGCCCCAGGAGGGCTGCTCAGAAGGGTCCAGGGCAGCAAAGAGATAGACAGAGTTAGTAAATCTGAACTCAGGAATATCAGAGGAGACTGTGAGGTTCAGGAGTGGCCCAGTCACTGAGCTAGTTATGAGATATTAAAAAATTAAGGGTGTGTGTGAGTGTGTGTGTGTGTATGTGTGTGTGTGTGTGTGTGTGTGTGTGTGTGTGTGTGTGTGTG
>NC_034594.1:99803427-99809819 GCF_900095145.1 Mus pahari
GTGTGTGTGTGTGATAGGGGTATGTGTGTGTGTGTGTGTGTGTGTGTGTGTGTGTGAGCGTAGGTATCCAAAAAACCAAAACAGAATGCCAGATACCTGTAACTAGATAGGGTGGATGTGAGCAGATTGATGTGGGTGCTAGGAACAGACTTTAGGACTCTGGGTGACTCTGGGAGCGCAGCATAAGCTCCTAACCACTGAGTTAAGCCCTGCCTTCCACAGCCAGGTTTTTTCATAGGCGCTAGGGATCCAAATTCAGATCCTCATTCTTGCAAGCAGGCACTTTACCAACTAAGCCATCTCCCTGGCCCCTCTAACCTTTGTCTAACAGCTCTTGTCTAACAGCTGAGAGATGCATCTGTTCTGCGGGAACAGATGAGACCTGCAAGCATGGCGTGTGATTAGGGCAACGTGGGCCTGTTCGCAATGGGAAGCTTGTTAAGCAATTTCCCATCCTTCTGGAGGTAAGCCAGCTGATGGGCTGTGACAAGAGATAATCGGTGCCACTGAGGTGTGAAGGTCCCACAAGAGATGACAGACAGACTCTGCAAATAGGAATCCCAGGGCCTCCACACGGGTACTGACAGCTTGGACACACAGAATCACAAGGTTTCCATTTGCAGAGCCACAGCCTCCTCCTGTAGGCTCAGAACAACACAAAATCCCCGGTGTTGCTATTCATACTTTTGGAGGGAAAAAAATAAAATGCAACTTTTTTTTTCTAGTTGTTAAAGATGGGGGAATGTTCTAGTTTCCTATGTGTCTCTGTAATAAAACACTCTGATAAAAGCAACTTAGGGAGGAAAGCACTTGACTTGCACTTCCAGGTCACAGTAATCATTGAAGAAAATCAGGACAGAAAGAAATTCAAGGAATTTGAAGCAGAAATGATGGAGAAAGGCTTCCGAGGCTCATCCTTAGCTAGCTTTACTCTACAACCCAGGCCCACCTGCTTATGGAATGGTGCTGCCCACAGTGGGCTGGGTCCTCTTACATTAATTATCAAGACAACCCCCACCCCTAGTCATGCCCATGGGCTGACTTGATCTAGTTAACTCCTCAGTCAAGACTTTCCTCTCACTTGATTCCACGCTGTCTCAGGTTAACAATGAAATCTTCCTAGGATAGAAAGTGTGTGGAAGATTGTCTGTTTGATAACTAGTGGATTCTCAGGAAGAATTGGAATGTGCCCATCTACCTTGTGCACAAATCTATAGGCCACAAGAACATTGTATGAACATTCATGAAGAGGGTAATAATAGTGAAAATCCAGCTCCTGACGGAGGCATCACACACCCCTGGTGTTTGTTCCACCTTGAATCAAATCGTGTTCCAAAGACATCAGAAAGCATGTTCTCAGTTTTAATCTCCAAGTTGTAATCTGTGCTGTGGGACACCATGGCTCCTCTGGGAACTGAGCATTCTCCTTTGGTGTATCAGTCATGTTTCTCATGACTTTGACAAACCTCCTGACAGAAGCAACTTGCAAGTGGAAGGATATAGGCTGACTCCTCATTTGAGAGCACAGTCCATCATGGCGGGGAAGGCACAAAGGCAGAAGCATGAGGCAGCTGCTCACAGGTCATCTGCAGTCAGGAAGCAGAGAGAGATGGATATCGGTACTCAGCTCACGGTCTCCTTTTGACTCATTCCAAGCCCATGAGTCGCTGCTGCCCACATTTGAGGAAGATCTTCTCACCTCTGTGATCCTAACCTAACTCTCACAGACACTGGAGAGGGCTAGCTCTTAGGCAAGTCTAGATTCTGTCACATTAACAATTGATATCAACCATACTTTAGTAGCAGGAAAAGTTGAAAACTTAAGAAAGCACCTACAAGAAAGAGAAACAGAAGAATAAAGTCATACATACATTTTTTTTTAATGTCCCTGGCCTGGAAAAGAGGTAGTGATGGCACAGATGTGGGCACTCAGGGAATAAGAAATATGTAAGTGTTCAACAGAGCCCACCCGCAGCTGTTCCAGCCTGTTGGGTGGGAACCAGTGAAAAGGGTCCTCTGATTAATTTCAGTTCTCCAAGATGCTCAGCCCAACCTCTAAAATATTCTCTACTCCTTCTGCCTCCTTTACCAGCCCTGAGCAATTCCCTCTGAATGCCAAAAAAGAAGGACACAGACACATGGGCTGCTTCTGCCCCTTGGCCTGCTTGGAAGTCTCATGAGTGGGTGATATGCTATGAAGGCTATCTGCATGAAAGAAAGGTTGGAAGAAATGGAAAAAAAAAAGGTAAAAAGGAAAGAGGGGAGAGAAGAGAAATGAAAGAAAGGGGGAAGAGGGAAGGAAAGAGAACAGAAAGGGAAAGCAACTCACCCATTGCTCTCTCCATCTCCACCAGGAATCCCACAGAGGACAGAGAGGACCCGGGCCTGCCTGCTGTTTTACAGAGAATATCAATCGTACCCAGCACTGGCTATGGCACTTGGGGAAATGGCAAGGCTGCTTAGACATTTCTAAGTGACACCCTACAGAGAGGTCCCACCAGGCCCCAAGGTGACTCTGAGGAGTCACAGTCTAGTCCCCTTTCTCTGACCTTCCACTGATCTGACAGCTGGGAAGTTTCCACCAGCAGGATCAGCGCCTCAGCCCACTGTTATATCCTTTGGGAAATAGCACAGCCAGTTCCAACTCGTCTTGGTTTTAAAAGCAGATGCTTGCAGCCAACCATGGAACTGAGCACAGATTCCCCAATGGAGGAGTTAGAGAAAGGACTAAAGGGATTGGCAACCCATAGGAAGAACAACAATATCAACAAACCAGAACCCCCAGAGTTCCCAGAGACTAAACCACCAACCAAAGAGTACACAGGGAGAGACCCATTTGTCTGCACTTGACTCTGGGGAGAAGTATGTAAAAGCAGGAGGCCCTCCTGGGGCTTTCTGGCCAGATGAATGGGGGAAGAAAGTTGCTCCATGTTTGATGAGAGACCCTGCCTCAAAAAATAAAATAGAGAACAATTGAGGGAGACACTAAATGTTGGCCTCTAACCTTTATAAACACATGTATCTGAACGCACCTACATCAGAGAGAGAGAGAGAGAGAGAGAGAGAGAGAGAGAGAGAGAGAGAGAGAGAGAGAGAGAGAGAAAGGAGACATGAGTCTGGGAAGCCATGGAGTGGATGTCTGTGCATAGCACAATGGGGTGACACTCCCTTCTGTAACACACAGGCCCCTTCGGGTTCTAGTGGTGGAGCTAAGCAGATAAATCTCAATGAATGCCCCCAGGAATGTTCTGGAGGCCAGAATCCAGAAAGGAAGAGGACATGCTGTGTCATCCTATACCTGAGGAGAGAAGAGACCTCTAGCTTCTATTCAAAATTCTTTGGGGTTGTCTAATTTTTTAAAACTTTTTATTGATTCTTTGTGAATTTCACATCATGTACCCCAATCACACTCATCTCCCTGTCCCTCCATTCCCACCTTTCACCTTAGTAACCTCCCACAAAAGAAAATTAAAATTAAATGTTCAAAAAACAAAAGAACACCTTGCCCTGGAGGCTGCAGTGTATCGTGATCAGCATCTCACAAACTACCTGAGAAAACCCTTGGGAACAAACTCAGCTTGATCCTTCTAAGACAGTGGCAGTGTGTAGTTGGCTCTTTGGGCTATCTGGAAGAGCCCACCCAGTCCAGACTATAACCCTGAGGATTGCTAGCAGGAGAAACCTTCAGAGACAAATGCAGTTCTTAACCATCACAGCAAACAGCGCTGTGAAAGGCAGAACACTCTTTCAATTACCAAGCATCAGCTCTAATCCCCACTTATGCGTCTTGGAAATAAAACGATGTGATAATTACACAATCTGCAAGAAAATTGACAAATATATTCCCAATACGAACGATTTATTGAGCCTGGCCAGCCGAAGCCCAGCTCTGCTCCTTAATGGAAGCTGTAAAAACACAGGCTTGTGCTTCGATAATCACAGGGATTTCTTGCAAACCACTGATTAAGCAGTAGTTGAGGAAAGCACTTTGGAAACTGCAATGGCTGTGATCTGCTGGTGGCTCTCTGAAACAACGGGTCTCTCTGCCTAGGTGGCCTATTAAAGACTCATACCGTGGTATTTCAGAATGCACCTTTTACGACTGAGGTGAAGAGAGGTTAAGTGGTACTCTGAGAGACTGTGGTAGAGTTGGAACGAAACCCAAACATCCCCGTTTCCAGGTTTTCCCATGATCTCCACAGCTTCCGTCAAAAGAAATCCTAATCAAATATGGGCTATTAACCTCTACTACTTCCTGCTTGAATGCTAAGCCAATCGATACGCTACTATCGCCAATAAGGTGATCATTTGGTGAATTGATGGCTTACATAAGAGAAATCATTTTGAAAAATGCTCCTGAACCTGAAAGATGGTGTTTACCAGAGAAGAGACTTGGTGAAGACCATGCACTTCTTCAGTGGGTCTTCTGAGCTCTGTGACACCAAGGGATTAGGGGAAGTGAGTCCAGTATGGAAGACTGTAAGACAATGACAAAAGATAATGAGGAAGTGGGTAAAGTAACCCTCCCCAGTGCTGTAGCTAGGGGTATGTTTACTCCAGTATATTTACTCCAGTAAATAGCCTCCCAGCAAGTAGTGGGAGTGGGTGGGTAGGGTAGCAGGGGCAGAGGGGGGGGAAATATAGGGAACTTTCGGGATAGCATTTGAAATGTAAATAAAGAAAATAATAATAATAATAATAATAATAATAATAATAATAATAATAATAATAAAATAGCCTCCCAGCCATGCCCTTGCAGGCAGCCATAATTAAATTCAGTGGCCCTAAAACAGATATGAAGGTGGGGGAAGAATGACTTGTTCAGAAGTAGAAGAGAGAGGGAGTAAGACAGAGAAAAGAATGGGGGTGTACTGGCTGGTTTTGTGTGTNNACTTGACATAGGCTGGAGTTATCACAGAGAAAGGAGCTTCATTTGGGGCAATACCTCCATGAGATCCAGCTGTAGGGCATTTTCTCAATTAGTGATCAAGTGGGGAGACTCCTTGTGGGTGGTGCCATCTCTGGGCTGGTAGTCTTGGGTTCTATAAGAGAGCAGGCTGGGCAAGCCAGGGGAAGCAAGCCAGTAAGAAACATCCCTTCATGGGATCAGTTCCTGATTCCTGGTCTGCTTGAGTTCCAGTCCTGACTTCCTTTGATGATGAACAGCAATATGGAAATGTAAGCTGAATAAACCCTTTCCTCCCCAACTTGCTTCTTGGTTGTGATGTTTGTGCAGGAACAGAAACCCTGACTAAGACAGGGGTGTAATGACTGTAACTCATTGCATATGTACATGAAATAGCTAAAGAATTTAAAGATGCTATGAAGCAGAAAAGAAAGGGTAAGATGCTGTGAGGTAATGATAATATTTTATTAAGTCATGAAACATGTAGGTTAATACAATATTCAAGCATGTAACATTTTGAGTTTTAAATTACAGCTGTAATCCTAAACCATGGTTTGTTGAGATGCCATAAAGGCAGGGATATGTTCTTCTAGATGACAAATTCTTGTCATGTGATGAAAGCTGACACTCACTGCCCACAGAGCACATATCCTTGTGGGCACTCACAGACTCTGGAAAGCCCGTTACTGCATCCCAGGATGTGGTCCTTTCTACTGAATTGAGAAGTTTTAAGTTATGATACAAATATGAATATTTGCAATAGTTTTTCCTTAACTCATTGTTTGGCTCTGCAAAAGCACAAACCCCAGTTAACTGTGATCCATGAATATTAAATGGAATATTCCAAAAATAAACAATGAATAAATTTGTAAGTGCACATCATCTAAGAAGCATGAGATTTCATGAATGGGGATCTTGCTCCATCTCACTTCCTAGCCCTGGCATTCCCCTACACTGGGGCAAACAACCTTCACAGGAAGAAGGGCGTCTCCTCCCATTGAAGACCAACTAGGCCATCCTCTGCTACAAATGCAGCTGGAGCCATGAGTCCCTCCATGTGTATTCTTTGGTTGGTGGTTTAGTCCCTGGGAACTCTGGGGGTACTGGTTTGTCCATATTGTTGTTTCTCCTATGGGACTGAAACCCCCCTCAACTCCTTTGGTTCTTTCTCTAGCTCCTTCATTGGAGACCCTGTGCACAGTCCAATGGATGGCTGTGAGCATCCACTTCTGTATTTGTCAGGCACTGGCAGAGACTCTCGGGAGACAGCGATATCAGTTTCCCATCAGCAATCAGTTGTTCGCATCAACAATAGTGCCTGGGTTTAGTGATTGTATATGGGATGGATCCCCAAGTGGGGCAGTCTCTGGATGGTTATTCCTTCACTCTCTGCTCCACACTTTGTCTCTGTAACTCCTTCCATGGATATTTTGTTCCCCCTTCTAAGAAGGATCAAAGTATCTACACATTGGTCCTCCTTCTTGAG
>NC_034594.1:99810504-99824361 GCF_900095145.1 Mus pahari
CTATCAGATTTAGGATTGGTAAAGATCTTTTCCCAATCTGTTGGTTGCCTTTTTGTCTTATTGACAGTGTCCTTTGCAATTTTATGAGGTCTCATTTGTGGATTCTTGATCTTACAGCACAAGCCATTGGTGTCTGATCAGGAAATTTTCCCCTATGCCCATATCTTCAAGGCTCTTCCCCAGTTTCTCCTCTATAAGTTTCAGTGTCTCTGGTTTTATGTGGAGGTCCTTGNTNTACTTGGACTTGAGCTTTGTACAGGGAGATAAGAATGGATTGATTTGTATTCTACATGCTAACAGCCAGTTGAACCAGCATCATTTGTTGAAAATGCTGTCTTTTTTCCACTGGATGGTTTTATCTCCTTTGTCAAAGATCAAGTGACCATAGGTGTGTGGGTTCACTTCTGTACTTAAACCCACTAAGCATTTCTTCCTTTGCCTCTCCATTGCTGCGATTTAATATGCACAACTAAAGTCAAGGCTTAATTATTTCTTGAGTGAGCTAAACTGAAGTGTTTGTAAAAACACATCCATTTCAATGAAACCCCAGTATTGCTCAGCAGCCCCTACCAACCCGTCAGTGATATGGTAGCCTCAGTTCTGCACCCACAGAGCCTAGCTGCTTCACAATGCTGACTCCATTAGGGAGAAGATGGCCAGTGTGAGCTGGAGATCGCCCTCCAATGGCCTTGCAGTGCCTCTGTAACTGGCCTCCCCCTACCCTTTCTCTACTGAAAGAATGAAATGTGCAAGGGAAAACATGTATGTGTGAACAGTCTTTTCCCTGGAGACCCACTAAGGAGAACCTAGCTTTGCTTTCGTGAATCAAGAAGCAAGGGTCTGGTATGTTTTCCCCAAATTAAGGGGAGACATGAAAGAGGGTAAGGAAGAAAGAAAGGGCATCTATGTGACCTAAGAGATGCACTTCAGTCAAAGGAAGAGAGAAGAAAGTAGTCTGTACATCTAAGTCTAAAGGGAAGAGGCTTTGAAACTGTGACTTCAGAGCTGATGAGATAGCTAAGTGGTTAATCACTTGCAGCCAAGCCGGACTCCCTGAGTTCAGTCCCCAGAACCCACACAGTAGGCGAGAACCAGCTCCTGTGAGTTGTCTTCTAACCTCTGCACTGCATGTGCAAGGTAGCCCACATACGCTCACATACACAGCCGACCTATCAATCAACGTAAATAAATAAAGTGGACAGCACCTGAAGACTGACAGCCAAGATGGCTCTCTAGTGGTGTACACTCACACACAAAAGACTGGAGTGAAGATTACAATTGCTTTTCAAGGGTCATCAAGACTCAGTCATATCCCTGAATAAAGAAGGGCCTGTATGGACTGAGTGATGAGGACCAGAGCACAGTGGTACTGGAGCCTTACATCTCCTCTTCCCAGGCAGAATGAAGCTGACAGCTCACCCCTCCCAGGAGCAGTGCGCTCATTGCTCTTGCACCAAGAAAATGTAAGTAGAAGGGAACTCAGAACCTTCCAGAATTATCACATTACTTTATACCATTTCCCTCATATCAACTTTTCTCTTTCCTGAACCCTCTTACTGCCTGTTCCTAACAGGCTGAATCTTTGTCATTTATCCTAAATCATTACATCTGGAAAATTCACCTTCACATCCATCATCCTTGCTGAAAGCCTGCCGTCCTCCATGGGACCTGCACAGTTTGAAATGAACTGGTTCGCTATATTTTTTTAGATACAGTTTCATATGGCCCTGATTCCTCTCAATTTCTCTATGTAGCTGAGGATGACCTTGAACTTCTGGTCCTCCCCAGTGCCTGGACTACAGGTGTGCACTACCTGGCAGTTTACAGTGATGCTCACTTCTTCCAAAATTTGGTAAGCCAATGACCTTTCTGTTTGACTCATGTAGTTATTATTATCTTATTGACTCTATATTGTGTTTGGTGAAAGGCAGCTTTGAGAGCAGGCAATGATGTAAATGGTAGAGACAGCTCCATAAACAGGAAAACACTAAAGAAGCATCTTTAACTGTTATCCTGCTGCAAGACCCCCTTACCCTGGGGACCTCGGACAGAATAATGTCCTGGAGCTGGAGAGTGCATCAGCAGTTAAAAGGGATGCTCGCTGCTTTTCCAGAGGATGCAGGCTTGGTTCCTAACATCCACATGGAGAGGCTCACAACCACTTGTAACTTCAGCTCTAGGAGATCCTATGCAGGCACATGCACTCAGTTGCACATACCCACACACATATTCATGAAAGAAAAATAAACCCTGGTGAATTAATAAAGGTATCTGTCCACATCTTCATCTCTAGAGCCTGTCAACCTGTTACTTTATATGGTAAGAGAACTGCATTAGTGACTTTTCTCACTGCCGTGAGAAAATAACTGTCAAGAAGCAAGTTAGGAAAGGGGGTTTCATTTTGGCTCACAGTTTAATAGTACCAGTCCATCACAATAGGGAAGGTATGGAGCCAGAAGTTGAGGAGACTG
Organism: Mus pahari; assembly: GCF_900095145.1. NCBI lineage: Eukaryota > Metazoa > Chordata > Mammalia > Rodentia > Muridae > Mus > Mus pahari. The sequence continues at coordinate 99,812,976 of NC_034594.1, forward strand.
GTCACATTGTATCCACAGTCAAGAAGCATGGGAGAAGATGAGTGTTCAGCTTGCTCTCTCATTCTTATTCAATTGAGCCCTCACCCCATGGGATGATGCTATCCAAATTCAGGGTTGGCCTTCCCCTCATGCCCAGGGGGCTGTCTCTTCAGCACCTCTATAGCCTGTAAAGCTGGCAATCAGTACTCAACTGTAATCACTCTGTGATTACAGTTGAAGGTGGGATGAAGGGTGTGGATGAGCTGGTATGAAGTGAGAAGGTGAGTCTCTGTTATCCCAATGGGTCCACGGTAATCACAGAGCTCTTGTAAGCAGAAGGGAGAAGGTGGAGGTAAAGATTGAGCCAGCTTTAGAGAGGGAGGGAGGGAGGGAGGGAGGGAGGGAAGGAGGGAGGGAGGAGTAGTATATGGCACTATGTGTACATGTTCCAGTGTGCATGTGCACATGTGTGGAAGCCATAGGTTAACATGGGATATCTTCCTCAAAAGCTCTTCTCCTCGTGTTTTGAGACAGGATCTCCCACTGAACCCAGAGATCACCAGCAAACCCTACAGATCCTCCTTTCTGACTGGTACACTCACCAGGTCCAGCCTTTGGTGTGGTTGCTGGGGATCTGCCTAGTCCTGCTTGTATAGCAAGCATTTGACCAACTAAAAGTATCTCTCTGGCCCCTGAATCTTTCATTTATCACCCAGTGGGTCAGTTTAGACTTTCTGACCCTCAGGACTGTAACAGTAAATCTGTTGTAGCTTTAAGCCACTAACATTTTGGTCATTTTTCAACAACAGCAGTGAGATATGAACTCATCTCTCTGGAACCCCCAGCACCAAGCCATGAGCCTTATGGTCAGCAACTCAGAGCTAGAGGACACCCACAGTCACATTTCACAGGAAAACACTCTCATCCAGATGGAGCCATCAGAGCCCTGAGGAGACAGTAACACAGCTTATTTGCGGTTTTAAAAAGCTCTATTGGCAAGCCTGGAAGCTAAAGGCTCCTGTTAGCGTGAGAAAATAAACTCTGATGCCAAACAGTCAACTTTCCAATGAGTATCTGGATTGGTATATTGGATACTGCCTACGATCTGTGCAGATTGTTAAATGTGAGCCACTTGTTCCAAATCTAGTCATGGGGGGAAGACAATCTCTTTTTCATTTTCAACAGTTTGAAATTCTAGCTGGTAGTCTGACCTGGAAAAAAAAAAACCAGCCTGTTTCAGTAGAGTCCTGTGTTTGACATGAGCCACCAGGCAAGGCAGTGTGGTCCATCCATTAAGATCTCAGAAAGGGCATCTCTGAAGACTTTATTAGAAGACCTCAATCAATGAATCATGCTTCTGAAATAACAGAGATCTAGAGTGGGATTCAGGATGTGGCTCTGTTGGTAGCATGCTTGCCTACCGTGCAGGATGCCCTGAGTTCAACCATCAGCATGATATAAGCCAGGCATAGCAGCACAGGCTTGTATCCCAGCTCTGGGGCCAGGAGAATCAGAATTTCAGAGTCTTCCTTGGCTATATAGTGAGTCTAAGTCCAGCCTTGGATAAAAGAGACACTATCGAAAAAAGGGGAGGAAAGATAAGAAGAAAAACAGAAAAGAAAGAAGAAAACCAGACATCTAAAACTGCTTTGCAAGGGAAAACAGGTTTAGAATTTCTTCCTCATCAAGATGTAAGATAGCTAATCACACACACACACACACACACACACACACACACACACTCAGACATTCCATTAGGTGAAGAGCTGATACACGTCACACTAACAGTATTTCACTTCTAAATCATGTAGTAGATATTAAAATATATTTTTATCTTCTCTAATAAGTAGGATGATCATGTCTAATAGGTATGCTAACACAGAAGGGGCTCATGAAGCCTCAGGAGAACTATAGGCAAAGTAATGGTGAAAGTGGGAAAAACACATTAATGGATTAAACATTACCAGACTGAAAATGTACACACAAGGAACACTATCCTGACTGAACAGGTTATATTTATGATTGAATATGAATATGAATATGAGGGGGTCCATGCAGGTGTATTCAGGCCTGAAAATGAAGATGTGGGATTGAAAACTTGGTTCAAATTGACTTTGTTAACTTGGATCAAAACTTCTAAAGATTCTTATACCAGGTGGTTTATTCCCAACAAATCTAAGCACAGAGTAATTTAGGGAAAAAGTCCTATAGTAATACAATGCCCTATGCACAAGGAAGCATAATGACATTGAAACTCAATTCAGGGTCTATGTAATTTCTTATGAGAAGATGAATTCTGGAGATAGGCTACCTGTGGTAACTTAAGGGCCAAAGGAAAAATCTGACCAAGTCTCAGTAATACATATAGCATAGAGCTCATTTGGTTGATTAGCCACTTCTGGTCCTCATTATGGGAGCTCGGGGGAACCTCTGGCTACACAGATCATGTAAGGGTCATATACATTACTAGCCAACTCCTGTCCTAGTTCTATGAGCTTGATAGTGTGTGGACCAACAGATAACATGGATTACCAGGCTATTAATCACCTTCAATTCCCAGCCTTCTGGGGGGAAAAAATGATACATCCTTCTCTTTGAAGGGACCATCTTACGTGCGTAACATTCTTTGTTTCCCTGAAAATCTGTGGAGGGAAAGATCTTCACACTCCCAGTGTATGTATGCATATACATATTTATTTACATATACATGCATACATATATATAAGTATGTAATAACAATTAATGAAAAAAGGATATGATTTGAAAGATAGCAACGATGGCCATATGAGAGGGTTTGGAGGAAGAAAAATGAAGACATGATGTAATTGTAATATCAGAAAGAAAAGAAAAAACTCCTTTCATAAAGCTCCTATCCCTAATAAGTTTTCTTCAACAGAGTTTCCTTGGGTACACAAACCACTCTTAAGAGTAAGCAGGCCCCCATGCCCACCAGCAGATGGCCAACACAAAATGAACTCAATAGCATTAGATGGTTTTTCTCTCATAATGTTTTGTCAGAGATTTTTTTGCAGGGAAGAGATTTGTGTGTGTGTGTGTGTGTGTGTGTGTGTGTGTGTGTGTGTGTGTGTGTGTGTGTGTGGAGAGAGAGACAGAGACAGAGACAGAGAGAAAGAGAGAATCTTTGCATTTATATGTTTTTTATGATTTTTCTTTAGTTTTTTTTCTTCTGTTACTATTTCAGTTTGTTTGCTTTTATCTTATTTCATTTTACAATTTTTTTAGGCAGGCAGCTGTTTGTTTCTAATGAATAAGAAAAGGTGTGGATTTGGATGGGAGGGGATGTGGTGAGGATACAGGAGAAGTTGAAGAAAGGTAACCATAACCATATATTGTACTTTTAAAAAAATCAATTTTAAATTATAAAAAATATGCATGTATAGTTGAGCCCCATTCCTCTGTTGTTAGACCTATGGTTGTTTGAATAAGAATGGCCCCATATGTTCACAAATTTGAATGCTAAATCCGAATGGAACTGTTTGGGAAGGATGAGGAAGCATGACTTTGTTGGAGAAGGTGTGTCACTAAGGGGTGGGCTTTAAGGTTGCAAAAGCACACAACATTCCTCTCTCTCTCTCTCTCTCTCTCTCTCTCTCTCTCTCTCTCTCTCTCTCTCTCTCTCTCTCTCTCGTGCTTGTGGGTAATATGTAAGCTCCCAACTACTACTCTATCACCATTCTCCCCCTCATGATAGGCATGGTCTCCATTACCCTCTGGAACCATGAGGCCAAAATGATTGCTCTCTTTTGTAAGTGACCTTGGCCATAATGTTTTGTCACAGTAACAGAAAAGCTACTGCATTAAACATGGATGTTCAAGGCTTCTTGTAATATGTAACCTTGTAGTCTATCTCATACAGATGGCTCATATGAAAGGTCTGTTTTCAATTTTTTCAGGAATCTCTCTTAATCATTGATAATTTTCCATTTAACTCACAGAACTTTCCATGTTTAAGGACGAATCTCATAAAAATCTTTCATGCTCTTGCCATGCATTTCCTCAAGTCAAAGAATGACTCTTTGCAGCTTCTCCTGGCTTTGAGGATACAAAAAGACTTAATAAACTCTGCCTAGACCCTCTGTTTCAGAACTGGTATCACAAAGGGTAGATACAATTACAATGTAGCTAAGTGGGAGTGCATGTGTGTGTGTGTGTGTGTGTGTGTGTGTGTGTGTGTGTGTGTGTGTGTGTAAAGAAAGAAAAACCAAAAACCCAATCCCCATTTTCCTGAACACGAGCCCTAAGCCATGAGCTTCATCATTAGCCAGTTGAAGCTACAAGAAATCCTTTCTCATCATTACTAGAAAATAGAAGCATATTTCCCAAGAAAACCACTCTCAGCAGGCAGCAAGATAACTCTGTGGACATAGGCACTTGCCACCAAGCCTGATGACCTGAGTTCACTCTCTGGGACTCACATGACTGAAGTAGAAAACTGACTCCTTCAAGTTGTACTCTGACCTCCACATATGTGCTATGTCACATACATTTGCACAAACATATACATAAATGTAACTTTTTAAAAAACTTTTAAAAGAGATTGAACAAAGAATGGACTGGAGCCCTGCTATTCCCTTCAAGGACATACACTCTGTGACCTAAACACTTCCCATTAGATGCCACACCTTAGAGCTCCTACCAACTCCCAATATCAGTACACTGGGAGCCAAGCCTTTGGGAAACCATTAAGATTTAAAGAACAGCATTTGAAAAGGTACAACTTATACATGCAGAGCTGGACACACAGTCAAGACAAGCCTGATGAGAGCTATCTCATCTAGGGATAGACCTAAAGGTTTGTGGAAGCTTGAAGAAATGTATAAGGTCAGTAGCTAAAGACACATATCCATATGAACAGTGAGCCCCTCTGCAGAGGCATGTTCAGTCACTTAACAGACATAAAAATGACTCTACAAACAATATCTGAGCATTGATATTATCAACAGACACACTAATGCAGAAGTGGGAAAATCTCACAGGGCCTCGTCCCTAGACAAAGAACTTAGGCAACTAATGACTTCAGAGGGAGGATGAGCTAGTCTCTTCCAGGGTTTGAACCTCACCTCCTGAAGTAAAGCACCCCTGAAGCCATATGAACACAAACAACAAAAACTGGACTGAGCAGCTCATCTTTATATATGTGTACATATAGATAACATACATGTGTGCATAAATGTTTGACATGCATAACAATGATAACCATGGAAGAAGAGGCTAATAATTGAGAGGGGACATAGAAAAAGTCTGGGGAGGGTCTGGGAGGGGCAGGAAGGAGGAAAGGGAAGAGGGATAGTGATATATTGTGTTTTATTTTAAAATGTATAAAAATTTTAAAGAACTTTCTCACCAGTGATTGGCAGATCAGTAAATAAACCATGGAGAGATGTCAACAATCACAGGAGACAAAAAAAGCACATCTACCAAATGCTTACCTAACACTCACAAGACCCTGAACTCCATTCTCAGCTATCTAGCCAGTTCAGGACCAGTTTGGAATTCAAGAAAACTGCCTAAAGAATCAATTTGAAGAATAAATGAATAAATGTTTAATTTTATCATTTATTAAATATATCTTATTTTTTAGTAACAGGAAAGAAAAAGCAAGACTTATGTCACCTGCTTCAAAACATAACCCTCATGGCATAAAATGAGGGAAGGCAAAACAATTGACAAAGCACAGGTCTTGATAGTGATGGTGGTGATGATGGTGGTGTGGTGGTTGTGTGGTGGTGCGGTGGTAGTAATGGTGGGGTGATGGTGGTGGTAGTGGTATGGTAGTATGGTGTGGTGGTGGTGTGATGGTGGTGGTGGGGTGGTGATGGTGGTGGTAGAGGTAGTTATGGTAGAGATGTGGCAGTGTGGTGGTATGATTGTGGTGTGCTCGTATGGTTGGGGTGGTGTGGTGGTGGTGGTAGTGTGGTGATGGTGATAGTGGTGGTGGCATGGTGTGGTAGAGGTATGTTGGTTGTGGTGGTGGTGGTGGTGGTAGTGGTGGTGGTGGTAGTGGTGGTGGTGGTGGCGGTTCTGTGATAGCGTGGTGGTGGCACCTAAGGCAATGGTGATGGCAGTATGTAACATAATGTACCCATGAGTTTAAAGGCTAAATTGTGAGTCCAAATATGAGCCACCTGCCTTACACTTTCGTTTTCCTTCAAACTTGCATCCCCAATTCCCTCACTGTTCTCAGTCTTCTAATACCAGGTCCTAAAAACCCTCGTAGATGGTTAACTCCGAATCTCAGCACCTACACTTAATAATCTTCTAGAGCCATCTTTCCTGCTCGGCTTCCAAAGGGCGTGCATCTCAAAGTTGTCCCAAGGCGCTGCATCCTCTGAGGAGGAGCAGCTGTACAAAGTCGGACTCAACACCCACCCACCCAGCAGGCACAGCAGGCACCTCAGGCGGCCTTGGAAGGAAAAGGAGGATTTTGGAAACCAAGAGTCTATGCCATCATTTTAATGAAATAAGAACAGACTTTTTGGCTTGCGTCCATTTGCCACGTTACCACTCACAGACAAGCTTCTCAGAGGTGATTCATCAGTCAGCCATCCCATCGTGAGCAGCAGAGAAACAAATCATCAGGCCTTGAACATCATAAAAATGGAAATGGAGGAGGCTGTTCATTAATGCAGATGAGTTTGAAGCTTGGAATACTTTGCTCTGTCGAGATTAACGCGCACACACAAGGAACTCTCCATGGGCCTTGGATCCTAGTAATATATAGTCCTTATTACCTTGCAGACTAATGAACCTTCAAAATCCAGAAGGGCAAAGTCAGAGAGCGCAGCTTCAGATCAGAGCCCTGCACAGGAGCCAGAGACCATGGCTGTCTGAAACAGGATTCTCCGTGATGCTCCACCCCCGCCATCATCCGAGGCAGCCGATGACACTACAGTGGATCTACTTTTAAAAATGAAAAAATTAATAAATAAAAGTGATTTTATATATCTTCCACCTACTTCCCAACCATGCAGCTGAGCAATACATCCAAAAAAAAAAAGAGTTAATTGTGCAATGGTCCTATCAAAACAGAAACCTATTTCATAGACGGCAGGGGGACCCTCAGAGATGACTCAGTTCAACATTTGCTACACAAGCATGAGAACCTGAGTCTGATCCCCAACAACCACACAAAATTCAGCTATAATGGTACAGGCTTGTTATCCCAGCAATGTGGAGGGGGTCTCAGAAACAGAAAAATGCTGGGGCTTTATAGCCAGCTGCTCTAACTGAATTGATGAGCTCCAGGACAAAATCTATATCAAAATTAAGATAGAAAGATATTGAGGACAAAACCTTTCATTGTCTTCTGAACTCAACATGCATAAACATACATACATACATACATACATACATGCATACACACACATGCTAAGGAGGCCTTAGATTTCTTGATCTGAAGGGAGACCAGTGGGAGGGTCCAATCTTTGAAAAACCAATGAAGACTTCCCACACACTTTTTCTGGTGATGGGAGGAATTATTGAAATGCTTCAGATAACACCACACAAGCAGCTATTTCCTCCAATTGGATTAGAGTTGAGTTTGATATCCATACAAGCCTGTAGTCTAGGCCAGTTCTGAAAAGCAGTACAGTGGTCAGGGCAGCCTGTCTCTTCTGTTCTCTCTGCTCCCTTCCTTTCTCCCTCTTTCTCCCTTTCTCTTTCTTTCCTCCTCCTCTTCTCTCTCCCCTCCCCCTCCTGCTCTCTCTCTCTCCTGCCCCATGTATCTCCTCTCATACTTCACTTGTTCTTATTTAATAACAACTTCTTCTCTTACTGTCCAATGATAACTAAGACAGCCACATAGATGAGGCTCAACCCATGGCTTGTCAGTGATTATTAGAATTACTACATGTGTTTGACTAGAATTAACTATAGAGTAAGTATTGTACTAAGTACTTTCCATTCAAATATGTGGCCCATTTAATCCTATGAAGTAAAAAGGTATTAAGTGACAGAGAAGGCAACCCAAGCATGTGATAGCTGCTGGTTGCTCTGAGAACTCAGCAAGGTTACTCCAAATAAATGAGAATAAAGACATAGATGAAAGAAAGACATAACAATTAGGGATGGATAGAAGGGGGATGGAGGAAGTTGGGGAGGAAAACAGGAAGGAAAGAAGGAATTTAGGGAGGGAAGGAAAGGAAGAAGAGAAGAAGGATGGAAATAGGAAGCTATGAAGGGAGGGGAAGGGATTATGGAAGGGGAAGGAAGAGAGGGAAGGAGAGAAACTGAGGGAAGAAAGGAGGAGAGAGGAGTCAATGTTATGACCACAGACATACAGCACTATTTGATGAATTTGAATATTATCTTAATACTTGCATATCAGATTCTTGCCAAAGGACATAATATCAAATGTCTACTCTGGTCCCTATATAACCCTCAGTGATTAGAAATCATTTTCCCTGGAGGGCTGCCTAAAGAATATGTACTCTGTCCCTTCGTTCAGATCAATAGTTCTCAATAATTGGGGAGAGTTCAGAGGGGTCTTTATAAATCTTACAAACTTTTGGATCCTTTTCCTAAAAATATAGATGAATAAGGAATTTTGGATGTCAACAAACAACTTTCTCAGCTCTGTGATGGATTCTCTAGGGACTGTTATCTCTAAATGACACTATGGCCTGAAGTCCCCAGGACCTTGTCCTCTTCCTACAGTGGCCAGAATGGAGTGTGGATGAAAAACAGCATCTGAGACACACTTCTCACAGAAGCTGCGAGTGACTTAGATAGGTCAAAGCACTGAATTCTCTGCATGAGTTAGAGGAGAGAATTCTCTGCCTGAATTAGAGAAGAGAATATGAGGCAGGAGCATATCTGGTGAGTATAGTTCTTACCTGACTTCATAGTGTCACTTCTAGTTCGGGATGAAGTCCAGGCAGGAGAGCATGAGAGGGCTTCTCTTAGGTGAGATACACACATGCCAATTTGAAATACCAAAGCAGTTACTTTCTAGAGTTGCAAAAACTCACAAGGCACACACACACACACACACACACACACATATATATATATATATATATATATATATATATATATATATATATATATATATATTCCCTTACAATGGCTCCCTCTAGGGCATGGCATTCTCTCCTGTCTCTCGACCAGTCTAATCTGCTTTATACCCAAAGCTACAAATCAGGCAGGTCCTTCAGCAGCTAATGAAAGCCCAGATGTCTGTCTCAATATGAATAGCATTAAATGCAAAAAGCATGAGATGGCTCAGCAGTTAAGAGCATTTGCTCGTATTGTACAGTACCCTAATTCAGTTCCCAGCACCCACATAGAATGGCTCACCGCCATCTTTAACTCCAGCCCCCAGGAATCTGATATCCATACCGGCCTCCATGGGCACTTGCATTTAAGTGCACCTATCCACACATAAACATACACATAATCAAAACTAAAATAAGTATTTTCAAAATAATTTAAAGCAGATCAAGACTTTATGTACAAAGTGAATAATTATTCCCTCATTGTCTATAAAAATAATAGAAAATACCAATATGCTTATCTTTAGAAGATGAGATTGATAGTTTTTCTTTACTTTTGAAAAGCCGTATGAAAACCTGTTATTATACAAGCTTCTGAAAATATAAATATGTACAAAAGAAGTCTAAATGGAGTCACTATACAATGGAGAAACAATGCTCCAACTAGATATCCTATGCCACCAAATAAAATCTCCAAAGAATGGGTGACATCTTTTTTTTTTCTTTTAGCCATTGGCAAACATAGAAGGCTGTTACTAATGCTATTGACTCTCCTCCATAACCTAAAATGGTAAGGTCCTGTTTCTGGACATTATAGTCATCAAACATAGAGACTTCAACTAGAAGTTCCATCCCTACTGACCAATGTCTATGGTGCTAGGATGTTCTATACACATTTCTCAAAAGGTTCCCATCAATCTCACTTAGCTATGAACACTTTACTCCACAATGGCAACCTGCCTCCAAGATATATCCACTGTTGTAGCATGTAATTATTTAAAAAAAAAATCAAAAAACAATCTACACTAAAGCCGGCTACATTCCAGCAACACGGTCTCGGTCTTTTGCCAACCCAGTACATTGCCCAAGACGGAGATGGAGACTGCGCGTTTCTCCTAGCCAATACCTCCCCACCAACGATGGCTCTGGAAGCTGTGGGTGTGCTCTCATCATCTCTTGCTCCACTGTGGTTATCTTTCCCCGTGGAGTTTGGTCCTTACCCAATTTTCCTGTCCCAGAGCCTGGCCAAATTCTGCCCCAGCTATGTTCTTTCCCTCTGACACACCTGAGTTGCTGCAAATGGAAAACACCAGACAATCTTAGTTTAGAATCAACAGATAACATAGCCGCTGGGTTCAGAATCTATTGTCCTAAACTCATTGACTATTCTATGTTAGAAATCTTCCAGTGGCAGTGGTGGAATCTGCCACCAGATCTAACAGTTCCTGGTCTACATGTTGCCTCCTTTCACTCCCACCTCCATGTCCAAAAGGACCATTCCTTCCTCTTGCATTCCCTCTTCCTCTCTTGGACCCAGAAGACCTGCCTCCTCCTTGCCCAGCGATTGGCTTCTTGTCATCTTTATTATCAAATCAATTGATTAGGGGAAAATTCTGCTACACACTGGTGCCGAAGTAAGTAGCACAACCGTTATGGGAGAGGCCAGCCACTTCATTGTTAGGCCACTCTATGAGATATAACCCATACACAACACTATTAATGAGGCCGATACCCTAAGACCAGATAGGTCATTGGCCCAAGGGGAAAACCAATGCTATTTTTCTGACAAATGAACATACCAATGAAATGACTCCTGGTGACATACTGCCATGCCCACAGATCAGCGCATCAGGCCCTATCAGAGAAGCTTCTGACAATAGATGATAATTAACGTAAAGACCCACAGCTAAGCAATGTGCATAGAGTGGGAAGCTTTGGAGCCCTTGGCCCTTAGTGTAGTGAGATGTCTTTATCAACCTCCTCCTCTAAAGGCTCAGAGATCTGTTTGGAAGAGGAGGAGGGAGGATGTAAGGGCAGCGGTGGTGGACGACTTCAAATAAGAAGCAGCTTCCAGTCACAATGGGGAGGATGGTCATAGGAACTCATAGAGCCTGTGACCAACGTGTGCACGGGACCTGCACAGGTTCAAAACAAATGAGAATCCCAGCAGAGAACAGAGGAAGTGGGCACAAAGTCCTACCCCTAACCACAAAGCTACTTGCAACTGATAGCTACTGGGAGAGGAGAAATCAGTGACTGGCATGACACTAAGTATATCAACCACACCCCAGGACAGGCCTCATAGGAGTAGTTAGCTAACATAGTCTCTCTCTCTCTCTCTCTCTCTCTCTCTCTCTCTCTCTCTCTCTCTCTCTCTCTCTCTCTCTCTCTCT
>NC_034594.1:99824381-99830374 GCF_900095145.1 Mus pahari
TGTGTGTGTGTGTGTGTGTGTGTGTGTGTGTGTGTGTGTGTGTGTGTGTCTGTAAGAGCCCATGCCCCTTTGTTTCTGTAGAGCCATTCTATGGCAGAAACTGGAAAAGAAACGGAGGCAATTTATTTCTGTGAAACCCAGAAAAGTCTCAGAACTTGGAATGTGGGGGCTGACATCAGTACTCAAGCAATGAGCCTTTCCAAGAAAAACCAGGTCACTGCCCGCAGCCGTCACGGGCCACGACCCACCATCATGGCTCTGGAGGACCAGTTCCCACACAGCCTGCCAGACTCCCATTTCTTTCCCAAAGATTCCTGAAGGAAAGTGATGATTGCTCTCGCCGCACACTTGCAGGGCCACGTCTGGGAAGTAGAGCAAGGCAGCCCTTGGCGGGAAGCTGCACCAGATGGACCGCATGGCTGGGTGTGTGGATTGAAGACTGGAACGTATGAGGCCAAGGTTGCTGGCTCACTTGGGTTATCTTTCTGCGGGGGAGAAAAAAAAAGAAAATCACTTCTGCGCAATTTGCTGAGGCTGCACTAATTTCTGCCAGCTGTCTCAAAAATGCCCAAGATTGGCTGGGGTGAGGCTTCGGGATGGACGAGAGAGAGCCCGAAGAATGACTGCTAATGGACTACATCTGACAGCTGTGACTTTAAACCAATGAGACTTTAGGAGCACTTTGTAACCTGGAGTCTTCGTCAGCCTTGCTGACTCGGAAGCGTGAGGGAAAGCTGCTCAACCGAATCAAACGTCCTAAACTTGACAGTCGAGGATCACCTAGGAGAAGCGACTTAGAGGATGTCTGGGAGGGATTAGCTTAAGTGCCTTAACTGATGTGGGGGGACCCACCCACACTTCCCTGGGCTTCGAGCCCCACACCTGATATTCATGGAGAGGAGACTGAGGGGGGGCAGGCATGATCATCGATCTCTGCGCTGTCTGTCGATGTGACGCGACCCCTGCTTCGGCGGATGGCCTGGAACCTGGAACTGTGAGCCAATCATTTTCTCTCCTAAGTTGCTTTTGTTGGGACACTTTATCTTTGCAGCAGGAAGCACAGCTAAGAATACAGAGAGAGAGAGAGAGAGAGAGAGAGAGAGAGAGAGAGAGAGAGAGAGAGAGAGAGAAAGACTCATGGCAGCAGAAGAAGCAGAAGAAAAGAAAGGCAGCTCTAGCCTGTTGGAAATGCTCACAACCTCTCAAAAGTTTAGCAAAAAGTGAGAGAGAGTTGTATAATAATAACAATGACTTGATAATAACAATTATGATGATGTTGTTGATGTTGTTGATGATGTTGTTGTTGTTGATGATGATGATGATGAAAGAAAAAAGTATGGTTAGTTCAGATATGATGGTAATACACAATTCCCTTCAAGAATGAGGCTTATTAGAATAAGTAGGCCTAACAGTCATGATTGGGCCTCAAGATTGAGGAAAGAGACCATTAGACAGAAGAGAGTACAATATGCTTGAGAGCGGATTACAATAGTTCCCTTAAAGTGAAGGGATGGTGTACCGTTAAAACCTGGAGAATGGAGACAGACAGGTCAAGAGATTGCTATGGCTGACTTGTATGAAGAGACACCAGAGGGAAGAAAGGAGAGTCTCTTCGGTGAGCCTCCAGAACATATCACAGAACAAAACAAAACCCCTGTGGACTCTCCAGAACAAAGGAAAAAGATCTGCCTTCTTATCACCTATTAAGGCCTTGGCGAGAAGTTTCACACAGTGTGGTTTAGTTCGACACAGTCTATGTAACACAGACCATGAAGAAGCAGGGTACCATGACTAGAGAGCTGCCAATCCACAGCACAGGCAGCTGTGTGACTTCTGGTCCGCAGGGAGCTGAAGTCAGGTGTAGTCTGACCTGAAGATGCAGGGCCTGGGGCAACAGGGGTGGGGCTGTGTATATTACCTCCCCTGAAGATGCAGGGCCTTGGACCTGACAGGGATGGGGTTGTGTATATTACCTCCCTTATAGTTTCAGATCTGGACAGTGGCCGCATGGCTCAATGGATTTGTCTTCTTTCCCTAACGTCAAAGTGGCCACTCCCTCGGTGCTTCAATTGCCACTGACTAGTAATCTCATCCTTCTGAAGGTCTGAAGTCAGAGATGGGTGTTACAGAGCCGAAAGTAGTAGCCTCGAGCACTTCAGAGGCGGAAGACAAAACGACTCCACATCGCTGTCAGCTTCTAGCAGCTCCTCACACTATTTGGCCACCTCCTTTCTCCGCTTCCATAGCCATGTCTCCTTCCTTGATAATCCAGAATAGCCTCTAACCCAAGATCCTTAATTGCCCTGTAGAGTTGTTTACTCGCTTGTGGGGCACATTTAGTTCTGGGACTTAGAAGATTTGCTTCTTGGGGAACTATTATTCTGCCTGACAAGTTTGGGAAGCATGGGAAGAGAGTATAGTGAAGTGCAGAGCACCCTCTGCCGCACTGCATGCTGGGTGGTCTAAAGGAGCTGTGGAGCTGGCTCCACACACTGCACTTGGCCAGCCAGAAACAGAGCTGTCTGCCACTAGAATACAACGTGGAGAAATTCTCTCCAGCACCGAACAGCCTCTCATATAGTGCCAAAGAGCAAGACGGAGTGCCCAGCAGTTACAAGGAAAGAACAGGGAGAGATGGCATTGGGAAAAGGCTTAAAGTTTGAGGAGCTGTGAGATGGCTCAACACTAAAGAGCCTTTGCTGCTTTTTTGAAGAACTCAAGTTCAGTTCCCAGCACACACACATCAGCAGTTCACAGTCATCTGTAATCCAGTTCCAGGGGATCTGACACTTCCTTCTTCTGACTTCTGAGGGTACCCACACAAATGAATACATACATACATGCATATATATAAATAAAAACACATGCATATATATATATATATGCATGTATATATATATATTTTACAAATATATATATATATATATTTTACAAATATATATATATATATATTTTACAAATATATATATATATATATTTTACATGTCCACTTATTACTCTAAGACAAAAACACAGTTTTAGAGTTCTTACATTCTAGTCTTATACAAGGAGTGCATGAGGTCCCACCTCTCCATAATGATCTATAAGAAGATAATGATTGATGGGGGAGACATTTTCCTCAGTGGCATAGAACCTGGTAGGGTACCCATACCCCACCCACATTCCTGCAAACAACCTTCACTGAGTTCCCACCCCCACCCACACCCACACCCCGCACACAGGACAGGAGTGGAAAGGATCAAGAGAGGTTAAGGGGGTGAGTATGATCAAAATAAATTATACAAATTAATGAAAAAAATCATAAAGACCCCCACATAAGTAACATATGCTAATAAAATATCTTTAAAAGAAAAATTAGTCCTCTAGTTGGACATGACAGTATAAGACCTGTAACCCCAAAACTAGATGCAAAGGCAGAAAATCTCAAGTTTGAGGCCAACCTGGGCTACATAGCAATACCTTGTCTCAAGAAAAAGGGAAACAACAATAAATGTAGTTTACAGTTTACAAAAAAAAAAAAAGAAGAAGAAGAAGAAGCAATGAAGCAATTGAAGAAAGTTTCTTGGTAACCGAGTCTGCAATGTAGGGATAAAAACACAAACCACCACTCTCTGAGAGACAAAGAAACCTGTAAAACATTTTCTGTTTACATAGACTCATGGATTTATGGAGTGAGAATAAAGGTGAAGACAGTAGAAAAGTCATTATCATTTTCAAATTGAACAGAGGTGTGTGGCAATGGGGGATGGGCAACTGGGGGTAGCAACCAGAAAGTCCCAGATGCCAGGAAAGCAAGAGCCTCCCAGGACCCCACAGGGATGACATTAGCTGAAATGCCCTACAGAGGGAGAGAGACCATATCCAGAGGTTAGGCATGGCCCCCCTGGTTGGGGGATAGGGCTGCCCACCCATCTCCAAAATTTTAACTCAGAATTGCTCCTGTCTAAAGGAAATACAGGGACAAAGAGTGGAGCAGAGACTGAAGGAAAGGCCATCCAGAGACTGCCCTACCTGGGGATCCATGCCACCTGCAGACACCAAGCCCAGACACGATTGCTGATGCCAAGAAGTGCTTGCTGACAGGAGCTTGACACAGCTGTCTCCTGAGAGGCTCTGCCAGAGCCTGACCAAAAACAGTTGTAGAGGCTCGCAGCCAACCATCGAACTGAGCACAGGGATCCCAGTGGAGGAGTTAGGGAAAGGACTGAAGGAGCTGAAGGGGCCTTATCTGGTATCAACAGGAGAGGAGACCCTTAGTCCTGTGAAGGTTTGATGCCCCGGTGTAGAGGAATGCTAGGGTGGTGAAACAGGAGTGGGTAGGTAGGGGAGGGGGTCACCCTCACATAATCAGGGTAAGGGGGGATGGAATAGGGGATTTGCAGAGGGGAAACCAGGAAAAGGAATAACATTTGAAATGTAAATAAAATAAAATAAAATAAAATGTCCCAAAACCACCTTATTCTGTGTTGCTTTACAGGCAAAATGCAATAATTCATGTGTGCACATGTAGTGGTTTGAATAAGAATGGCCCCCACAGGCTCGTAGATTGAATGTTTGGTCATTGGGGCGTGGCACGACTTGAAAACGATCTAGAGGCATAGCCTTGTTGAAGTAGGTGTGGCCTTATTAAGAAGTATATCACTAGGGTGGCCTTTAGGGTTTTAAATATTCAGGCTAGGCCTAGTTCTCTCTCTCTCTCTCTCTCTCTCTCTCTCTCTCTCTCTCTCTCTCTTTTTCTCTCTCTCTCTTCTCTCTCTCTCTTAGCTACCTCTCCAGCACCATGCTTGCCTATGTGCCATCATGAAATTCTAAGCCAGCACCTATTATTTATTTATAAAAGTTACCTTGGTCACAGTGTGTCTTTTTATAGCAACTGGACAACATCTAAAACAGCACATGTTCATGTAGGTGTAAATTTGTGAAGGAGCGCATATGTTTGTATGTGTGTGTGTGTGTGTGTGTGTGTGTGTGTGTGTGTGTGTGTGTGTCTGAAGCTCATGGATAAATCTAGACTAGCTGGCCAATGAGCTGCAGAAATTCTGCTATCTTTATCTTCCAGAGCTGGGATTACATGCACATATAACCATATCCAGGTTTAAAATAAAATAATTTGTCATCTGGAGAGATGGCTTAGCAGGTCAGAGCATGTACTGCTGCTTCTGTAGATGACTCAAGTTTGGCTCCCATCACCCACATTGGGTGGCTCACAAAACATGACATAAACTTACTCATACATGTAAATAAAATAAACCTTTAGAATGTATTTAAAATAAAATAGATTTTAAATATGCTAACAGGCAGAATAAATCAAGCTCTTTGTCTAACCCACAGAACAGTGAATCCAAAAGAGCTACAAACATATGTTCATGTCTTCATGTCACTGTCAACCAGCAAAATACAGATTGAATGTACACTGTTCCTGTCAAACTGGCATAAATTTAGAAGAGCTGCCCCAACTGCGGGTCAAGATGTGGAGAAAGCTGTACTTTGCAAAGAAATTCAAAAAGTTTCGGGCTATTTGAAAAGCAATCTCACAACACTGATTAAACTGCAGATTAAAATTCAAAACAGCACACCAGAGACTGGTAGTGTATCCCCAAGAAATCAATAAAACCCCAGAACTTGAGGTCTGACTGTTAGCACATTGTTCACAGGACAGAAAGCCTGGTATGAAGTAGATGGCCAGGGACGGTGGATAGACAGAATCCTACTACAGGATTCACCCACAACACAGCTTAGAAAAGAATGGGTATCAGTTAGGAAGGGATGTTCTTGAGACATTCTAGAGTGAAAAACAAGCTTAAGAAAATTGTTCAGGGGCTGGTGAGATAGTTCAGTGTTAGGGCACTTGTCAAGCCTGGAGGAGATCTGAGTTCGATCCCCAGAACCCATAAGGAGTCAGAAGAGAAGAGACTCTTGCTCAAGCCCTCCTCTAATCTTCACATAAGCCTATGACTGGAAGAGAAGGGAGGGAGGGAGGGAGGGAGGGAGGG
>NC_034594.1:99831289-99850283 GCF_900095145.1 Mus pahari
ACACACACACACACACACACACACACACACACACACACACACACACTCTCCCTCTCAATTAATGCAGAAGGCAGATACACAGATAAGGTGATAATGTTTGACCGGGAGGGAAGTGAAGCCCAGAAAGTTCAATTTGGAAAACTGTTCTGTGGGGTACAGTTAATGCAGACACCCACACTAAGTCAAAATGTTGGGGGAAAATGACTGTTGGGTGACCAGCCTGAAGTGGGATATCTATACATCACTCCCAAGCCTCAGGGAATGTTTAGAAATCGGGGATGAGAGGAATTTAAAAGTCAGAGCAGGGGAAGAGAATTATGAAATGCTGTCCTCTGGGCTAGAGAGATGGCTCAGTGGTTAGGAGTACTGAGTGTTCTTCCTAGAGGTCCTGAGTTCAGTTCCCAGCAACCACGTGGTGGCTCACAACCATCTGTAATGAGATCTGATGCCCTCTTCTGGTGTGTCTGAAGACAGCTACAGTGTACTTACATATAATAAATAAATAAATCTTTTTTTAAAGAAAGAAGAAGGAATGCTGTCTTCTGGACATGACTTTTGCACTCACGAGCCCTGCAGCTGTGGTCACCAGTACAGAGCCAAGCCAGTAGACGGGTCAGCATCAATTCAGAAGGACTTTATGAGGCCCCACCCCTAGATGAAGAACCTTTGGCAGTTATGATTTCTGGGGAAGGGAGAGACATTTTCTTCAATGATGTAACCACTGATGAGGTAGCCTTGCTCCAGTACAGAACCCCTCACCCATTCACAAGTCAGCAAGCTTAATTACACTAGGTAGATCACCAAAGCATCCAAAATAATGAGGAGCCTTGATAGAGAGACAAGGTTTGAGGGAGTTGGAGAGATAAGAGAGGGTGATGGGGGGAGGAGGGTGACGGTCAGCAAAGGAGTTACATACATACATGAAATTGTCACAGAACACACTAAAAAACAGTGTGTTTTGAAAAGATTTATATGTTTTGGAGTGACAATAGCAACCAAGTTTTCTATTCAGCAACATACAGCTAATTATCTACATTGGCCACTGAGCCAATGATCTCTTATTCAGACAGACCTCCACATCCTGAGCAGCCTGCACCTTAGTATGAAGATTTAACTCTTTCTATTATTTATTCACCCTCCTCTGTGTATTTTCTGACACCTTTAAGCTTAAGTAACTGCTGTATTACAAACAAAAAATATTTGCTCTCAAATATTTTACTTTGCATGTGCCCATGCCTATGGTTATAAAAAAAAACCATCTATTGCAAAAATTTTCCTCCCTGCCAAGCCACCCAGGAGGCAAGAGAAAGATAATACATGACTCAAAGTTGTACAGTTTTAAGCATTGTCATTTGACAAAGAAAACGCAATGAATACAGGAACCCAATACTCAGTCACTTCACGTTTCAGAGCACACACGAAGGAGGTGTAATTACAGTGGTTAATTGGTTCCTGGTAAAATGTCACTGCAGATGAGAGCTCATTAATATGGCATTTCAATCACAAGAGATGCCAGGTGTTTTATTTAGGGTCTATGATGTGCTGGCCTGACTTCCTTCTTGGGTTACTTCCCTCCGTGGAAAAGAAAATACAAACATCCATTTGTACCTTATGATCAAAAAATATTCTCTTCATAATATATGTTTAAGAAAAAAAGAACAGAAAATCTAAAAGCCTGTATATCATGTATGGAGATAAGCTTCTGCATAAAATAGAAAATATATCCCACATTTAAAAAAATAAACTTTTCAGCTATTGTATTTTAGTTTGTGTGTGTGTGTATTTCTGTGAGGCATGCATATGTGTATGTGTATGTGTGCAGTTATGTGTGGTATATGTCAAAAGTAAATGTCAGGTGACGTCCTTGATGCCTCACTACCTTATCTTGAAACAGGGTCTTTCGTTGGTCCTGGAGCTCTTATTGCCTAGAATAGCTGGCCAGTGTGCTCCAGGATATTCTTGTTGCTGTACAGTGGTCACAGGTGTTCACAACCGTGCCTGATTTTTACACAGGTGCTGGGGAATCTGAATTCGAAATATCATGTTCGTGCAGCAAGCACTTTACAAACAGAGTGATTTCCATAACCCACCAATTGCACCTGTCTACTTCAACATCCATTGCCTCTTACGGCATTCCCTAAACCAAGTTGAAATTGGAATCCTGTTCATGACTAAAGTGACAGAGCACAGGAAGAAGAAGGGGACGAGGGAAGAGAAGGAAGAAATGGGGAAAGGAGATAGGAGGAGGAGGGACGAAGAACAGGCAAAGGGGGGGAGGAGAAGGAAGGAAGAGGAAAAAGAGGAGGAGGAGGAAGAGGAGGAGGAAGAGGAGAAGAAGGAAGGAGGGGGAAGAGCAGCAGAGGTAGTCATGCTGTAAAGGTGACAGGGGATGCCCTCCAGTTTCTGAAAACACTGAACGCCTGGAGGAGACAGTCTTTGTAACTGGGAAGAAAGCTGAACTTCTGTACAGAATCCTGACCTTTTGCCCTATAGTGAATTGATATTTCTACCCTCAGTCTGTCCACGGTCTTTCATGAGGAGCGCTCTTCTTTCCTCCAGGCCCATGTGCTTTTCCCGTTTGTCTTCAAAGGACCAACAGGGCAGGGTAGATGCTGTCTATCAAAATCATTAAAGCCATCTCTATACTGAGAAGCTCACTCATTCTTAAACTTTTATCACAGGTATTTGTGTGCACGCGCATGCACGTATACATGTGCACAGCGGCGAAGCACATGTGTGGAGGTCAGAGGTCAACCACCATGTAGTCCTCCTGGGACTTGGGATGTCAGACTTGGTAGCAAGGACTTTACCCACTGAGTCATGTCATTGGTCCAGAACCTCTTTCTTGAAAAGCATTTGTGTGCTCTTTCAAATGAGGAGTTATGAGCACAACAAACATTTTCATCGTTAAAAGAAGTTGAAAGAACTCAGATGCTGAAGAGCTCTATGCCCGGTACACACAGAACTCAAGCTGTAACCAGTGTGTAGATGACTATAGAATTACAAAGGTGCTATACAGACTTGGAGTTTAATTTTTCTTTTCTATATTTTCAAAGTTTTTATAATGAATATATGATTTTTTTAATGAGAAGACATATTTTTAGGTTTGCACACTGGAAAAAGGAGACATTGTTTTCTGGTTTTGGTCTAGAAATCTTGAACTTTAAAAAGAGTACCCATAGCCTAGAAACCATGACACCTGAGGACAGGAACCTGGACAGTAGGACAGGGGTCTACTGGGAAGAAATTGTTCAAATTAAATGCTGAACAGGAAACAAGTCTTATTTGTGTTGTTGTTGTTGTCGTTTGGGGTTTTTGTTTTTTGTTTTTGTCTTTTGGTTTTGGTTTGAGATGAGGTCTCAAGAAGCCCAGGCTAGCCTCAAACTCACTATGTAGCCAAGGATGACCTTGAACTTCTGATCCTCCTGCCAAGTGCTGGGCTGAAAGCCTGAACCACAAAAGTCTGTGTTATGCAATGCAGGAGATGGAGTCCAGTGCATGCTGGGAAAGCACTCTACCCACTGAGCTGCATTCCCAGTGTCTGAAGAGGAAGCACTTCTCAGAGTCAAGGAGAAGTAGATTCGAGAGATGAGGTTTGGTTGAGCTGGGTGAATGCTTTTTTATCACCTCACCTGCCTGCCCTACACCTGGCCTTGAACTTCACAGTAAAGTGATCAAGATATAAAGGACATAAAGGGCCTGTGAGGCTAGATGCCTTTGAAAACGGTATAAAGGGATGAACAGGTGCTGGAGAGATGGCTCAGTTGGTAAGGTGTTTGTCTACAAACACTAGGACCTGAGTTAGCCCCAGGTTTTCTTTTGTGTGTTCAGACAAACCTGATGTTTGTTTAAAAGCTAGTTTACATCTAGTTTAGAGAACTAGGTTAAAACACAGCTAGGTGTGGGGACACACAGTATGTAATCCCAACATTGAAGATGTAGGACAGGGTGTTTCTGGGCCTCACTGGCCAGACAACCCACTTGACACCTTGCAGGCCAATGAGAGACCCTATCTCAAACACTAAAGTTGGCTGCTTCCTGAAGGCAGATGCACCAAGATCAACAGCTCCCTGCTCCTGCCACCCTGCCTTTCCTGCACGGTGGACTCCGTCCTTCTGGATGGAACTGTGGGCTAAAATAAACACTTCCTCTCATATGTTGCTTTCCTGGGGGAATTTTACCACAGCAACAGAGAAGTCACTAATACAATGGGTCTTTCATCCTTTGCTGGTGAAAATAGATGACCGTACCGTATTGAGTTGTTGTGACTGCTGTGGTGGTGAACCATCAACTGGGGGAGTTTGAATACGTAGAGATTTCTCAAATCACCATCTAAAGGCTGAGTGGGAGGTTGAGATGTCACCAGGGCTATGTGGCTCTATGGATAATCAGCTCCACTCCATCCATGTGTGCCTCCCTGCATGCCTGCCTGCCTGCCTTCCTTTCTTCTCTTCCTTATCTTCCTCCTCCTTCTCCTCTTCTTCCTCCTCCTCCTTTTTTGTGTGTGCACTTGTATGCGTGCATGTGGCTGGGTTTATGTGCATGTGTATATGAGCGTGTGTTTAATGTGCACATGCACATGTGTCTGAGTTCAAGTAAAGGTCACAGACAATCCTGGCTATCACTCCTCGGGTTCTATCCATCGTGACTTTTTTGCTCTTGTTGTTCATAATGTTGTTGTTGATGATGATGATGATGATGAGGAGGAGGAGGAGGAGGAGGAGGAGGATGACAATGATGATAAAGGAAGGAGCTCATGACATGGCATGTATATGGAAGTTCAAAGGACAACTTTTAGGCAAGGGTTCTCTCCTTACATCATGTGACTCCAGGGAAGGAACCTAGAACCTCAGGTTCAGCCTCAAGCACCTTTACCTGATGAGCCATCACACGTCCCCCACTTACTTGTTTGTTGAGACAGTGTCTCTCACCAGCCTGCGGCTTGCCAAGTAGACCAGGCTGGCTGAGCAGAAGGCCAGGGATCTTTCTATATCCACATCCCTACTACTCAGATTAGAAGCATGTGTGACCATGCTTTGTTTCTTTAATGAGTGTTCTGAGGGTGGAACTCAGGACCTCATGCACACAAGGCCAAGACTTTACCCACAAAGCCATCCCCTCAGGCCCCACGCCTTTCTTTTGTGCTCTGGTTTTCCCCAAATCCTGATAATTCTTCAATTGGATCAGTACACACCACAATCACCTCACCTTTTCTCTATTAATCTACAAAGCTCTATTTCCAAACCAGGTCACGTGCAGAGGTGCTAAGAGACTGAGGGTGCCAATACATCTTGGAAAGAAAGGGGAGGCACCAGTCAATTGCAAGCTCTCTAAACACATATTCTATATCACAGATGAGATTAGAGCTGTCTGTGCTTCTGAAAATAATAACTGTTTGGGGGAATTTTTATGTACAGAAAATTAAGTACATTTCCCTTTCTGGAAAACAGTCCTGGCAATAAACCATCCCTCATTGCTATGAAACTCTAAGGCCAGTATTACCCTCTGGGGACGATGTGATCTTAGGACCTGGGTAAATCAGTCTTCTACTTCCTTCTTCCTGCTCTTTTTCTCCAGTTGAGTACAGTGTCTCATCTGGGTTCTCGCATGTATTTTTGAGTAATAGTTCAAAAGTAGGCAATGACATAAAGGGCCAAGAGTGCAGTATAGTATAGAGATATTACATGATATGTAGTATATACTATTTTACCATACCACACCACACCATACCATATATCACATACTATACCATACCACACAACCATAACATACCATACCATCTACCATACACTATACCATACCACACAACCATAATACACCACATAGCCATAATATACCACACAACCATAACATACCACACCACACCATACCATATACCACACACTATACCATACCGCACAACCAAAATAAACCATACAACCATAATACACCACACCACATCATACCATATATCACACAAAATACCACACCACACAACCATAACATACCACAATATATCATACTATATACCACACACCATACATATATGATTACACTATATACCATACCACATCCTACCACACTAAACCATACCATACCATATCACACAATATCATACTCTATACTACATCACAAACCACAACACACTATATAGCATATTACACCAAACTATATCACACTATAGCACATCCTATCACATGCCATGAATCATACCACAACACATACCATTTCATACCACACCACTCCATATCGTACCACATATCACACCATACCACATCACACCATACCACACCACACCATAGCACACAACACTATACTACAGCAGTTATTATGGATCCATGCTTAGATAAAGCATGCCTTTGTGTGGTCACTGTACTAACATCCACCTTATGAACACTGACCATGCATTCCCTCCATGAATACTGTACTTCTGCCCCCTCCATTGACACTGCACTCATACCTCCTCTATGTATTCTGCATTCTCATCCTCTTGCTGAAAACATCACTTGTATTGCTTACCAGGATTTGCCTCAGCTTATTTATTGTTCATGCTCAAAACACAAAACAGATGTGATTCAAGGAGACAATTATGACTTTTCCCTTCTAAATGTAGGTAATTTCCCTCCCCTCTCATTCCAGGAGAAACCAAAGCAGACTGAAGCCTGAGGGTGATTTCTTGAGTGTTTCAGTATTGCAGGGAGCAGACATGGACAGGCACATAAGAAATTGTGCTCCCTTCTTTTATCAAGACTTTTGTACCTAGAATCCATGGCTCTCTGGAATGATGGCATTCCGTGGTCCCAGAGCAATGGAGTGGGGTCAGGTAGGGCTACTGAAGGCACCCATATGGGAGTCTTTCCAAGAGTTGCTGGACAGTAGATATGGTTCCATAGACTCTTGGCTACTAATGATGACTCAAGGATGATACTGAGACTAAGGATCAAGGCCACTTGGGACCCACTGCTAGATGATGATGATGAAGGAAAGCTACTGATTCACATGGCCTGAATCCAGATTATCCTACGCATTGTAATTATGGTCCATAGATCAGACAGATCTATCATCTGATCCTCGTGTGCCAGCATGGAAATGGGGTAGCCTGAACAAGATGAATATGTATGTGTTTATACACACATGTGCAAGTGCGTGTGGAGATCAGAGGTCAACCTTGGTAGTATTTCTTGGGGGCTATCCACCTTGTTTATTTGAGATGGGGTCTGTGACTAGCCTGGAACTCACTCAGTAAACAGACAGATTGGACAAGGAGTCCTGGGATTCGATTATCTCAACCTCACAAGTACTAGAATACAAGCATTGCCTGGATTTTTGTACATGGGTTCTGGGTCTGGGAGTCCAGGTCTCAAGTTTGCAAAGGCAAGAGCTTTCCCAGCAAGCCATCTCTCCAGTCCCAGATAAAACTTTTAATAAAGCTACAATCACCGATAAGGCCGATAGTAAATAGTGTGTAAACACAACGGGACAAGCAGCACCAATGTCCCAGGTCTCAGCCATCAGGAAAAGCTTCTGCAAACCCTCAGAACCTCAGTGAATTCTTACGTCCTTCTCTGCTCCTTGTTCCTCATGAGTTCTGTGGGCAGAAAAGTTAAATACCATCTCCAGCTCCAAGATGACTTTCCCCAGGTGGGCCAGGGTGGCAGCAGCTGGTCTTTCTCCTCTCTGTGTTGAGTGGAGAGAACAACAGAGTTTTCCTCCTTCCAAAAAGCCTTCAGCTGGGTCTTTATTTCCAAACTGCCAACAGAGAATATCATGAAAAGAAAGATTCTCACATCAATAGCAGCATCAAAGCAACTATTCCTACACTGAGGATAACCACCAGGACTGCCAGACTAGGAAGAGGAAAGAGTTGCTTGGCAAAGAATGAGCCCCTTCCACAGACACCTGCTTAAGTTCTGAGTCCCTCCTCTGTTGGTGGTTGTCTTCAGTCTCCCTTGCTGCTTACCCTGGAGGATAAAAAGAGCCTTCTCTCATGGCTTCCACAGAAAGTTGCTGCTGTCCTCAGCATACAAGTGTCCCCAGCATCCCCTTCTCTCCCATCAGACTGAGTCAGGGACATGCTCAAACAGACCTCAGGCCCACTATTATGCCCAAGTCGCAGGGACCTCAAAGACCATTGAGGAGCCAATTTCAATGCAAACCCATAAGGGTCCTTATAAAGAGCTCAAGAGCAAGCCAGGCAGTGGTGGCACACGCCTTCAATTCCAGCACTTGGGAGGCAGAGGCAAACAGATTTCTGAGTTCAAGGCCAGCCTGATCTATAGAGTGAGTTCCAAGGCAACCAGGGCTATACAGAGAAACCCTGTCTCGAAGCAAGAACCCACACTATTGCTGTCACAGCTGGCCACAGCTGGTCAGAGTGAGAGCCCTGAGTCTAGGGATATAGGGTATTTATTGTAGTTACAGCAAGCTTGGGGAATTTCCATACAGGTCAGCAAGTTAATATTTTGAAAACTGCATATCTAGTATAACTGCAGGAACCAAACATGAGGGCAAAACCACCTGACACATAGGATGGCTAGGTTATATATTTTCTGCAGGATATCTCATGTTATCTATATGTACCTTGACCCTGTTGTTGTAACCTGACTGACTGTTGCTAAGGGTGGGCAGGGAGGGTTGCCATAGGATGTTTGCTCAAGTAGACTTTGTGCAATCTCAAAAATGGAGTTGGTTGGGCTTTACATTACCACACCCCATCCCTCCCCTCCACATCACCATCTGCTGAATCTCTCCATCTTAGTCCCCACAATTCTCTGTCACCAGACCAGGCATAAAGAGTGGTGTGGAGTGTTGTCCTTTAGGCATGATGTAGCCTTTGTCCTCCTGAACTCTCAGTACCTACGTTTACTGGCAGGAACTCACACAAGACTGAGCCCATTAGTGTTCTGTTGTACAGGTAGAAATGGGCTCACAAGTCCCCACTTCTCCCCAAGGATTTATATCAGTTACTGAGAAACTATTTTGTTTTCTTATGGTATAACCACCTGTGGTGGTATGAATTGGAGGCCTATTAGGAGGTGTGGCCTTGTTGGAGAAAGTGTGTCACTGTAGGAGTGGACCATCAGACCCTCCTGCTAGCTGCCTGAAAGTCAATCTCCTCCTAGTGGCCTTCAGATCAAGAGGTAGAATTCTCAGCTCCTTCTCCAACACCAGGTCTGCCTAGATGCTGCTGTGCTTGATGATAATG
Source organism: Mus pahari (assembly GCF_900095145.1). Taxonomy (NCBI): domain Eukaryota; kingdom Metazoa; phylum Chordata; class Mammalia; order Rodentia; family Muridae; genus Mus; species Mus pahari. Next base: position 99,840,474 of record NC_034594.1, read on the forward strand.
GACTGAACCTCTGAACCTGTAAGCTAGCCCCAACAAATTTTATCCCTTATAAGAATTGCCTTGGTCATGTTTCTTCAAAGCAATGGAAACCTAACTCAGAAACCACCCATGAGTTTTACATACTCTTGTAAATAACCCTGAAATAAACTCACTGGGTCAGTAATTTTACATCTGTATAGAATAGCATCTTTGTTCATTTTCCTTGATAAGCAGTTTGTACAGCATAGATGGGGACAAGGAAACACTAGTCTCCAGGGGAAGCTTGCAACATCTGTCTCCCATGCACTGAGCAACACCTTAGGATCATACTATCTCAACCTTCTCTGAGTCTCATTGAAGGTGTTTTAGTTCCATTCGGGAATTAGAAACTCCTGCCCTCCACCAATCAAAATCCAGCCTTATGTGAAATACAAAGACCTCTCTCGGGGCTGGAGAGATGGCTCAGCAGGTAAGAGCACTGACTGTTCTTCCAGGGGTTCTGAGTTCAATTCCCAGCAACCACATGGTGGCTCGCAACCATCTGTAATGGGATCTAATGCCCTCTTCTGGTGTGTCTGAAGACAGCAGCAGTGTACTCACATACATAAAACAAATAAATCTTAAAAAAAAAAAAAACCCTCTCTCGTCCACATCTGCACCTCTCTCGTCCACATCTGCACCTGTGTTGTGGTTCTGGAGACCAGGACGTGGGTTGTTTCATGTCTTCCCAGCCTCTGTCACTCCCAGTCTGGTCTCCCTGCCTTATAAAGAGTCAGAAGAAGCAAAAAGGTCGGTGGACATTCATATATTTTATGTCATAACCCTTCACCAACGACACCCTCTGTGTGATAGATACCCCACATAGGGATGTGTGTGACTGTGGGAGTGAACCCATGGAAGCGTCCATGCTATATCCCTGAACAAGGCAAGGAAATTCCAACACTTTCTGTATCTTCCCCACCCCCATCTATTTCTTTCCATGTACCCTGTTAGTGGTGACAAGCTGAGAATTTTCATTTGGTTCTTTCATAACCCAGGACTCCCTATGTCCTACAGCATCCATGTGACCAGAGAAAACTGACTCTTTCCTATCACACCAACAAGGACAAACAGTCAGGCTAACCCTACTAGTGTCTACCTTAAAATGATCTCTCGTAGAACACCAAAGCATAGAATAGGTGAGTACTGAAGGCCGGCCCTAAATGGTTTAATCTGCACCACCCCCTCCAAGGCTCAAGGAACATCATGGAAGAGAGGGTAGAAAGAATGGCAGAACTGGAAGGAGGCGTGGAGTGTTGGGGAACTCTTCCTTCTAAGCATGATGTGGCCTATACACTCTTGAAATTTCAATACTCCAACAACTGTATGTAATACTGGGCCCATTATGAAGATTTGAGGAGCATATGGGATCCTACCCCTTTCTGAGTATCCATAGTTAACTAGCAGTTGCTAGAAGGAGAGACAGTTTCTTCATTGGTATAGCCACTGGTAAATCACTCATGCTTCTATAAACAACCATAATTAAACTTTTTGGTGTACACACACACACACACACACACACACACACACACACTACGAAATTACCTTTGCATAGACTCATAGCTATTTACAGTGCTGCCATTAAGTGACTGTCGGCAAAATATATTTGTCAACACTGTCCCATCCAACCTGTTTTCATAAACCAGTAGAGGGTGTCACAGAAAAGGGGAGTGGGCAGCAGGAACTGCAAACCTGACCAGGACTGCTGGCTTCGCAGTAAGCTCTTTAGCTTCCAGTAATTAGGGCAGGCAAGTCCTTTTCATGCTGCCAGCTTCTGCAGAGAATCTGGAACAACAAGAAAATCTTCCTGTGTGACCCTGCTACATATTTGAATGTTCATACTTCTTCAAAGCCCCATGTCAGCCTACAGCCCCTTAAGAAGCCTGTGTGCTTTGACAAGGCTGGCCCTTGCCCGGAAGTCCTCCTCTACAGCGCTCCATGCACTTAGTGTCAGAACAACACATTCTGATGAGCAAATGTATTCTGTCTCATGTGGGTCTCTTGATTCTCTGTGCTGGTCCCAATAGTGTGGCAGACTTTCTGAAGCCCGAGACTGTACTTTATACTTATTTTGTATCCCCTGTGGCTTTTACGACTTCGCTGCCAACATGAAGGTACTCAATACATATTTGAAGTGAGTTGAATTGAATTTTCAATCAGACATACGGTAGATAGAGAGAGTCCTGATATAGCTAGGGGTGCAGCGCATGGAGCAGAGAGAGATCATACATGGGGTTTCTTTCTGAAGTTTAGGCACCGTAAAAATCGAAAGGGACTTCATCAGGAGAGCATATGCTGATTTTACTCAGAGATGGATAATGTTGCTTATACATTTCTGGTAATAATGACATGGGCTTGGTCTTTTTATAAGAGCTACACTGGGCTCTGAGAAAAATAAAGGAGGCAGAGAGAGGGGAGGAGGGGAAGAGAGAGGAAGGGGAGGGGGAAGGGAAGAGGGAGGGAGAGGGATATGGTTTTCTTCCCCACTGTTGCATTAACCACTTCCTCCCTTGGAGGTCTCCTGGTTAGGCAGGATGCACTCCTATAGCAGTAAATCCCCCAGAGGCCCAGTGCTGTCCTATCTGTCAAATTGGTATATCTGCTTCTTCCTTCAACTCTGTTCATACACAAACATTCTCATTTCTGTTCCTGCAATAAAAATCACAAGAAAAAATGACAGAAAACAACTTACAGAAGAAAAGGTTTATTTTGAGGCAGTCAAGACCGGAACGTAAACCATCATGGGCAGTCAAGAGCAGAAAGAGAATGAATGTGCAGGTCTTTGGTTAGCGAGCTTGCTTTCAGCCATCTTTCTACATTCTTATAGTGTTGAAGCCTGTGCCCAAGGACTGGTACAGCTCACAGAGAGCCAAGTCTTCCACATCAACCAAAAATCAAAGCAATTCCCCGCAAACATACCTACAAACTAGCTTGATGTAGATAATTCCTCATTAAGACTTTCTTCCCAGTTAATTCCACGCTGTATCAGGGACATGTTGATACAGCACTTTGTAGAAAACCTCACAACATGCAGGCTGAGTTAGATTTTCCATTTCTTCCCTCCTCTTCCCTTTAAACACTGTCTTCACCAGTGAAGAATTACGTGTGTGTGTGTGTGTGTGTGTGTGTGTGTGTGTGTGTGTGGTAAAGACATTCGCTGTGTAGCCTGACTAGCTAAGCTCCATCCCAGAGACCTATGTGGTGGAAAGAGAGAACCGACTCCCACACTTTGTGCTGTCATATTAGTGTTATGTCAACACACACACACACACACACACACACACACACGCACACGCACACGCACACGCACAAATAACTTTTTGGTTTTGGTGTTTTGGTTTGCTTTTTTTTTCTTATTAAGATTAGTTCCTCCAGGCTCTCTTGCTTCCTGTCTTACCGTGTGATCTTTCCTATTCTAATTTCATTTTAATACTGTGATAAAACACTCTGAATAAAAGTAACTTAGGGAGGATGACTTGGTGGTGGTTTCAATAGGAGTAGCCCCATGGTTTCATGTGTTTGAAATGCTTGGGCCATAAAGAGGTATTAGGAGGTGTAGCCTTATTGAAATAGGTGTGGCCATGTTAGAGGAAGTGTGTCTTCAAGGCCTCTTATGCTCAAGCTATTCTCAGTGTGGCACGCAGTCTCCTTCTGCTGCCTGTGAATCAAGATGTAGAACTCTCGGCTCCTTCTCCAGTACCATGTCTACCTATGCACCGCTATGCTTCCCGCCATGATGAGAATAGAAGAAACCTCTGAAACTGTAAGCCAGCCCCTGTTAAATGCTTTCATTTATAAGCATTGCCTTGATCATGGTGTCTCTTCACAGCATTAAAACCCTAAGTAAGACTGGCTTTAATTCAGGCCCACTCTTCCGAGTCACAGAGCATTGCTGAGGGAAGTCATGGAAAGGGCTAGAACAGAACCCATGGAGAAATGAGGCTGACTGGCTCACTTACCAACAGACCCACATGCCTCAGGATGCTGCTTTCTACAGTGGGCTTTCCTCTTCTCCCCATAATCTCACAGGCGTGGTAACAGGCCATTCTGAACTGGTCCATTTCAATGAAGGTTCCTCCTCCCTGGACACTCTAGGTTGTTTCAAGTTGACAACAAAAACTAAGCGTCCCCCATGCTCATTTTGCCCACCTGTCATGATGCCTACATCATAGGCGATGTAGCGAAACAAGTGTAAACACTTTGCTCCTGGGCTTCTAAAGCTATAAGCTCAATAAACCTTTTTCTTTTACAAGAGTCCAACTTCAATTATTTTAGTATAGCAGGGTTTGGTATAAATGTCTACACTAAATAAATAAAAGATGACCCCAAGGTCATAGAAGCTACAAGCTAATGAGGACAGAAATATCTCTGCTAATATCATCAATACCCCCAAGTCCCGTGACTGTAGCCGACAGGCTGGGACAGAAAATCAAAACTTGAACGTGTCCTTCTCTTTGACTGAAACGTGGTGATGTCACTCAACTCCCTCTGAATCCCAAGCCCTGGCGAGTCTACATGCATTCAGCCTCCTCCCTAAAATCAAAGAGGCAATGCCAAGGTCCCCAGATACACTCACAGGATCCTCTTCTAATCCATCCCTGTGAGAGGGCAGGCTACTGCACTCACAGGGACCTGCAAAACCAGTGGGCTTCTTCCCCACTGTCAACCAGGTATCCTCACCTGACTCACCTCCCAGACTTATCTCAGGAGTCAGGAGTTATCTTGAGGTTGGAACTACACAAAGCAGAAGTAAGACTAATTTAGAAGCAGATATGGATCATTTATGTTCAACCAGTTATTCTGAAAAGGAAGCGAAAGATATAGAACAGACTGAAATGGTAAAGTGGGCAAAGTGTTTGCCCCATAAGTGCAAGAACTAGAGTTCAGAGCCTCAGAACTCACTGTCACACTGAGCAGGTAATCTGTGAACTTGAGAAGCAGATAGAGAGTGTTTCCCAGGTACCTAACTGGCTAGAGTAGTGTAACTGGTGATCTCGGGGGGTCAGCAAGAGACCTGCCTCAGGAAATAAGTGGAAATCACTTCAGAGACACTTAATGTCAACCCCTGACCTCCCCAGGTGTGGACACATATACATGTGCCCACTCAGATACATTCACACACACACACACACACACACACACACACACACACATACACACACACGACATAGAGTCAAAGAGAAGAAGCAAGGCATTAGGAGCTAGCTTGATCCTTTGGGGCTCCTATAGCAAAACACTTTAGATTGTGTAGTTTATAAAACAGTAACTTATTTCTTACAGGTCTTAAGGCTAAGAAGGCCAAGACCAAGGTTTCAGCTGGCTGGATGTGTGATAAAAAAAACTACTTCCTTGGTGGCTGTATCTTTAACTGTGCCCAATATACTATAAAATTCTGTCTCTCTCTTTGTCTCTCTGTCTCTATCTCCATCTCTCTCACTGTCTCTATCTGTCTCTCTCTCTCTCTCTCTCTCTCTCTCTCTCTCTCTNTNTNTNTGTGTGTGTGTGTGTGTGTGTGTGTGTGTGTGTGTGTGTGTGGCCCTCTCACTACAAGGTCTTGATCATCTTAATCACATGCTCCACCCGAGTGGCATCTCCAGCCATGGACTTAGGCACTATACCCCTCATGTGGTTCCACTCTAATAACATGTTCCATAGCTCTTACCTTCGGACATCATCATTTAAAGACCGAAGTATCAACCCACAAATGTGTAGGTGGGTCACAGCCTTCAGACCCTAACAGGAAAAGGTCTTCTAGCCACCTTTTCCATCACTATTGTCCTCCAGTCTTACAGTGAAGGGTTTGGGGAGTGAAGATACCCAGGACCATGAGCTGAATCTCTACTTGGTTCCCACGGGTGATGGCAACATGCTCCCTGATGTAATGATTCTTTTTATGTGACAGGGAGTTGGAGGAAAGGATGCTGAGCGAAGGAGTCCGTATATCCTCTGTAGCTTGAATTACCACAATGAATTGCTCCATTACTCACCTTTACACTGGACATTAATCACAAACAAAACCTAAAACTGCAGTGCCAGGGAGTCAGAAAAGATGCTCTATTTCAACCCTGTCCTCCATGCCAAGTTGATGGGACCATGGTGAGAGATCCGCGCTGCTCTTGTTCTCTATCTGTTCTAAACCATGGATGGAAAAATCTGTGGGGGAAACTCAAACAGCGACTGAGAAGAGCTAGATGGGTTGGAAAATGTCCTGAAGTCACTGATAAGATCCACACAAGACCCATCACTGGGAGCTAGTGCTTACCATTCATCTATGTGCCTCTTAACACCCCTCCCTGAGGATTTATATAATTAATATTTGTTATGGGGTAAAGAAGAGACTTTTTTTTCCTGTGGTGTATCTACTCTAGAGTTGTCAATGATCCTGTAACTAATCATCCGTGCTCCTGAAAACAACCCTAAGTAAAACCCATTAAGACAGACACACACACACACAAACACATACACCATAAAAGTAGAAGACTAAGTGCAATCCCAGAATGCATTGGGGAGGGGATCATAAAGTCTCACCCCTATCTGAGGAACTGTGGGTATTGATGGCTGTTGGAGAAGGGAGTCAGGGTCAGTTTTCTTCAGGTGTATGACCCAGAGATGCATCCCATGCTCCAGGAGCTGACCCTACACCCATGCACATAAGGCAGCTCTAAACAGATACAGTTGATATTGAGAGAGAGAGAGAGAGAGAGAGAGAGAGAGAGAGAGAGAGAGAGAGAGAACACATAAAGCTGGGAAGAAAAAGTGATAGGTGTGCAGGGGAAAAACTTAAGGGGATGGAATGGAGTATCTTTGATCCAAATAACATTATATTCATATGTGAATAATAAACAAAATATTTGTTTGAAATGTTGAATAACTCATTGGGTAGATGAATGGAATGAGTCAGGAAAAAAGGTAATAGGTAAATATAGGCAAAATAAATCATATGCATCTATGAAAATATCAGGGTAATATGTCATATTATGCAGTAAGTCCATTCATACATAATTAACATATGCTAATGAAAAAGAGAGAATTCTGTAGGAAAACCCTGCTGCTAACGTCGAAGTCTGATGTTACCAGACAGTCCTGAGCTCTGCAAAATGGTGGACTCCATTTGTCAGCAGGGCTTCCTCTCGCAGGTATAGGAATCCCAGACCCCATGCCCTATACCTTCTAAATGCCACATAGCCTAGGTTTGGCTTCCTTTCTCCCAATAAGAGCCCATTCAGCTAGTACCTGAGATTCCTGGTATCCCCCCACCCACTCCATGATAGAGGTATCTCAGTACCTTAGCCTTCAGCCAACAACCTTTGCCCACCCTGGACATTCCCTACCCCCATCCCCAAAACTTGATTCACCCCAAGTAAAGTTAAAACTATAATATTCAAAGTCACAGATACAAATAAATACTGTGACCTTCTGAAAGAAAAAGAAAAAGAAAAAGAAAGAAAAAGAAAAAGAAGAAGGAAAAGAAAAAGAAAAAGAAAAAGAAAAAGAAAGAGAAAAAGAAAAAGAAAGGTTACTTAACTCAAGTCTCAGAAGCTGGAAGACAAGTTATCAGGAGATGTGTAATTCTCATCTTCACCTGTCTGCAAGTGCTAACAAAGCATGCAATGTTCTGCTCTGTCCTAGCTTTTGGGAGCAGGCTCAAACTGAGTGTAATTGAGCTTGTAGGGCATCATCAAAATGTGCAGGGGGGAAGAAAAAAAGCTCCAGACTAGAGTGAGTGTTCGGTGGGACTTCCTGACGTGTTTCCTCCTTGCCAGCTGTGTGGTAGATAAAGGTCTTATGTAAGTAAGCCAGGAACAAGGTGGTGTAGTGTGGTTAGTCCCCAGTCTCCTGTCTACCGGATCCACGGCATCAGGCAATCCCTGTAGCTAGAAGCAGAGGATGTTCTGCCTGGTTCAATGTCCTTTGCATCCAACTCTTCCTGAAGCTGTTTCTTTCTACATCCATCCTTTGAAAGAAAAATTGGGCCTTCTTTGCAAATTAATTCACAATTCAACTTGCAGCTCAATTTTCATAGAGTACTGGTAATTTATTAGCTTGATCAATTGAACGAGAAAGAGGAAAGAATAAGTTTTCCAACTTTATTTTAGTAGATATCGACAGGGGAAAGGAGGGGCTGAAAGATAATGGGGTACCTTGATGTACATGTGTGTGCGTGTGTGTGTGTGTGTTTGTGTGTGTGTGTGTATGTGTATGTGTGTGTATGTGTGTGGGTGTGTGTGTGTGTGGATGTGTGTGTGTTATCTCCCCAGTACTGAATCACAAGTGCACCCACTATGCTTGTTTGTTTGTTTGTTTGTCTGTTTGCTTGTTTTTCACATGGGTTCTAGAGCTCAAACTCAGGTCCTCATGCTTGTAAGACCAGAACTTTACCAACGGAGCCCTCTCCCCAGCCCTGCCAAACAAATTATATATGAAAATGCCATGATGAAGATGAATGTTCCCTACGCTAATTTCTAAAGCTGAAATAAACACTGTAGAAAAGTTAAGTACCATAATCACAGTGCTGCAATACAAAGGTGCGCCTGAATGGGTGATAAATGAGTCATCATGCAGACTTGGAAAACTGAGATCTCGTTGGGCTCTCTGGGTACCTGTCCAGTAGATACGGTCTTCCTTAAAAGTTCCTCTTGGTTTCAGTCTAGGGTTGAGGCCCCATGAGCTTCTGCCTCCTCTGTGTCAGCATGCCTATTGATATCATCATGGATCACAAGTACCTTCTAACTATGTACCCTTATGCCCACAGACACAAGTGCGGCTGTCATCCATTGTCAAAGAAAGTTCTCTTCGCAACAGACAGAGACCGTTACAGAAGACTACAACCAATCAAAGTCCAGGTTACAAGAGATCATGAGGTGTCTAGCGCCAGCTGACACGTCCACGGCACTGTTAGGAGGCAGGTTTCTTAGTCCAGCCATTTCAAGACAGAGTTCCTTCTTGCTGACAGGGTCAAAACTGCGTTCACACCCCCAAGCCAACTTCTATCCTGATTCTTTGGGTGTTTCCTGTTTGTTAACCAATAACTCGCTGTAACGAGGGGTGGTGCTGCTGTCCTGTTACCTAAACAATGGCACCCAAGTCATAAATGCATTGCCTGTCTTGACTCAATTGACTACATAAGGCTTGCCCACTCCTTTGTTCTCTTATCATTCTAAATTCCAGACCAGAGTCCCGGAAGGGACCTGACATGTGTCAAAATATGATTGGTCAATGCAACATCCCATGCTGATCCCCCTTGCTTTTGTTCCCATCCTATTAAAAAATGTACAGTCTCCCTTCGGGGAACACAACTCAGATCCTGAATTGGCCACCTCCCTGTGCATGCAGAAAATAAAGCTTTTTGTTTTTAAGCTTCAGTCTCTGAAGTGAATTTTCTAGGCTTCCATCCCAAACCCAACAGGACAATTCCTATACCAACCATTCTGGAAGATGGAAAAGGAATTTTGCTATAAGACTTTTTGTTTTCTTCTAGAAATGCAGGAAGCTACTTAAATGAAGTCTCTTATCCTACAGTTGGTTATACAATGCCAAGTAGACAGTAACATTATGTAGACCTATATGCAATTATCTAAAAAGAAGCCACATATTTCAGAGAGAAAGGGAAAATACACAGGGATGGTAAAAGAACAAAGGGGAAAGGAAAATAATGTAATAATTATTGTTATTGTTATTAGAAAGACAGAAAGCAAGAAAGCAAGTGAGAAAGAAAGAAAGAAAGAAAGAAAGAAAGAAAGAAAGAAAGAAAGAAAGAAAGAAAGAAAGAAAGAAAGAAAGAAAGAAAGAAAG
>NC_034594.1:99850342-99865583 GCF_900095145.1 Mus pahari
AAAGAAAGAAAGAAAGAAAGAAAGCAAGCAGGCAGGCAGGGAGGGAGGGAGGGAGGGAGGGAGGGAGGGAGGAAGGAACTCTTTTTGTAGAAAGAACAAGGGAAACACCAGCCTTGAACATTGCTAGTCCTCCCAAAGAGTCAGCGCCAGACATTGGCACTCGGAAGCCAGGCCAAGCAGCCTTTGTTGCTCTCACTGGGGTTTCTTTGTAAGCAATTCTACAGCTTGTACTTTTGTATTCATTACTTGTCTCATTGCTGTGACAAAACACCTGACATGAGGCAACTTAAGAGAGAAAGAGTTTATTTGGGTTCATAGTTCAAGGGGATACAGAGTCCAGCATGGCCTGGGAGGCACAGAAGGGAGGGAGGTGGACATATCATACCTGCATCCTGAGATAGAACTGTGCTAGAAAACCTCCAGCCCAGGCTGGAGAGATGCTCAGGGGTTAAGAACAGGGGCTGCTCTTGCAAAGGACCTGAGTTCAGTTCCCAGCACTCATATGAGGCTGCTCACCACTGCCTGTGGGGCTCCAGGGGGACCTGATGCCTCTGACCTCCGTGGACACCAAATGCACATACCCACACTCTCACACGCATACACAATTTAAAATAATGTAAGTAAATCTTTAAAGATAAATAAATGAAAACCTTTTTTAAAAGTGCCTCAAGGTCCACTGCCAAGGACCCACTCCCTCCAGGTTGTATTTCCTTCGGGTTCCACAAAGTCACAAATAGCATCCCAAGCAGGGAATGAAGTGTTCAAACACAGGGACTTGCAGGGACATTTCTCATTCAACCACAGTCATCTTCTCTGAATCCCAAATTCTCTGAATTTCAATTTTCTATTGGAACAGAGATAAGAAACTGAGAAAATTCCACCGCCCCCTCCCACCCCCCCCCCGAAAAGGACGCTAAGGATTTTAACATGATCCACCTTAAAAAAAAAAAAAAAATTAAAAGCCGGGTGTGGTGGCNCACGCCTTTAATCCCAGCACTCGGGAGGCAGAGGCAGGCGAATTTCTGAGTTCAAGGCCAGCCTGGTCTACAAAGTGAGTTCCAGGACAGCCAGGGCTACACAGAGAAACCCTGTCTCGAAAAACCAAAAAAAAAAGAAAAAAAAGAAAAAACAAATTAAGAGTTTTAAAAACTGTCCCTGCAAAGAAACCAGTTCGAGAGCTCACAAACTGCACTCGGGCGGAAGGAAGGAGGGGTTTACACTGGGGTTGGACTCTTTCTGACAGAGCTCAGAGGCAGGAGCTTAAAGCTTTGTAAACGTTGAGCCTAGAGACTTTCCTCCCCTCCCACACTGAAGGGATCCAGCTTCAAATTGAAAGATGATTGAATGCGGCAGGCAGGCTTTGCCGCCTAACACATGCAGCTGCGGGCACCAGCCTAAGAAATGTGATTTTCCAGGCTGTTTGGCCAGAGCTGTTATCATCGAAGATATCACTTATGTGAAATACGTTCTCTCTTAAAACAATAATCAATATTAGACACCTGCTGCTTTCCCATTCAAATTCTGGAAGACTTGAGATCTGGTTGGAGAGGAGACGTGGAAGGGAAAGCCCTCGGGGTTTCCTCCAGGGCCAGCAAGGGCTGATCTGAACCTTGGGTAAAGATGTGATGTAGCTTGGAGTGCATTCTTTTCTTTTCTTTTTTTTTCCCCCCTCTCACCTCTGCCTTTGGTATATGTTGATTTGTTTTATAAACTGAGTTTGATGTGGTGGGAGGGGGGCCTTAGTGGGCCCATCTGAGGTACCCCTGCCCCAGGTATCAGCAATATGATGGGTCTAATATAAAAGGGAGTTTATTTGGGATCTAGGAAGGGGGTCTGGAGAAGGGATGAGAGGCAGAGAAAGAAAGGGGACAGAGAAGAAAGAGGTCAGCTGGGAACACATGGGGAGAGAGGAAGAAGATAGATAGAGAAGGCAGGGGGGCAGGAAGAAAGAGAGACAGACAGAGAGACAGAGACCTAACAGTCCTTTTATACATGCAAGCCGGTTTGTACCTGACTGTTGCTAGGTAACTGTTGGGTGGAGCCTAGAGGAAATGCTGAGAGATGGGTAGAGAGATAAATGTGTGTGTGTGTGTGTGTGTGTGTGTGTGTGTGTGTAAGTATGCATGTGTGAGAGTGTGTGTATGTGATTGTCTATGTGTGTGACAGTGTGAGAGAGAAAATGTGTGAGAGTGTATGTCAGTGTGTATGCATGAGTGTATGTATACGATTTGTGTTTGAAGGTGTATGTCTGCAAGAGTGTGAGTGTGTCTGAGTGTGAGTCTATGTGTACATGTGTAAGTATATACTTCTATGTGTCTGTGTGTGAGAGTGAATGAGTGTGTGCATATGTGAGTGTGTGTGTGTAGGGGTTATAGCATAAGAACTCATCACAGTCAGACCACAGGCAACTCATTACTGTACTAGAAAAAGAAAGGATTACTAGGATTGGGGAAATGACTCAGTAGGTAGTGCTTGCCTCAAAAGTACGAGGAGATGAGTTCAGATTCTCAAAACCCATATGAGAAGCCAGGCATGGTAGCACAGACTCGTAATCCTAGAAAATGGCAAGGGGAAAGACAAAGACAGGCAGACCCCTGGAAGTTTGCTGGCCAACTACTCCAGCTGCTTGGCAAAGCAACAGACCCTGTCTCAAAAATGAGATAAAGAAAGGCAACTGAGAAATGAAACCTGCCATACAAATGACCTGTACAAGTACTAATCCAAGGGCACCAGTGCCACTGAGACCACTAAACGAGTTTTCCTTTCGGTTTTGGTTTGGGTTGGGTTGGGTTGGGTTGGGTTGGGTTGGGTTTGGGTTTGGGTTTGGGTTTGGGTTTGGGTTTGAGGTTTGGTTTGGGTTGGGTTTGGTTTGGTTTGGTTTTGGTTTTGTGTTGTTGGGTTCTGGTTCTGGTTCTGGTTGGGGTTTGGTTTTGCTTTGGTTGTTTGGGATGGCATCTCCTAAATTGTTCATGCTAGCGTGAAACTTAGAATCCTGCCTCCAGCTCCAAGCAAATGGATCACAAGTCCATTCCCTGCAGGAAACTTGATTTTCAAGGTAGATTACCAAGACTTCTTGGTACCTCACTGAGTATGTTCTTGGGACATTATTTTCTTAGCTCCAGCATTGTAATGATGAAAATGAATGAAGTGTTGTCAGAATTACTAGGGAGAAAGATTGGTTTCCCCCCAGCAACCTCAAGAAACCAGGCTGGGCCACCCATCTTCAAGAGACCAACTAAACAGGCACATAGGAGTAAAATGAAAGAAAGAATTCATTCATGCGGCCACATTGTAAAGAAGAGCAAATAAGCATGCCAAGTGACACGCCACTCCCCCCACCCCAAGGCCAGCTCCAGAGTCCTGACAGGAGGTTCAGGTTTAAATAGAGACCAAGAGCTGTGCATAGTCGAGGTGTCCCCATCAAGGTGTGGTCACACCTGTCACTGACCCATCCTTGACAGTCTGACAGTTTGTCAGAACTGTGTGAAGTCTCATCCTCGGAGACAGGCTTTTCCCCTGACTGACACTAGGCTTCAGGCTTTTCCTTCTCTTTATATGAAATTTCTGAGGAAATTCCAATTCCTAGGGCTCCATTGCTTCCATAGTCTGATAGCCCAGGGGCAGGCACAAGTATCCCTTCAGAAAAACCTTCAGTCCTGCCACCACAGTTACAAAACCAAAGTAGCCTTCTTTGAAGCAAAGTCTACTACTTGGTAGGAATAAAAAAAATGAATTCATTTTTAATAAGGAAAATTTGAAAAGGATCTCAACACATTTAAAAGGAAGACATCGTTTGAGGACAGGGCCAGAAAGAAGAATCTGGGTTAACCTGTAACTATCTCCTCTCTGCCTTTTCCCAGATGAAATGAAGAAAGGACATCGCAGCAGCAAGAAGAGCCTGCAAAACGATGTTGTCAGTGACTCAGTGACAGTGCTATTAATATACTTTTGGAGGGTGGGGAAATGGCTCAATGGGTAAAATGTGGCTACACACATGTACAAACATGAGTTCAATTCCCAGAATACATGTAACAGCTAAATTGGGTGTGTATGTCTATAATGCCAGCACTGGGAAGGATGGCACAGGCAGATCCCTGGGACCTTCTGGCCAGCTAGTCTAGCTGAATCTATGAACTTCATGTTCAGTGACAAACCCTTTGTCAGAAAAATAATGGAAGAAGACTCCCAATTTTGATTCTATCTCTGGCCTTCATAGATACCTGCATACACACATACAAACACATGCACACAATAAATAAATAAACAATATTCTTTTAGAGTTTTTTTACAACAGCATATTATTTAAACTTGGATAAATTCATGTATGTGTATAACATATTGGGATCATATTCAACCTGTTATCTCTGGAAGCTTTTTAGGGTATTAATATTTTAAAATTTGTGTGTGTGTGTGTCATGGCCAGAATAGAGTCCCTGAACTTCATTAAAATCACTTCTATAAATGATGTGGCAGTTTAATTTGTGTTGTTCCTAGGAATACTCATGTTGTAGACCACTGGAAACAGCCTGGCTCCCCCAGCGAACAAGCAGTTGACAGTAAGAGAATGACGGAAGAGCTCTGAGCATCTACTCTAGTTAAAAGAGTGAGGCAAGGATCATGGTGGCAAATACATGCTATTAGTGGAAGACTTTGTTTCTCGGGGGCTGAGGAGATGGCTCCATGGAAAAAGTAAACACTATACAAGCCTGAGGATCTGAGTTCAAGCTCCAGAATACACTTGAAAGTTGGCCATGCCAAATTGAGACCCATCCCATGGGCAAGCACCAAACCCTAACATTATTAATGATACTCTATTGTGCTTGCAGACATGGCCATGTCGTCCTCTGAGAGGATCCACCCAGCAGCTGACTCAGTCAGATCCAGAAACCCATAGACAGTGGATGGAGCTTGGGGACTCTTATGGAAGATTAGGAGGAAGGATTGTGGACCCTGAAGGGAGTCAGAATGCCACATGAAGACCAAGAGAGTCAAGTAACCTGGACCCTTGGGGTTCTCAGAGTCTGAACCACAAACCAAAAAACATCCACAGGCTGGACCTAGGCCTCCCCGCTCATCTGTAGCAGATGTGCACCCTGGTCTTCATGAGGGTCCTGAACAACTGGAGCAGTATCTATCCCAAAGCTGCTGCCTGTGTGTAAAATATGTTCATCTAGTAAGGCTGCCTCGTCTGGCTTCAGTGGGATAGGAACTGCCTAGCCTCAGAAAGACTTGAAGTGCCAGGGTGGGAGGATACACAGGAAGACCCCCACCTGCTCAGAGAAGAAGGGGAGGGGAGGAAGGACTGTGGGAGGCGGTAACAGGGAGAGGGCAGTGAGCAGGATGTAAAGTAAATAAGTTAAAAAATAAATTAATTAAATTAAAAGTTGGGCATGGTCATGTGCACTTGTAATTCCAGCACTGAACAGACACATAGACCCTTGGAGCTCACTGGCCAGCTAGCCTACCCTACTTGGTGAGTTCCAGGCTAATGAAGGACTCTCTATCAAAGAAAAGATGGATGGTGTCTGAGAAATTACACCCAAGGTTGAACTATGGCCTCTACATATATGTACACACATGTACACACACATACATACCAGCCCATACGTACACAAAAGAAATCCTTCTTCTAGGCTTTTGGATGGGGATAGTGAACGGACAAGATGTAGCTACTAGTGTCTCTGGGTTTCAATGGCAGATCTACCAGGATTTGCCACAAGAAGGATTAGATTTAATATGGTTTACAAGATTAGGATTCTAATTATTTTTTTGGTTTGGTTTGGTTTGGTTTGGTTTGGTTTGGTTTGGTTTGGTTTGGTTTGGTTTTTTATTAGATATTTTCTTTATTTACATTTCAAATGTTATCCTATTTTCCTCTCTAAAAGTCCCCTATCCCCTCCCCCTTCCCCTGCTCCCCAACCCACCCACTCCTGCTTCCTGGCCCTGGCATTCCCCTATACTGGGGCATAGAACCTTCACAAGACCTAGCGCCTCTCCACCCATTAATGGCTGACTAGGTCATCCTCTGTTACATATGGAGTTAGAGACATGAGCAAGAACCATGTGTACTCTTTGGTTGGTGGTTTAGTGCCAGGGAGCTCTTGGGGGGGGGATACTGGTTAGTTCATATTGTTGTTCCTGTGCTCAGCAATTGAGTTACCATTGTTTCTGAAAAGAGAAGAAGAAGAAGAAGAAGAAGAAGAAGAAGAAGACCTCCTCCTCTTCCTCCTCTTCCTCCTCTTCCTCCTCTTCCTCCTCTTCCTCCTCTTCCTCCTCTTCCTCCTCCTCCTCCTCTGCCTGCACTAGAAAGACAAGAGCCAACCAAGTACATGTAAAGACACAGTGATATTCTTTGGTGCCCTTAAGACTGTTCGGTGAGTAAAATCCATGGAATCACATCTAACACAGTTTCTGCTCAGCGGGCTCCCAGATGCATTGGCATTTCTGTCTCAGAACCTCAGCAACAACGCTATATCCCATACTGTGTGAGAACAGGGAAAATCAGTGACACAAAAAAGAGAAACTCCAGATTGCTTTGATCACAGGAAGTCTTGAATACGATGACACACTCGTCAGGAGGAAGACATTTTGCAGTAAGTTTTATAGAAAATTTTCATTAATGTTTGTTGGCTTAGGTTGGTAATAAATAACTGGTTTCAGGATGGCATCTTCATACACACATTGAATGCATTTTGATCATATTTACCCCATCATATTCTCTCTCTCTCTCTCTCTCTCTCTCTCTCTCTCTCTCTCTCTCTCTCTCTCTTTTTCTTCCTTCTTATACTTTCATGGCTCTTATACTTTCATGGCTGGTTGTTTTCCAACCCTCTGAGTTTAATCAGGATTTTCTACATGAGTATGGGTGAGGAGTTATTCATAGAAGCATGAACAACTTACCAGTAGCTACACCACTACCCTCTCTCAGCAACCAAACTACCAACAACTCCCTCTGGGAAGGATGGGGTATTATCAGCTCTTCCCTCATCCGTGAGTGAATGACTACGAGCCCAATCTGAGCGGGACCAGTGTAGGTGATCCAAAGTATGCAGTGGCTATGTGTCTTAGTTTACTGCTGTGAACAGACATCATTACCAAGACAACTCTTATAAAGATCAACATTTAATTGGGATTAGCTTATAGGTTCAGAGGTTCATTGCCATTATCATCAAGGCAGGAAACACAGCAGCATCCAGGCAGGTATAGCATGGGAGGAGGTAAGAGGTCTACAGCTTCATCCGAAGGAAGTCAAGAGCAGACTGTTTCCAGGAAGCTAGGAGGAGGATCTCTAAGCCCACCTCCACAGTGACACACTTCCTCCAACAAGGCCACATCTACTCCAACAAAGCCACTCCCCTGAGCCAAGCATATTCAAACCACCACACCTTGTCATGGCCAGGAGGTGTACCAACACTCTATCCATTCCTCTGGCCCACCCCACTGCACTTCCCTTTCCCCAGTTTTCCCTGAACCTTGGAAGTGTAAGCATTGATGTACCCATTTGAGAGTGTGCATTCAACGCTCAGTTATTCTCATCACTTTTATGAGTTACGAGTCTCAACAAGCAGAAAGATTCTTAAATGAAGAATGCTCATTCAGCTGTACATAGTGGCATGGCCATGCTGTTGAAATTGGATCTGGTTACATAAAAATCATTATAATTCTTTAAGTGTTATCCTCTGATGTAATGCGTGTATCATACCGAAATGTAACGTTTATGGTACATTTACTACTGGGTTCCAGGGTTTTTTTTTTATTTTTAGAGTAATTAGGTAGAGGTGATTTGTGTGTGTGTGTCTTCTTTGATGTAAATGTCTAAATGGTTTGTAATCCTAGCCTCACACTTCTTTTAAAAGTCAGTGCCTGGAGAGATGAGCCAGCAGTTAAGACCAATTACTGACCAGAATTTGGCTCCTAGCACTCTCTTTGGGAGACTCAAAACAACCTGTATCTCCAGCTCCCAGGGATTCAGCACTCTCTTCTGGCCTCTGTAGGCACTGCACTCACATGTTCTCACACAGATACTTTGTATAATTGAAAATAAAATAAATCTTTTTAAAGAGTTTTTAAATTAGTTATTCCTGACAACCTCTAAGAGTTCGTTAGTGTGAAGATATGGTCAGAGTCTAAGTTTCAGACTTCCCTCATGTAATCATACTAGTCAATCTTAAGATGAGAACCCATGAATTTAACTTAGCCCAAGAGAACACGTGGGTTCTGTGAAACCATGACCCAGGAAAGTCATCCACACATGGAAAGAATCCCAGCGAGAAATGATTTGTGGAGGCCAGCCTGCCAAGCCAAGCTTGTAAAGTTATAGTGAACATCATAAAGGACTAACCAAATCCTTTGATCTCAAAAACTTCTAAAAACCTAGTCATTTCTTTCCCTTTCCCATTTTTCAAATCAAAGGCTTCGGGCAGATTATCTTTAAGCAGGTTTCAAAGAATTTCTGCTGAAATTGAAATGTTGGTAGTTTCCAGCAGATATCAGAGGGAAACCCATGTGAAGCATGCCTGAGTGTCAGAATTATGTATTGATCCTACTGAGCTTTGAAATGGAAGGGAGGAAGGAAGGGTCAGAGAAGAAAAATGGAGATGTTGCGGGGTGGGGGAAAAGGCGGGGGGGGGGGAGAGGAAGGGGAAGAAGAGAAGGGAGGAGAGGGGAAGGTGAAAGGGAAGGTGAAGGCACAGTAAAACCCTTTGACCTAACTTTTTTTTTTCCTGTGAGCCAATTTTGATCAGCAGTGGTCTATTTTTATGGACAGCATCATCTGAGCCTAGTGGTGAATGGGGTTATTTTAAAGTGAGCTTTGGTTTCTCCTTCACTGCTAAGCTACTGAGAGATCATCACAGGGGTGGGTCAGCCGAACTGCTGAGAAACATGGACAGCAATATCTAGTGGACCAAGACTCCAGACAAGTCTCCCCTCCCTCTCTTCTCCAGCCACCAACAGCACTCCTAAGTCCACGGATCCCTGGGAAATTTGTTCTCTCAAGTGACATGAAAATTCAGCGTGACTCAGCAAAGGGCTCAAGGTGCACCTGCCCTACTAGCTGGCACAATGGATCGACTTATGTACAGGAGGTTGCTCAACTCTGGGGTTTCAACATTTGTTAGCCAGGAAAATGGGAACTCACCTGTTCAGAGGGGAAAATCCACTGAAAGTCTAAAAGTAATCTGCTTCTCTTCATGCTGTCTTCATTTGGGCTTCCATGGGCGATTAAAATACCTTACAAACACATTATCTAAAAAGAATCCTCTGGGTTCAGAAGAGGTTCATAGTATGGTTATAAGTGTTTGCCACACTACAAGGATCTAGGGAGGCTGACAGCCAGAGCATGGACCTGTGGTGGGCCAGCTTAGCTGAATTAGTAAGTCCCAAACCAGTGAGAGATCTCATATGAAAAAAAAAAAAAGTGATATCATTCTGAGGAATGTCATCCAAGGTTGATCTCTGGCCTCTATACACATGTTCATACATATAATACATATAACCTTGCACTCTGACACATAAACATGAACACATATGTCCCCATACATACATTCATACACATACAGAAAGATTAGATTGGAGAATAGGCAAATAAACAAAAGATTATATAAAGACAGATGAGAAAACAGTTCCCATTTGAGAAAGAGAGCGGCCTTAAACATGACTAATCCTGCTGGCACTTGGATCTCCACCTCCCAACCTCCATCACTATGAAGAAATAAATTCTGTTGTTTAAATCTTCCAATTAGAAACAAAATAACCAAGATCCAAAGTGTTGGGCAAGAGGAAGACTTTAAAACTAATTACATATCTAGCCAAATGGATATTTGACTCTGGGGTTTGAAACAAGAGCATTTTTCTTAATAGTGAAGACTTCATAAAGTTACTTCTTAGATAACATCCTTGAGATATATATATATATATATATATAATATATACACATATCCAGAGATTCGTCAAGTAAAACTGACTAAGAAAGCATTGCACTTTTGCTCAGAAGGGTGTATGATTGTCAGCTCCTTCGGAGATCAAAAGAAGAAAGTGTTATGACTAAGATATTGGTCAAGTCTTGAGTATTGGACTCTCTACCAAATTGCTGCCAAACATTGCTTTATGCCACGCTTCACAATGCAGGCTAAGCCTTCCAAGTCACACTGAAGATTGTCGTTGCTAAGTCTCTGTCAAGCCAAGCTCTCCGTTCAGTGGTCAGTAAATAGCATGGGATCTGCACAGCCCATTTGCTGCAACTCAATTTGACTGGTGTCAGAATCGTCAGCACTTCCTGGCACCAATGAGTACAGAAAATGAGTTTTTGTAATAAATGCTTCCTTGGAAAGAACAAAGTCAGACATCCATCATCCCCCAACCCCCATTTAAGGCACAGCTCACACCCTTCGGGTCTGGAGACACTGTCTCTAACCAGCTGCCTTCATCCACAGTGAGCTTTGTTTTGAACATCAGGAATGTTTTAGTGGATGAATTAGACTTAATAGAGAACAAGCAAGAAAACAAAAACAAAAACTGCTCACTTTTGCAAATAAGCCTGACCACATCCAATACTGCTGCTTGTGCCTGGGTAGGTACGTTACTGAATGTGGCTGAGCATCGAAGCGTGAACCCGCACATGTGAAAGCCAGAAGCCGCCTTGGCTTTGCCCTCAGGTGCTGCTAACAGTGAGGATCCCTTATCGATCCTGAGCTTCTCAGTTCACCTAAGCTGCTAGGCAGGAAGCCCCAGAGGATTCTTTTTGTCTCCACTTCCGCAGTGCTGGGATTCCAAATGCTTCCCTGACAACATTTTTGCTACCTCTTTTGATTATATATTTCGAGATATTTCCCATTACTCCGGCTGTCTTTAGATATGAAAATAGCCAATGAAATCATCCCTGGAACACCAGCCCAGCCCAACGTGGTACTAAGGATGTTAGTTCGTAGAATATCCTTCCTCTCTGACCTACCACGCCCTGGGATGAGAAGAGCCTCTTTGGTTAACTATTGAGGATTGAAGCAGGGTCTTCCTCTCCTGATGGTTTCTGGGAAATTCTTGGTCTGAACTTCAGTTTTATTGCTTCCGACAATCCTTTTCCACATCTGATCCTTCCTTCTCCTTCCAGGATCTATTTCAGCTAACACCAATAAAGTCTCAAGTGACTTTCCTGGGCAGGAACCACAAAAGATGTGCTCAAAGCCCTCTCCTTCAGATTCAATCTATGTCTTCCCAGTGAATATGCTCCCTGAGTATTGACAGTAGGCAGCCGCGGGGATAGGGAGGGTCAGGTTAGTTCTCTCTAGGGGTGTGTGGTCCCAGTAGATTTTCCACATTCTTGTGCATATGGGCAGCACCAATTAGACTTGGTGGGTTATTAATAACAAAAATATAAAATAAAGAAAGGACGCAAAGTTGAAAGTGAGAGAAATAGGAGCAATAGGGAGAGTTGGAGAAAGGTTGTGGTGGATGGGTACGATCAATACACATTGAATAAATATGTAGACCTTTCAAAGAATAAAATATGCTTTTAAACCAAATATAGTGGAACACACTATTAGTCCCAGTTACCTGAAAGGCATAGGTAAGCTGATTTCTGTGAGTTAGAAGCCAACCTGATATATGTAGTGCATTCTAGGCTAGCAAGAGCTACATAGTAAGACCCTGTTGGTGGTGGTGGTGGTGGTGGTGATGGTGGTGGTGGCGTTGGTGGTGGTGGTGGTGTGTGTGTGTGTGTGCCTCTATGTGTGTGTGCTGCTGTGCTGCTGTGTGTGTGTGCATGCATGTGTGTGTGTGTGTGTGTGTGTGCCTCTATGTGTGTGCCTCTGTGTGTGTGCCTCTGTGTGTGTGTGTGTTTAAGAGGAAATAAAGTTGTGAGGAGGAGGGGGATAGGATTTTGGAAGAGTTGGAGAGGGAGTAGGTAGTGAATTAAAAATATGTTTTATGCATTATGGAATTCTCAAAGAATAAATAAAAATACTATATTTAAAACACAGAAAAGAATATGGTCTTTGGTCTCAGTGTCAGCAGAATCAACTTAATCTCAACAGAGCCATTCCTCAGCAGTATTGTCTCAGAGCTGGCCAGCCATAGTCTCAGTCATCTGTCTTTACTCATTGTAGACAAGGATCAAATAACCTTGCCTGAATCCCCCAAAATTCCACAGAATGTGTCTAGACCTTCTGAGTAATTTCCTGGGGTTTGTTTCCTTTCTTTAGAGGAAGACCTGAGAGAGAAGGCTCAGTAGGTAAAAGTAACTGCCATGCAAGTCAGACAATCTGGGTTTGATTCCCAGAACCCGTGGTGGAAGGAGAGAACTGCCTCTTGAAGCTGTTCTGACTTCTACATGTGCTGTGGCACACATTCGCACATGCCTTTGCACATTTATAACATGCACCTACACACACACACACACAATAAAAATAACAAAATGTCTGTTATATGGGAGGAGAAGAACTGTACAGAGCCTTCACCCTCTGCAGAGGTAAACTCTCTTCAGTCTCCCTCGAATGGATGCTGGACGTGGGAGATGGGCCTTGGAGAACAAACCAGCTCCACAGGCTCTTCCCATATCCTTCCCAGGTGGCCTCGTCTAGCACACTGTCTTCAAAGACTGGATGCTTGGCAGGATTTGGTTTAATTCTGACTTTGGAATCTTTGCTGAAAAATCTGAGACAAGGGAAAAAGTGTCATTGCACAACTTGTGACACTTCAGTATGTATGAGTCCTAACAAAATTGCCTTGTTTTCTGAGTACCACTAACCTGCCATGTTTAAACGTTGGGAAGACAAGAGCTTAGAAAAAGTAAAGCAAGTGGAGAAAAACCATTTCATTTGTAACCTAAAGTTCCTCACAGGCTAATGGCGGAACTTTAGAGACACTTGTCTGTTTCTGGTTTTCCTTCTCTTTGAAAGGCCATGTTCGCTTCTCTACATGGTCCCCAATAGCCATCTCTGAATGGTAGTGCTACTTGCTAGCCTGAACTGGCTGCACAGATGGTCTACGTCATCCTTAGGATGCGCATGTGCTATTCTCCTCAGAATCAAGGATGGCACTGAAAGCTGGAAACAGAAATTCTTCTCCATTAGGAGGTGAAGCCCTGCTGGAGGGAGTGTGCATCACTAAGGGCAGGTTTTATGGGCTTATAATCCCACAGTACCTCCCCCCTCTCTTTGCCTCCTGAATGCAGATGAAATTCGATTGCTCCACTCCCTCCTCCTGCTGCTAGGCTTTCTCAACATATGGACTCTTATTCCACTGGAACTGCAAACTAAAATTAACCTTCCTTTCTGTAAATTGCTCCTGCTCAGAATATTTTATCACAGCAACAGAAAAGTAGCTAACGCATGGCTCAAGCCTTATGATATAAATTCTTACCCACGTCAAAAGACAGATGTGGCGGCGCACATATGGAATGCCAGCACTGCTATGGCAAGATGGGAGGTGGAGACAGGATAATCATCCCGCAAGCCAGCCTGGAGTGCTGCTGAGAGCCTGAGAGAGCCTGACTTAACAAAGTAGAAAGAGAGAACCCACTCTTAAAGGTTCCTCTCAGACCACCACACATGCACTGTGGCACACATTCTCACACTCACAGATCATACACACTCACACATACCACCGATACTATTTTTTAATGTTTAGAGAAAATTTCAGTCTGTGAGGAAGAGAGATATGTGGCAGCACCCAAATACACAGAAAGAGAAGAGAATAAGAAGATTCTGGCTTCTAGTCATCTCTGTACTGACTGTCTGTCTGTCTACCTGCCCTTTGGTCTCTGATGTTCCTTGTATCCTTACACAAGTCAGTTCCTTTTCATTCAACAAACTAAGGTTTCTTTCTGTCTCTTCAACCCATTTATCTATGTTAGCATATTGTCTAAGCTCTGCCCTGCAGTTACCTGGCAACAGCCAGGTATGTCTGACTCACTATAAAAGGGGCTGCTCAGCCCCACATCCTTTCTCTCTTGCTCTTGCCTACTTGCTCCCCACTCTGTCCTCTCACCCTTTCAGCCCCCTCTCTCCCCATTCCCCTCCCCCTCTCTCTCCAAGAGCTCATGGCCAGCATCTACTTCTGTTCTCTCTTTCTCTCCCTCCCTCCCTCCCTCCCTCCCTCCCTTCCTCCCTCCTTCCCTCTCTCCCTCCCTTTCCCTTTCTCTGTCTCTACTACCCTCTCAACTCCCCTCCCATGTCCTGAATAAACTTTATCCTATACTATGGCGTCATGTGGCTTAGTACCTCAGGGGGGGAAGGGATGACTCAGCATGGGCATAGGCCCACAGAGGCACCCTCTTCCCCCACACCTGACTACACATCCACCAAACATATCCCCTCTCTCTTTATCTTTTTATAAACACAACAATCAATGTCATATAGAACCATGATAGATACACAAAATAGAATTGCGAACATAGCACCAGAAGATAGATGGCACAGTTAATGAGAGAAATCATTACAGGACTCAGTACCTGTGGGTGGTTCCAAGAGATTAGCAGGATTGGAATATCCCAATAAGAAAGCAGTGTGGGCTAAAGCAGAGACAAGGACTAGACGCTGAGCTGAGAGGTTGCTCCAAAACTACAGCCTCTGTGTCATGTGACAGAAACCCCAAAGGGTGAGCACTTTTTTCTTTCTTGAAGAGAGATACAAAGCAGAATTGGACTCTAGTCTAGAATTAGAAAGTGAAGCTTGTAAAATCCCCACCCTAAATTCACGTGCTGTGATTCCCCATTCTAAGGCACACATGCTTGGTGTGAAAGATGTTCCAAGAACAACAGAAAACTACGAAAAAAGGAATCCCTTTCTTCTTGGTTTTTTGGTTTGTTTGTTTGTTGGTATATATGTATGTTTGCATATTGATAAGCGTGTACGTTTAAGTATAGGTGCGTGTGCTTGCACGTGCAGGGGCCAAGTGCGTGTGCTTGCACGTGCAGAGACCAAAACCTTCAATGTCATTCCTTAGGTGCTACCCACCTTGATTTTTGGTTTTGGTTTTGGTTTTGGTTCCAGGTCACTTGTTAACCTGGAACACACTGACTTGGCTAAGCTGACTGGGAGTGAGTTCCAGAAATATCTCTCTGCCTATGCAGTGCCTTTTTTTCTATGTAGATTCAAGCCCAGGTCCTCATGCTTTCAAGGCAGGCACTTTACTGAGATATTGCTACAACCTCAATAAAATTATGCTTTCAAAACACTCTCCACCACTGTCAATAAGATAAAAAGGCCACCAACAGATTGGAAAAGGATTTTTACCAGTCCTAAAT
>NC_034594.1:99867573-99868666 GCF_900095145.1 Mus pahari
TGCAAATGAAGAAAATATCTAATAAAAAATTGTTTAAATAATAAAAAACCACTCTCCACCAATACTTTGTACTTCATAAACCATGTAATGCTAAACCACCTGGGGTTAAGTATTGGTGCTGCCACTGAGAAACTTTAACCCAAGTTATAACCTCACTGGGAATCATCATTTTCATCCAGGAAACGGGCACAACAATTATACTGACTAGAAAGGAATGGTATCTGTACTTAGCTTTGCATGACAACTTGAAACATCCTACAGTCATTTAAGAAGGAGTCTCAACTGAAGTGTGTCCAGTCAAACTGGCCTATGAGCATGTCTGTGGGGAACTGTCTTAATTGTTAATTGATGCAGGGTAGCCCAGCCCACTGTGTGTGGGGGGGGGCACCATTCCCTGGGCAGATGGGCCAATGAATATGATACATCAGCAAAGCATGAGCCTGTGAAGGAGCCAGTAAGCACATTGCCCTATGGTTTCTGCTTCAAGTTCCCAGTTGGATTTCTGCCCTGGCTACTCTTAGTGATAGACTGTGAGTCATGAGCCATAAGATGAAATAAACCCTTTCAAACCCTAAGTTGTCTGGGGTCGTGGAGTTTGTCACAGCAACAGAAAGGAAAGTAGAACACTATCTCAGTTACTTTCCCCACTGCTGTGAAAAGAATACCCTTGCAAAGGGAATAAAAGTTTTATTTTTGGCTCATAGTTCCAGGTTGTAGTCCATCCCTGGAGGGAAGTACCAGCAGCAGAAGCTTC
The DNA here is from genome assembly GCF_900095145.1 of Mus pahari. Taxonomy (NCBI): domain Eukaryota; kingdom Metazoa; phylum Chordata; class Mammalia; order Rodentia; family Muridae; genus Mus; species Mus pahari. The sequence goes on from NC_034594.1 coordinate 99,868,328, forward strand.
AGGGAGATGGTCATACCATGTCCACAGTAAAGAAGCAGAGAACAATAAATGCATATGCTCAGCTCACTTTCCCTTTCTTTATACCATCTCAGATCGCAGCTCAGGGAATGGTGCTGCCCACAGTAAGTAGGTATATGCACTTTGGTTAATCGAATCAAGACAACCTCCCTACACACATACACACACACAGACAAGTCTAGAGACATAGGATTTTAGATCTGAGTTAGCATCTTTTTGCATTTTGCCAAGAAGGATGACCACTGGGTGGATACTTCATTCTTCCTTAGAATAAGGAACAAAATACTCATGAAAGGATATAGGTACAGAGACAAAATTTAG
>NC_034594.1:99869131-99874051 GCF_900095145.1 Mus pahari
CTTGCAAACTTTATATGACCCAGCACAAGGCAAGGCCTGGGCCAAGTAGTGGGAGTGGGTGGGTAGGGGAGCAGAGGTGGGGGGGAGGGTATAGGAAACTTTCGGGATAGCATTTGAAATGTAAATAAAGAAAATAATAATAATTTAAAAAAAAAAGATTTTAGATCTGATCAAGTAGACAATTGAGATTAAACACCACCGATGCTTATAAAGAATAGATATCTGAAGACTCAGGAAGTATTTTAAAAAGCTATTTCGTATATAGGTAAATCCCTAAAATGAAGTTAGTAGAAGGAGGATTTGAACATGGTCCCTGATTGTTGTTCAAATGAGCAGTTCAGGTTCTCATCAGGATGTGACTCACTCGGTAGAGCGCTTGCCTAGTATGCCCAATACCCCGGGTTCAATCCCCAGCACTTCCTAAGATAAACCAACTAGAACAGGACTGCAATCCCAGTGCTTGAAAGGTAGTGGGAGGAAGATCAAACTTCAACATTATTCTTGATTACATATTACGTTCCAGGCTAGCCTGGGCTGCAAGGAACCCTACTTCAAATAAAAACAGACATTGCCGTTATAATGTCATTTGTATTTAAAAGCATTATAAATGACAATGTATTCTTTTTTAAGGAATTTGTGGATACATTCCACCTAAAGAACATTTCTCAGAATTCTGTATAATCTGTTTTGTCCTGACAAGAAAAATTGTGTAACTTTACTTGCTTTTGGGTTTCGATATAGAAGTCTTGGAGCCAAGATCAATGAGAAAGTGTTAAATTAGCACATCCTAGGTGCCAGAGAACATCTATTCCTGTTGTCTCCTCTAAAGACTGAGCTGGGCTGTTAATTTTAATCCAAGTCTTACATATCATTTTGAATCTCAGATAAGATCTCACATTTCTTTCCTAAGGAGATCCATTTAAAAATCAGGGATGGAGACTGAGCAAAACTCAGCCTCACTCTCCATGAATTGATTACAGAAGAAAACAAGTGTCTGCCCAGCAAATCAATTGCTTGAGGAATCTTACAAGATGTGTGTGTGTGTGTGTGTGTGTGTGTGTCTGTGTCTGTGTCTGTGTCTGTGTCTGTGTGTTTCTCTGTGTACATCTGTGTGCATATGTGTATCTCCCTGTGTGTGTTTGTGTCTCTGTTTGTGTCTCTGTGTGTCTCTGTGTCTCTGTGTGTGTTTTTGTCTGTATTTGTGTCTGTGTGTGTCTCTGTGTCTGTGTGTATGTCTTTGTGTGTATGTCTCTCTGTGTGTTTGTGTCTGTGGCTCTGTGTGTATGTGTATCTGTGTATGTGTCTGTATGTCTGTGTGTGTCTATGCATGTCTGTGTCTCTGTGTGTATGTCTCTGTGCATATGTCTCTGTGTCTATGTGTATATCTCTGTGTGTGTCTGTGTATGAGTGTCTGCCTGTGTGTGTGTGCACGCGCACGCACGCACACGTGTGTGTGTGTGTGTGTGTGTGTGTGTGTGTGTGTGTGTGTGTAAAAGCCAGAGGATTTTCTCTGCTGTCATCCCTCAAGGGCCATCCTCCACAGTATAGCTGTCACTGGTCTAGAACTCATTTATTAAGCTAGGCTGCTGAACCAGCCTGTCCACTGGTCTCTGCCCCTTGTGTCACACTTCACAAGGAGCAGTCACTTTCCTGGCTTCATTCTGATGATTGGAATGAGGAAGATGGGGGATGGGACTGTGCAAAGAGTTCTTTAAAAGCCAACAACAGAAAAGGGAGCAACAAGTGCCCCCCCCCCCCCACACACACCTTCTGCACACACTGCCCTGCATCCCCACTGTTTCTAAGGAGCAGCCCTGAGCTTAACAGCAAGACCAGGAAAAGATTGGTTGTCCAGGCCTTGCAATTGCTTTGTAACAAAGCTTTCAGGAAAGTGGTCTTCAAATTGTTTCCCCTGGTAAGATTAGCACTCTTTTTATTTTGTTTTTTTTTTTTTTCTGTCTTTTCTGTTTCTGTCTGTCTCTGCCTTTCCCCTTTTTCTGTATCTCTGGGTATGTCTCTGCCTCTCTGCCTCTGTGTCTCTGTCTCTGTGTGTGTCCCTGTCTCTCTGTCCCTGTCTCTCTGTCTCTCTGTCCCTGTCTCTCTGTCTCTGTGTCTCTGTGTCTCTGTCTCTGTCTCTCTCTCTCTCTCTCTCTCTCTCTCTCTCTCTGTGTGTGTGTGTGTGTGTGTGTGTGTGTGTGTGTGTGTGTGTGTGTATTTGCAAGCTCACGTGCATTTCCACGTGTTTCTCTGTTGATGGAGAGGCAGGAGGAGACGTGTGTTCATATGTTCATGGACATGCAGAGAACAGAGATGGACGTCAAGTATCTTCCCCAAATCTTCTTTATGTTATGTTTTGAAGCAGAGTATCTCACTAAACTTAGAATTCAGCTATTTAGACTATTAGATTCTCCGACTATTACACTAGCTGTAGTAAGCCCCAGGGATCCTCCTGTCTCAGATGTAGTCGTTTGAATGAAAATGACCCCTCTAGGCTTATAGGCTGTGGCATTATTTGAGGGATTAGAACAGGTGGCCTTGTTAGAGTTGGTGTGGCCTTATTGGAAAAAGTGTCACTGGGGATGGACTTTGAGGTTTTAGAAAAGCAAGCCAGGCTCAGTGGCTAGCTTTCTCTTCCTGCTGCCTGCAGGAATCAGATGCAGAACTCTCAGCTATCCCTCTACACCATGTCTGCCTGCAGGCTGCCATTCTTCCTGCTATGATAGTGGACTAAACCTACGAAACATAAACCAGCTTCAATTAAATGCTTTCCTCTATAAGAGTTGCCACAGTCATGATGTCTTTTTAACAGCAATAGAAACGCTAAGACACTAGTATTGGGATTAGAAGCATGTAACACACTCCTGGCTTTTATATATGGGTCTTGGAGATCTGACCTCATGTCCTGATGCCCATGAGTCTGGTGGTTATGGTCTGAGCCTGGTGTTTCCAGGTCTTTGACATCTTAATTAAGAATAAAATAAAGGTAACATTCAGATTACAAAGCAGGAACTTTAAAACAATAGTACAGATCAGAAAGGAACATTACCAAGACTGTCAGTGGGTCATATGAATGAGGGCACTCTTGGCACAGATTATAGTCCTGGGTGTTCTCTTATGGGGTTCAATAAAAGGAGGAGTTTGGTCACTAAGGGGTGTATATGAGGTGATATTCTACCTTGATTGACAGACTTAAGTTGTGTAACCATTTGTCTATTTCTTCTATCTCTTCTCATAATGCATCTAATTTTAATCATGCACATGCCTAATTATGCAAAGGGATAAGATAGTAAGTGGGAGACTTTCTCCAAAACTTCTCTTTGAGGACACAGTTTGCCTTTCTGCTCCTATATCCAAAACCAGATTGACCTTCCTACTCTCCTGCCAATCTAAGCACAATATAATTAAACAGAATCTAAGGCTGATGGTCACTAGAAGGAGGAAAAGCATATTCCATTGTTCAGAGCTGGGTGGGCATGTATTTGATGCAGGTGGGAATCTTAAGCAGCCAACAGGTTGCTAAGTACATTGCTGATAGAGGAGTCCATGCATGCATAGCACTTGTGGGTAAGAGTGCCAGGCTACCAGGTGTGTTATTCGAGAGGGGGTGGTGTATAGCCCAAACCAAGTGGAGTTTCCAGTTGCTAAATTACTCCCTGTTCTTACCTGCCTCGTTTGCACAGCAAGCCCTTTACAACAGTGCCAATTCCCCAACCCTGGTTAATACCCTTTTTAATTGCCATAGGAAATCAGTGTTGGAAATACAATCAGTGGTGATAGTACCTTGAACTACCCAGGCTTTGAGAAGAGAAGTGAGTGAGCACAAAAATTCTCAGCATTGTGGTGAGCTTTCGAAACCAATACAGCCCGCCAAGTCAGTCAGGGTAAGGAACTGGCTGGAGGCTGTGATCCATCCATCAATCCTGGAAGAGAAAAGTCTAGCGACATATGCTCGCTTCAAAACGGAAAATGGCAATTCATTTGCAAAGTAATCATTTCTAATGCCTGCCCCAACTTTTTATGCCTCTCTGAACTTCCATGCTATATTTACAGCGCAAAACTTTCTTCCTGTGTTATGAGTGTGTTCACGCTGCTTTTTATTTGCATTGCAGAATATCACTGTAACCCTACCAGTCCTTATAAATTAAGTTTATTTTGAGATGAGAGGAATGGAGCAGAAGCCATCCCTGCTGTGACTTAATGTTCTAGGAGTTTATCTCTTTGTTTTTCTTGGGAAATTATATTGATGGGGCAAGCAGGGGGTGGGAGAAGATAAAAGCCCTCCCCTATATCCTATGCTTGCTCACTTTACCATTTTTAAAAAGCAATGTATCCAAATAATCTGCTTCCAGCTGTACTCAGATCAAATGGGGACATGGGGTAATTGAGATATAAGACTTCCATCTGTTGTGTCAATTGAAAAGTAGAGACGGGAAGACAGAAAAACTAGTCCCCAGTGGCCAGTGAGCTCTGCATGTGAATGGGTAAGGCAAGTGCTCAGGGGCTGGGAAGAGCCAGCACTGGTGAAGCTGACACCATGCTCTCCTTGCACGTGGTCTACATGCTCCAAAGCACAGAGACAGTTCATGTCCCTGTCCCATTGATGCCTATGTTCCTTGTGGATCATTCTGATTGGCTACTATACTGTCTTGCTCCATTATTATTGGCTAGTACGTACGAATTTAGTCTTCCTTTCAACCCGTATTTCTTACTCTTGCCTTTTCATTGATTGAAATCTCATCAAGGGTTTATAAAGTAAGAACAGATAAACATCTCATTGTTCTAAAGTATCCTTAAGTCCTGTCCTGTCATGTTTCCACTTCTTTGCATGTATATGTTCTGTCTTTTAAGTTATGCTAGAAGGTTTTCTGTTTCTCTCTCTCTCTCTCTCTCTCTCTCTCTCTCTCTCTCTCTCTCTCTCTC
>NC_034594.1:99874111-99905815 GCF_900095145.1 Mus pahari
TGTATGTATGTATGTATGTATGTATGTATGTATGTATGTATGTATCAAGGTATGCATATTCAGGTACACATATGCAAGTACACACATATGTAGTTGCACTAAAGGAGAGGTGTTCATCTGTGCATGTGGAAGGCAGGGGTCAGCCTCCAGCGTAATTCCATAGGCACTGGTCACTTTGGTTTTTGAGGCAAGGCCCTTAATCCCTGGGATTTTGTGAATGATACAGCTAGGCTAAGTAACTAGCCAGTCCAAAAGATTCTCCTGTGTCTGCCTCCTCAGTGCTATGGTTACAAGTGTGTGACACAATGCCTGGCATTATGTGGGTCCTGGGGATTGAACTCTGGTCTTCATGCTTCTGTAGCAAGCACTTCGGCAGCTGAGACATCTCCCCTGCCCCTACATGGGAAGATTTTCCATATCAGGAACCTTGTCTTTTACTCCTCTGATCCTCTGCATTGGCTTCCAGCAGAGTCCTGTATAGAGTAACAAAAAGTACAATAAACTCAAAACTGAAACCAATGGCTTCACTTTGCCTCATTTGAAAAGACAGAAAAGGATGATCGCTGCATGAGAGAGTGAATGTGGTAGTGAACTTGCTGTGATCATCAAGGCACAACTAATGAGCATATACAATTCTGATGTATACCTATACCTCAATGGACTTAGAGAAAAACAAGATCTATTTGATGCACCCAGGAAAGGAGAACTTTATTGCAATGAAGCCATGCTTGTCTCCAGTTGGCAGACCACTTGATCAACATGTCGGACGCGCCATGAGCTCCATCCCCAGAATCACATATGAGCACAAAGATGTGTGCCTATATCTATCTCAGCACATAGGTAGGGCCAGGGGGATGAAAGGTCAAGGTTATCCTCAACTATATATAAGAAAGATAGGCAGGAGGGAGGTAAGGAAAGGAGAGGAGAGAGGGAGAGAGGGAGAGAGGGAAGGAGGGAAGGGAGGGAGGAAGGGAAGATAGAAGGAAGGAAAGAAGGAAAGAGAAAGAAACAAAGAAAAACAAAAAAGAAACAAAGAGAAGGAGAAAGGGAAGGAAGGAGAAAGGAAGGGGGAGAAGGAAGCAAGCTTGTGGTGGTTAATACTGATTAATTATCAACCCATCGAGATCTAGAATCACACATTGGGCAAGTCTCTGGACACACTTGTGACGATTAGGTTAGCCTCTGAATATACCTATGTGGGTTATCTTGACTGGGCTAACTGAAGCGAAAAGACTCACCCTGACTTTGAGAGAAGGCTTTGCTTTTTGGCTATTTGCCTGTTTTGCTGGAGAGTTCATTCTCTCTGCCCCCACTGCCACCACTATCCTAAGAACCCAGATTCTTTGGCTTCCAGAACTGTGAGAAATGAGTTTCTTTTGCTGAAGTGCCTCAGTCCAGGGTGCTTTATAATGGCAATTTAAATTACCAGGGTAAATGGTAAAAATGAATGCAAGAAACTTCCTCGGGATCATACAGTCAACAATCAACAGGACTCTGTTCCTGGGAAGTTGCGTCTTTGAAATGCTATTACTTTTGAGTGAGTGAGTGAGTGAGTGAGTGAGTGAGTGAGTGAGTGAGTGAGTGAATGATGAATGAATGAATGAACAGCTCTAGCCAATAGATAACTCTCTTGGAAGAAGTGCGTATATGTTCAACATCTTGGGCTTCACCTTAGGAAATGTCTTCCACACCTAAGCCACTCATGGTTGGAGAAGTGGATCTTGCAGTCTCAAATCCTGCTTTGGTTCCTAATAAAAGTAGAAGGGATCCAGGATAGAAGTATAGAGGAATGGAACCTGATTCATCAGGACACCAATGAATGACAATGAAAAGACCCATCCGCTGAACAATCCACACTCCATTCTGTGCTGGATCATCTGGGTCCCTGTCTTGTCTGTCATCATGTATTGAAACTCCTTCCCATTCAGAGTTGTCATGACACAATTATAACACAATGCTTTAGTTATTATGATGTAGCAAGAGCTCGGAGCCTCAGGTATCGTGTTAAAACCACAACCCAGAGTATTAGTCATCCATAGCACAAGGACAATGTTATGTATATACCAAGCTCTAAGTAGAGGCTAGGTATACTGAATATAATAAACTGGCAGAAGGCTTTACAGTCAACTGTGGTTTTGTCTTACAGGAGCTCAGTGGATAGATTTCTCAAAGAGACAAGTAGAAATGCCAGAGTGAGGCTTTAACAGTCCCGGCATGCCCTCTCTTGGACTAGCATCAGCCTCTCAGCCTCCAAATAGCCTAGAGAGGAAGAATAGTTTGCTTGTAACCATTTTCCACTTTCCAAAGAGGGATGATGGTGGTGGTGGTGGTGGTGGTGGTGGTGGTGGTGGTGGTCGTTGTTGTTGTTGTTGTTGTTGTTGTTGTTGTTAAGATATCTCAGTTCTCACCAACCTTGAGTTCAAGGTAGAGTTTTGACTGTCCAAGATCTGAAGTTGAAGCAGTAGAGAGAATATAAAATATATCAGAGATCAAATGGCCACCCAGTGGGATCTGAGTTCTGAAACCTTCGATTTTCGGCAGAGCATCTGTGTGCTGTGTGGAGAGGAACCTCTCAAACAGGGAATATATTCCTCCTTCTCATATTCTGTAGGCTTCAGTCCATAAGCACCCTAGCTCAGGCTGCAGGCTGGGTAGAGAAAGAGTTGGCTGGCTCAGTTTGCATAGAGCCTTGCTGACGTACTTACCCAGTGCCCTGCTTGTTTTCCAGTTCCATTTGCTTAAAATATCATTTTCCATCCTTTTCTTTAAAGTTGTATCTGTCTTGGATAGTGAGGAACATTTCTTGGGGGGGGGGGNGATTTTTTTTTAATCCCATGTGCTAGCCTGCGTCTTTTGGTTGAAGAATTAAAACCATTAATATTCAGTCATTTGGTAGCTATAGGGGTGGACATAGAGGTTAAGGGTTTCTAGGGTACACTTTAGTAATGTAGCTATGGGTAAGGTTCCCACAGTCCCATAAATAATCCTCACCCAAGTTCTTGAAAACAACCATAATGAAACTCACTGAGTCATTTAAAAAAAAAAAAAAAAAAAACGTAAAAGTAGAAAGAATCAGTAAGAGTCTATGCATGTTTGTGGGCAAGGCACATGCTACATCATGTGTGGGGAAGTCATACAACTTGTAGAAGTTGATTCTCTTTTCACCATGTGGGTCTAAAGGATTGAACTCAGTTTGGTAGGCTTGGGCGCCAGCAACTTTATTAAATGTGCCATCTCCCTGATCCCGATTTGCATTTTGAGCAGCAGGGGGGACCAGTGTGGGTAGTTCTCAAACCTCTGTTCTAGAAGGTGGGCCTGTAAGGAGAACCACCAAGAGATGGGGGGAAAATTAAGTACCCTCATGTATGTTCAGTGTTTGAGATTGTTTATCTCTGTTACTCAGGGCTCATACCTGTCCGGAAAGTAAACGGTACTAGCAGGTGCCCTGGACTAAGATGATTTACAGAACTTGCCAGAAAATGTATAGACAGTATTGTGTGCCTGGATGTCTTTCTCACTGGAAACCTGGAGGTGACACATCCACCTACAGGGGCACTGTGGCTCTTCTGCACACATGCAAGTTTGGCAGGCACAATTTCTTTCATGCAGTTCTTATACTGCACTCAGACATTGTAAAAGAGCTCAGGGAAATGAACTCAGGTGCCTGGCCCTACTTGGCATGAAGCAGAAAGGTGGCCTTTTCCATTAGAGAAAGTGCCTGGGAAGAGCTGATGTCCTGGACCTTTATTGTCCTGAAAGTAGACAGCTGGTGGGGAGAACTGGATGTTTACTACCTCTTCCTACTCCAGCGTTGCTCACTGGATTTCATGCCCAATACGGTCTAAATCAAGCACTGTATCAGCTTTTCCTAAGTCATCTCTCCAAGAAACTATTAAGGCCTTGACAAGCAAGGTGTTAAAAAAAAAAAACAAAACAAAACAAAACAGCTTCTCTAAGTCATGGATCAGTCTAGGCATCCAGCAACAAGGCACCCAGTGGAGAGCACATGGTGTCCACACACAGTAGAAACTTTCTTCGGCTGTAGAGAAGGGATTGGGGCCACTTGTAGGAGAATGGACAAAACTAGAGATAATCTTACTGAGTAAATTAACCTGCTTTCAGGAAGACAAATTCATGGGCATTTCCTAACATACAATCATGTTTGTTTATTAAATGAAAAGCAGATGCAGGATAGTGGAGAAGGGGGATGGTTTCACTAATGAGGGAAGCAAGAAAAGTAGTGATAGAAGGAATGGGGTCAAAGGTTTGTCAATAAATAATATCTACCTGTAAGAAAAAGACCAAAGACACAGCTTCTAAAATTTCTGTGAATTAGCTGAGTGTTTTCTTTTTTAAAATTTATATACTCATTTTTTATTTATGTTTGTGCACATCTGCACATATGTGTATGCATGAGTCTGTATACATGTGTGTGTGCAAGAACCCATGAAGGCCAGAAGAGGGTGTCAGATCCTCTAGAGCTGGAGTTACAGTTGGTTGTGAACTACCTATGTGGACGCTGGGATCTGAACCAGGTCTTCAGAATTAAGCAGCAAGCACCTTTATCCACTGAGCCATCTCTTGGGCCCCAAGCCGAGGACTGCCTTATCCCAAGGACTTGCTGCACCAAATGAGACTGTGGAGTGTTGCTATAGTGTTCTCATGGGTCTCAGAGTGTCTACCTAAATCCATGTCCATCCAGATCCTCAGGCTGAGACCTTCTTCAGAAGAGAACCTTTGCAACTGTTAAGAGTTAAGGGAAGCTTAGTAGTCACCCTAATAACTACTAGGCTGTGATGGAAGTGAAAGATGAGAGATAAAGACAGACAGACAAACAAGAGAGATGGCTACAAGACAGAAAAAGCCTGGAACAGTGCAGTTACCAAACATGGAAGACTTGGGCGGCCAAACACTAGAAGGCAGAGAGTCAGAGAGAGGTTCTGCCTGGATCCCTCAAAGGGATATGGCCATACCAACACCTGGACATTGGCCTTCTGGCCTCCAGAGCTATGTGAAAACATGTTTCTGGGTTGTTGATGTTTTACTACGATTTGCTTACTTTTTTATGTGTTGGGGTCAGATGGTCTGCAGTTCCTTTCTCGGGCACAAACTCTGACTGAGATATGGCTACAAGACCACCAATGCTGCAGGCATGGAACAAGCAATCTTCTTAAGGAGGAACGCCCTCCAGTGCTAACAACACCAGGACAGGCGAGTGGAAGGAGGAACTTGGACAAAGGGCTAGAAAAGACTGTTTGTTCAAGCCTTGCTGGCTAAATGTAGATAAATGGCAGTGCGGGTGGGGAGCGGGAGATGATTGCTCTTTCATAAAGTGAAACCAGAGCTCTCTCTGTCTTACCATTATCCTCCTTTCCAGGCTCCTGTGATGTCCGCGACTGTGCTTGCCATGGCGCAATTTACTTATGGCATTTATTTACTTATTTACTTTTTTTAAAATGTGGATGTGTGCATGTATGTGAATGTGCAAAGTGGGAAGCTGGAAGAGGGCTTCGGGTGTCTCTCACTGTTTACCTCTTCCTCTGAAGTAAGGGTCCGTCCCTGAACGCAGGGCTCATGCTTTCTCAGCTAGACTAGGAATCAGCGAGTCCTCATGTCTACACCTCCAAGGAGGAACAGTGACAGGGACGTGTGGGGCACCTGGCATGTTAAGTGGAATGGACTCTGAGCACTGATCTTTATGGTCTTTACATGAACACCCCTAACCACTGAGCCATCTCTTGTCCTTCTGTAGTTTTAAGTCACCCTAGGAAAATACAACACTATTTAATAACCACTGCTGCCAACATAATTGCAGGCTTGTTACATTGTTCTGTTCAAAGCTCTGTACACGGACTCACATTAAACTTAAACCAGTCTGTGCAAAAGGAACTGTTATTTTCATTCTAGATATGAGGAATTAGCATCAGGCGAGATATTGGGTCATGTGCTGACATTTGTTCCTCAGCTAGGAGATGCTCAACTAGGCTCTAACCCAGGTATTCCAGCTTCTAAGGCCTAACTTAGACTCACCAACCAGGAGCTCTAAGAGAAGAAAATCCGAACTGAGACAAACACACAATCTGCAAGAGATAGAATGAACCATAAGACATTACTCAGCCATGAATCAGAACAAAATCGAATCATTTGCAGCAATGAATTGAAAACGAAGGACCTTACATTGAGTGAAATGAGACAGAAAGACAAGCAGTGCATGTTCTCTCCTCTATGCAGAAGCTGAAGTTTATCTCATAGAACTGAAGAGCAAATGTCAGAACCCAGGAAGGGTGTGGTAAATGGAGAGATGGGGAGAGGGAAGGGTGCAAAGACGAAATTAGGTAAATGAAATAACTTCCCAAGTTCAGTAGAACAACAGTAAGAAAAACATTTTTCAGCTCTTAACTAAATATATTAATCAAACTAATAGAGAGGATTTTGAATCTTCCTGATGCTTTGATATATGTCTGATATATGTGCCTTACCATGATCTGGTTATTATACATTTTATATGTGCTGAAATGTCACTCTTCATTACACGGATGTGTACACTCACTATAATCTCACTACAATACAAAGTAATAGGACTGAGAGGTGATTCCTCCAGGACAGTGTTTGTCACAGAAGCATGACAGCCTGGATCTCATCTGCAGAATCCATGTGGAGCACTGGGCACGGAGGCACACACTGAGGATAGTGGCCAGACAGTGAGATCACTGAGGCTCGGTGGACAATCTAACTAGCTGAATCTGCAAGGTCTGGGCCAGTAAAACAGCCTGTCTCAAAAACCAACATCAACAGCTAGCTACAGTTGTCCTCTGGCTTCCAAGCACAGGTTCACAATACATACTTACAACACACATAAATCTATATTTAATAAAATAAATGAAGGGGCTAGAAGATGGCTCAGTCTATAAAGGACTTGCCATATGAGCAGGAGGACCTGAGTTCAGGCCTCAGCACTCATGAAAGTCAAGGACACTCCCATAGCTGGAATAAATGAAACAAGATCATACAGTGACACACTAGGTCTCAAGATCGAAAGTGAAGAGCTGTGTGGTTCTGCCTGCAGAAACACTGTGGATCCAAACTGGAGGGCGGGAACTCCTGAAAAGGAACAGGGCTGCAAAAGGAAACATGGGGCCCTGGCAAAATGTCTGATCAAGGCCCGAATCTTTATTGTCAGGACTGGTTTAAGTACAAAGAAGAGTTCCCAGCATGCCCCTGAGTCCTCTGAAGTTGCCACGGCGTTCTCGCGATGATGGGCAGTTCTTGCAATGGCGGGCGGTCTCGCGATGGCGTTGGGGGGTCCGGGCGAACTGGGTAGCACTCTGGTATTCCTGCTGGAGGAGGAGTGGTTAGTGGGGGTGGGAGGCACCAACAAAGAGCAATGGAAAAAGGCTCCAGAAGTCGACCTACAATTTCCATGTGTGAACACACACATGCTCCACATACCCACAAAACAACCAATAAATAGATAGTGCAAACACAGTATCTTATTACCTACCAGTGGAGCAGAAATGAACCCTAGAGATCATCAGTCTTACAGAAAGAAGCAGGGCTAATAAGAAATGATGCTGTTTGGATTCTAAGGGAGTTCTCAGTGCTCTCAATTAAAATGCTAAAGCCCTAACTCACAGTGAAGAACACAGGGGACCCGGAGCCACATCCCTGGGATGCCGGCCGACCCAGAGCTTCAGAGAGTGTTCAGAGGCAGACAGGAGGTTTGTTCCCACTCCTAGACTGTCCAGTGAGTGGACTTGCTGCAGCGGCAGCAGTGACAAGAGTGTTAAAGAGAGCAGGCTTGCTGATTTCAGCTTCGTGGCTCTTTGAAAGCATTTCCCTTAGAGTGTTATGGCATTTGCTGGAAACCTTCTAAAATGACTGTACTGATGTACAAATCATGTTGGTTGAAAAAAAAGAAAAAAGAAAAAGGTGTACTGACTGCCCAGAATCTTTCAAACCCTCACTCTCAGAGAGGCCCCTGCTCTTGCACTGCAAACCAGAGAGAAGCAGCACAATGCGGTGTGGCAGCAGACGGTCCTCCCTCTAAACACGGTGCCTGAGGCTTTAAAGAAGATATGTGAAGTATAAAATTTAGGTGGCACTTGAGGAACCACACCTGAGTTGTCCACTGGCCTCTATGCATACATGTACATGTGCATGGGCATATGCACTCACACAAACATTCACACACACACTTAGACATACACATAAGATCCATGGAATGAATGTATCCCATCATACAAAGCACCATCTCTCAGCCTTGTGCCTTGCTGTAGCAAACTCAGTCAATTCTTCTCATTATTATTATTTTTTGACAGTTACATACATATGCATGAACACATATAAGTACACATGCACGTGCACATATGTATACAATGAAATTTAGTCATTTTCTTTTTCACATCCCTTCTCTCACCCCTCCATCCTCTCCTTTTGGGAGACAACAAGCCCCTCCTACTTTCCTGTCTTGTTTTCTGTGAGACCCACTGCTTACAACTAGGGTTGCTTTCGTGAGCATGAATGAGAGGTCATTTACTGGAGAAGGGAAAACTTATGTGGCTAAACCACTGAAGAAAAGAAGCCCACTCTCCCAGACATCATTGACAGCTAATAATTCCTCTATAGTATATTTTATAAAGTGGTGACATGATGTGACAAGAGGGGGTGCCTTAGTAGGCCCATGCTGAGGTACCCCCTCCCTGAGGAACCAGTCATACAACTGGTCTAGTATAAAATGAAGTTTATTTGGGGGCATGGAAAGGGGGTGAGAAGGTAGTGGAGGCAGAGAAAGAAAGGGAACAGAGAAGGACCGAAAGAGAGAGAATAGAGAAAGAGAACCACCGGACTGGAAACATGTGGGGGGGGGGAGCACAGAGAGGGAGGGAGGGAGTGAAAGGGGTCAGAAAGAGAGAAAAGGGTCAGAGAAAGAGAAAGGAAGACCAAACAGTCCTTTTAAAGCAAGCCAAGCTTGCACTTGGCTGTTGCTAGGTAACTGTTGGGCGGGGCCTAGAAGAAATGCTAACACTCAGGGAGGGGTAGAACCACATTAGCCCCTCTTTCATCTGATATAAAGTAGTGACAGGCTCGGTCCTGTCAGGACTTGTGCAGATCCTGAAAGCCGCAGTAAATGTATGACTCCAAAAACCATGTCATGTCCAGGGGATAGCTTTTTGCAGCACCTTCCTTCCTGTGATATCCCCTGAGCCTGGGGAATTTTCTATAAATATCTCATTTATGGCCAGTTACCCCACTCTCACTTATTCTTGGCACTTTGACCAGCTGTGAACTTGTGCACTAACTGCATCCCACTGCAATAAGAGGGTCCTCTGTCAAAGGTTGAGAGCAGCACTCTTGTATATGTGAGTGTTTAGAGGGAGGTTTATGGTGGTTTGAATAGGCTTTGCTGCCGTAATCTCATGTGCTTCAATGCTTGGCCCCTGGGGAGTAGCACTATAAGGAGGTGAAGCCTTGTTGGAGGAAGTGCGTCACTGTGGAGCTGAGCTTTGAGGGTTCCTGGTGCTCAAACTCTGCCCAGTGTGGAATCAGCCTCCTCCTGGCTGCCTTCAGATCAAGATGTACAACTCTTGGCTCCTCCAGCACCATTTCTGCCTGCACACTGCCATGCTTCCTGCTGTAATGATAATGGAGTAAACCTCTGAAACTGTAAGCCCCAATTTACCGTTTTCCTTTATAAGAGTTGTCTTGGTCATGGTGTCTCTTCACAGCAATAAAACCCATTTAAGCTGTTTAAGAAGGTTTAAGAACACATCCTTTTGATCTCTGTCATTCTTTGTCATGACATGGTTGGTGGAGTCATACATTTACTTTGGCTTTGAGGATCTGCACAAGTCCTGACAGGACGGAGCCTATCACTACTTTACATCAGATGAAAGAGGAGCTAATGTCCCTTGCACGGTCAGATGTTTGACAGCATCTCTGACCCTACCAACTGTATGCCAGGACTATCCTTGCCCCAGCTGATGACCAAAAAAGGAAATTCAGAAAGGCAGTCACCCCCTTTGCTACAACCAAGAACTACTAACCTACACAGAGCCATATAAAACAGAAATGTGGGTCCATAAGCTTGGGGCAAGCTATGCTCATAAGACTCATTAAACAGAAAAAATACAATAAATAGTGCACCCCTCTATTCCACATCAGCTCTGTTCACATCCCCAGAGCCTACCTATATTTAGCCACTAATAAAAAAAAAAAAAAAAAAAAAAAAGAACTCTTCATGTGTGTCCATTAGTACAAATAGAGGCATGATTGTGCTAGGGTAATCAACCATTTTCTGATTGAATTTGAAGGCCACTCCATAAGTGGGAAGTACTACCTGGTACTTCACACCTAGTCAAAAGTCTTTTCAGGTTTCATATCCCTAATGCTCTGAGTCATAGCTAAGGATACCCCCACTAATTCTTGGGCACCTCGTCTATCCCAAATCTCTGTCTTGTCCTCGAAATGCCCTCTACCTCCCCACCTCCATCAGTTGCAGATTTCCATTCTTTCTCAAGGTCATCTAGCCTAAGGTAGATCAGTATCATAACCAGTCTTGGGTGCAAGCTTTAAGTTTAGCTCTCTAGAGGTAGGAGTAGAAGGATTGTCACAAGCTAAAGGTCATCCTGCTCTAGATAGCAAGTTCTAGACCAACCAATGCAACACAGAGAGACCCAAAGTAACTCAGCCTCAAAGTAACAACAATAAAAATGAATCAATAAAACATAAAAAAAAAAACCAACTAACCCTCATTCTAATGAGCTCGAGAGAGCACTGGATCTCTCTGTCCTTCTTTCCAATGTGATCACACTGGGTGACTCTCCCATCTCTGCTTCCCACTGTTATCTGTCTGCTTAACTAGTGTACTGTGGACTGAGTCAAGCCTAGCTTGCTGAGACTGCTGGGCCTAGGTCGGTGACCTTTAAAACTGCAGCAACAAGAAAATCTACAATGGGATAATACCCAGTCTCAAAAAAGGAAGTAAAGTATCAACGTGTGCTGCAGCATTGATGAATGTTAAGGACCTCGTACAAAGTGAAATAACCCAGTGGCAAGAAATACCCTTTACCTCCACTTGCATGAGTTAACTAGAGTAGTCAAAAAGCAAACTAGTGGTACCAGGACCTAGGAAGTAGATCCATAAGAAGCTCTTGTTCTGTGGATATTGGCATAGCCTAGCATGGTCACCTTGGCAAGGTCTAATAATTATCTAGAAGACAAACCACTAAGTGAGCCCTTAAAGAAGTTTCAAGGTTGACCTAACTGATGTGGTAAGAACCACCCTAAATGCGATGGTCCATTCCAAAGGCTGGGGGCCTGGGTTGAATAAAGAAGAGAAAGCACGGTAAACACCAGCACTCACCACGCTCTGCTCCCCGACTGCTGGCTGCCTCATGCCCTGTCACCTTGTCTTCCCCTCCATTCCGGACTGCACCTTCAAACTGTGAGCCAAAATAAATCCTTCCTTCCTTGAGATGCTTTTGTCAGATATTTTGTGTATGTAGTAATGAGAAACATGAAAATCACAGGTACAGGGTTTCATTTCTCGAAAGCTGTTGCACAACAATGCAAATATAAACACTAGTTAAGACTCACTTGGGGGAAGGGAGATGGTAAGTTTCATATGATATGGTTGATACCACAGACAGGTTATTTTAATGGCAATCTGCTCTGCTTGTATGACTGCCCTGGGCAAACTCTTCCCTGGCTCATTTTCTCTTCTGTTCTTCTTGGAGCCATCTTTAAAACCCCTTTACCACATCACACTGCTGCAAGCAAAGTGTCTCGGTTCTAGGAAATGACACTTTTGATAGTCCCTCCTTAGCTCACATAGCCCCTAACATTACCCCTGAGGCATATGCATTAAGTAACTGTTGCCCATTTTCCACTTCAGCTCACCCTAAGAAACTGTGACACCCACCCCCTCCAAGCACTTCAGCACTTTTGCATCGCTGTGTCTCTAGGGATGAATGTTGCCATCCATCATTTATCAGCTCATTTATCAATTTATCACTCGTCGAAGCCTAGTGCTATACTTTAAGAGCAATGCTGTCAAATTGCATTTCCTTCACTTCATTCCACCAGCAATGAATGTTATCTGCTTTCCTCCAAATCTGGCTCTTTTTATAATCTTCTCGCTAAATTTCTCAGGTTGCCTTCACCCTGTCCTGCCTATGGTAGACCTTTCTATACATTTCTTTCCCATGGCTGCTGGACTCTAAACTTTATCATCAATGTTCAGTGTTCCCAGATAGTGGGCAGGAGGACCAGGTACCATTAAAAAGTCTTATCTCTGAGGCTGGAAGGATGACTCAGTGGTTAAGAGCATTTGCCCTTCTTACAGTGGACCAGAGTTTAGTTTCTGGCACTTATTCAGGTGACTTACAACTGCCAATAACTCCAGCTCCAAGGGATCTGAATACCTCTTCTGCCTTCTTCTTCTTTTTTATTAGATATTTACTCCATTTACATTTCAAATGTTATCCCCTTTCCTAGTTTCCTCCCCTATAACCTCCCCCCACCCTGCTCCCCAACGCACCCACTCCTGCTTCCTGGCCCTGGCATTCCCTTGTACTGGGGCATATAATTTTCTCAAAACCAAGGGCCTCTCCTCCCATTGATGGCTGACTAGGCCATCCTCTGCCACATATGTAACTAGAGACACAAGCTCTCGGGGGGGGGGGGAGGGGACTGGTTAGTTCTGCCTTCTATGGCCATCCAAATACATGTGGCATTTCCACCAGAATGAGTACACACACACACACACACACACACACACACACACACACACACAGAATTATAATTAAAATAAATAAATATATTTTAAACTACATCTCTAATGAGAGTAAATGTGGTAAAAGAGTGCCTATTTGAAGATATTTGTACAGGGCTTGAAGGAGGATTTTTAACCTATGCCTCTGAACCATGACAGAGCTAGTTCCCGGACCTCATCTCCACCTGTTTTAAAGTGAATAGCTATGGCTGCTAGTCAGTTTCAGAGAACTGAACCTTCAGATCAGGAGGGGGCTACCATTTGAGACAGTTTACTACCCCTACATTTCAAGACACAAAGGAACATGGGACTGTGATTGTCTAGCTGTCCTTTCAGGAACAAAGACACTGTAAAGAGAAGACATCCATGCCTCAACCCATTTTTGATATCAGGCTGCTGAAACAATGGACTCCAAGAAATTGGAATTTCTCCAAGAATCTCACCCTAGAAGGGAAGAGCTAAGGGTCCTGGTGCCAGCCAGATGAAAGGCGTGTCTCCTGGAAAGAGATTTCACACAGTTCTGACAGCTTGTCAGCTTACAGAAGAGACTGGAGCCCAGGCAATGATGGTGGGAAGGGACACACCTTGACCAGGACAGCTTAGCTGGCCATATTTCCTGCCCTTTACCTAAACAAGTCTCATGTCAGGTCTTGTGGCTGGAGGGACCACTCGACCTCTTTGTTCCTTTTCCTCACTCGAACACAGTAAGTAAGTCTCCTGCCTCTGCTTCTCTCTCCTACTTGTTTCTTGAGCTTATTTCTTGAGGACAAGGAGGTGAGCCTCACTGGTTAGGAAGGTCAGAGCCCATGTTCTGATTATAACTACTCCACTAACTCATTGGGGTACAAAGGGAAACATCATGACAGACAGGAACCAGGATCAAGTGATAGTATTGGTAAGAGCCTTTCTTGTGCTTTGCTAAGGTAAGGGTGGGCAGTGTAGGATGACCACACTCAGCAAGGTCAAGGTTGGGTCATTTTAGTAATTGCAGGGGCACTGGAATGATCTGTATCAGAATAGGGGAGAGGTATCAAAGTTGACTATCAAAACAGTCCACTGAATGGGGAAGCCTGTCTTCCCTACCAGAGCAATGTGTAGCAAAACAGCATGTGCCAGAAAAGAATGGCAGTTTGGATATTCCAAACTGAGCACGTGGTAAATGACTCAGTAAGGAATCAGAACTCAGGTGACACCAGACTTTTGGATGTCAGACCTGCCTTAGCCCTCTAGCCCAGTTCGAGTCTCAGAAGTCCTTTTCATAATAAATTGTCTCTATTTGCATTAGTATCCATGTGTTCATGGTTCAAGTCTTTGTTTCAGGACAGAAGAACTCAACAATCTCAGTAGATGCCCTTCCTGACTCAGACCAATGCCCGTGACCGACAGGCTGTCCCATTGTCTGATCCCTTATGCTGAGATGATTAAGCAAGAGAGATGGCTTCCTGGAGCTTAAGGACCTGATGCAAGAGAAGGCTGAGGATCGTGGTGACTGGATTAGTTGATCTGTCTAAAGCATAGCACTCACAGAACATCTTTCCCCATCTCTATGAATTTGCCACCCTTGGGAGGGCAACTTCTTTCTAGTCAGTGAAAGCTCAACATGTCAAAGCATCAGGAAAATCAGGAAGCATAATTAACACCCACCCTGCAGTGGTATCAGGACATGGAGTATGTGGTATGGCTGTGGGGCGGGGAGACAGAAGAATGAAGATAATACTGCACTAATTGCATTGTGAATGCCTCTATTCTTACAGACTTGGTAAGAAAGAATCTTCTGGCCATAGATTAAAAATACCCATGCAATTTCTGAGAAATAAGCTACTAACACATTTGCCTTAAATTTCTTTTTATATGAAGTGATAAATATACATTTCCCCCATGGAGAATATTTATGAAAAGTTTTCTGGGAAATGTCTTTTTGCTAAATATAAGATCTCTGGGGACAGCTCAGGAATGCTGCCTCCTGCACATACTGTCAATTGTGACCTGCCCATGTGAATTACCATATTTTTTCATTGCAACTCACTTCCTTTAATGTTATATATTTTCTACTAATGGTGTGAATGAGATGGAAACTGGCAGTTTTAATGGCGTGTGATCTATGTTCTGCCTAACAGTTAAACTGGGAGGTTTTGCATTGAGGAAGCAGCAGTCACTGTAGCCTTCAGGAACTTCAGAGAGGGTCTCGGCAGAGTGGATTTTGCTAGTGACACAGAGTATGAGCCCAGTTACCATAGTGGACAGTAGAGAGGACCGCACAGACAGACTTTGATGGCTTGGAAACTTCTGGAGCATTAATTGTGCCTCCTCTCATTCTCACTTTAAGTCCTCTACCTCTGTTACACTGTCCCTTTTCCTAGATGAGCTCCTGGTCCCTTCCAGGCTTCCTAGAACTGATTGTCAATTCAAACCATTCCACAGCAAGATCATCCAGTAGAAGCGTGGCAGCCACCAGTGTATGCCTGCCTTTTGGATACCTGTGTTTTAAAGTAGGGTGCCTTGGACCAGAGAGACTGCTCGGTGGTAAAGGTGTTTGCAGCATACGTCTAATAGCCTGGGTTCAGATGCCCCAACAATAGAGAAGCCACAGGTAGACGGCTAAGACCAACACCTGAGGTTGTCCACAGATCCTCATGCATATATTGTGGTACACACACCCTCCCGTACCAACATGTACATATACAAAAAATAATAAGCTGTAGAGCAGATGGGCTGTGCCATGAGACAGACAGAAGAACTAGCAAGGCTGAGTGAGCTGAGACCCTGGGAATCTCAGAGATCTGAGACCAGTAGAAGTAGAACAACTCCCTACCTGTCTTTATACCTGCTCTAGAACATGTAACTATGACACCCCACTAAGAGGACCATTGGCAGTCCTCATGTAATGAGACTAATCACATAAAGTAACCCTTGGAGTTTTTCCTCCATGATAATAAGGTATGTAGATAGCCTTAAACTTTCAGCCAATGAGATTCCCTTCCCGGCTACTCCCTCCCACAAAACCACCCTTGTGGTGATTTGAATATGCTTGGCCCAGGGAGTGACACTATTAGAAGGTGTGGAGTAGGTGTGGTCTTATTGGAGGAAGTGTGTGTCACTGTAGGTGTGGGCTTTGAGAGAGCTGTCTCCTAGCTGCCTGGAAATCAGACTAGGTCTCCTGTTTACCTTCAGAACAAGATGTAGAACTCTCAGCTCCTCCTGCACCATGCCTTCCTGGACACTGACATGCTTCCAGCCTTGAGAGTAATGGACCGAACCTCTGAATCTGTAAGCCAGCATCAAATAAATGTCCTTTATAAGAGTTGCCTTAGTCATAGTATCTTTTTACAGCAATGGAAACCCTAATTACGATACCCTGGTTCACCCTGAATAAAGTGTATGCATTCACATTCACCATCCAATAAAGCAATATGAACAGGCAAGGGTCATCTCAGAGAACTGCTTCATTAAGGAGCCCTGCAGGGAAAGCATTCAACCAATGAGCCACATCTAATACTCCCAAAGAAGGCTTTCTCCCCTCCAGCCCCTCTGGTACTCTCAACACTTGCTCCTAATCAGACCATATTCTTCTCATCCTAGGCTCAGCCTCCTCCTCTCCACCTGGCACACAAATGTCCCTAGGGGAAAGGAAGATCTTGGACCCCCATTTCCTGACTCCCTTTTCCTGTGGTTCGCCAGAGGTACCTAGGTACTCAGAGAGGAGACTGGGCACAACTGTGGACCTCTGTTTTAGACTTTGCCTCACCTTCTCCCTGTGGTGTGCTGGCAATGCCCAGGGAATCCCCAGAGGAGAGACAGAACGCAGTTCTACAGTAAGCTAATTAGTTCACTGATATAGGATGCCCAAGAGTGCCTGTGTCTGGCAGGTAAGGAGTTCATCCCACACTACAGCCCTGTATTGCCACCCTTTTCAGTCCTGGCACCACAACTCCAGTGGACCAGTAGAGGAAACACTATTCTGCAATGACATCTGTTTGCCCAACACTCCTGTTCCCCATTTCTGTCATCACACTCTTTCTATGTGTGCTCATGTGAGTGCATGTGGGTGCATATTGCGGAAAATGCACACATGCATATGAATGTAATCTTGCATTTGGAGGCTATAGGAAAAATGTAAATGTCATAGACTTGGAGCTCAAACCCACATTGAGGTTGTTTGTCATTTGGGGTAAGAAGTTAAAATAGTTACTAATATCATGGACAGATAGACAGCAGCATGGCAGGAGCTCTGAGGACAGACAGACCGCTCCTTCTGTCTTGGAGAATAGGCTTTAGAGCAGGAGCCTGAAGCCAAGCTCTCCCCAATTTCTAGGTGACAGGGAAAGAAATGTACTCTTGAAGATGTGTCGCCATGGTAGCTCACTCGTGTCCCAAGGAGCCTGGCAACCTGAGATCTGTAAAGTTCCCTGAAAAAAATGACAATGGTACCTGTTATTTTTGTCTCTGGAGTCTGGGTACCTGGGGTTGTGGATTCGGTCTCTGTGTGGGGCCTTTCCATTTTCTTTACAGGAATAAAAAGGTTGCTCTACATGGTATGGGTCCAAGCAGTGGCCTGGACTAGATTCTAACAAATCAGGGAACATTCCCCAGTAACCTTCTACCTCTTGTTTAAGATAAAGTCTCCTGTCAGACTGAGTCTTAGCCAAGGAGGCTAGACTAGCTGGCCAGTAAGCTTCCAGGGATTAAGAATCAGGCCAGATATATTGATTGCATTTACTCTGGAGAACACATCAGAAAGAATAGCTTTCTTTTTTTCTGCTGACCTGTTTTGGAGACCCACTGTGTTCAAGATCATTCCTCTATTAAGGCATGGAAATAATTAGTTCAAATCCCACTTTGGGGGCTAGAGATGTAGATCAATTAATAGAATGTTTGTCTAGTATACACAAAGCTGGGTTCAGTCTCCAGAACTACATATACTGGACATAAGAAACTCAAACGGGACAGGATCCTAGAGGAAGGAGCTGACACAGATGCCATGGAGGGATGCTGCTTACTGGCTTGCTCCTTATGGCTTGCTCAACTTTATTTCTTATAGAACCCAAGACCATCAGCTAGAGATGGCTGCACCCACAATGGGCCAGCTCTCCCCCATCAATCACTAATTATGAAAACACCCAAAGCAAAGGATTTTTACCAATCCTAAATCTGATAGGGAACTAATATCCAATATATACAAAGAGATCAAGAAGCTGGACTCCAGAAATTCAAATAATAACCTCATCAAAAAATGGGGTACAGAGCTAAACAAAAAATTCTCAACTAAGGAATACCAAATGGCTGAAAAGCACCTGAAAAAAATGTTCAACATCCTTAATCATCAGGGAAACGCAAATCAAAACAACCCTGAGATTCCACCTCACACCAGTCAGAATGGCTAAGATCAAAAACACAAGTGACAGCAGATGCTGGCGAGGGTGTGAAGAAAGAGGAACACTCCTCCATTGCTGGTGGGATTGCAAGCTCTGGAAGTCAGTCTGGTGGTTCCTCAGAAAACTGGACATAGTACTACTGGAAGATCCAGCAATACTTCTCCTGGGCATATACCCAGAAGATGTTCCAACTGTTAATAAGGACACATGCTTCACTATGTTCATAGCAGCCTTATTTATAATATCCAGAAGTTGGAAAGAACCCAGATGTATGTCAACAGAGGAGTGGATACAAAAAATGTGGTATATTTACGCAATGGAGTACTACTCAGCTATTAAAAACAATGAATTTCTGAAATTCTTGGGCAAATGGATGTATCTGGAGGATATCATCCTTAGTAAGGTAACCCAATCACAAAAGAAGTCACTTGATATGCACTCACTGATAAGTGGATATTGCCCAGAAACTTAGAATACCCAATAGACAATTTGCAAAACACAAGAAAATCAAGAAGGAAGACCAACGTGTGGATACTTCATTCCTCCTTAGAATAGGAAACAAAATACCCATGGAAGGAGTTACAGAGACAAAGTTTGGAGCTAAGATGAAAGGATGGACTATCCAAAGACTACCCCACACAGGGATCCATCCCATAATCAGCCACCAAACACAGACACTATTGTATACGCCAGCAAGAACTTGCTGAAAGGGCCCTGATATAGCTGTCTCTTGTGAGGCTATGCCAGTGCCTGGCAAATACAGAAGTGGATGCTCACAGTCAGCTATTGGATGGAACACAGGGCCCGAAATGGAGGAGCTAGAGAAAGTACCCAAGGAGCTGAAGGGGTCTGCAGTCCTATAGGTGGAACAACAACATGAACTAACCAGTATCCCCTGAGCTCGTGTCTCTCGCTGCATATATATATAGCAGAAGATGGCCTAATTGGCCATCATTGGGAAGAGGTCCCTTGGTCTTGTAAACTTTATATGACCCAGCACAGGGGAAGGCCAGGGCCAAGAAGTGGGAGTGGGTGCGTAGGGGAGCAGGTCAAGGGGAAGGTATAGGGAACTTTCAGGATAGCATTTGAAATGTAAATGAAGAAAATATCTAATAAAAAAATAGTAGAATGTAAAAAAAAAGTAAAAAGAAAAAAAGAAAAAAGAAAAGAAAAGACCCAAAGCACTGGTGGTATAGTGGTGGACATAGCTTCCTTCCAAGAACTTGACCCAGGTTCTATTCCTGGCCAAAGCATAATGGTGGTGCATGCCTTTACACTGAGCACTTGGAAGGCAGAGGCCATTGGATCTCTATGAGTTCAGGGCCAGCCTGGTCTATGGAACAAGTTCCAGGACAGCCAAGACTACACAGAGAAACTCAGGTCCACCACCCCCCCCAAATCAAATAGAAAGAAAGAAAGAAAGAAAGAAAGAAAGAAAGAAAGAAAGAAAGAAAGAAAGAAAGAGGGAGGGAGGGAGGGAGGGAGGGAGGGAGGGAGGGAGGGAAAAAAGGAGGAAGGGAGGAAGAAAGGAAAAAGAAAATTCCCTATAGGCTTGTGTGCACTTGTAGATTATGAAGGCATCTTCTCAATTGAGGCCCCCTCCTCTGGGATAACTCCAGCTTGTATCTAGTTGACATAAAACTATCCAGTACAATGATCTTCATCTGATTGCCCACCCCACATAATAGTAAGTAGTTTACTTTAACTTCTGAGGGTTGAGAAGATGCCTTTATATTATATTTTTGAGCACACTCCGCAGTGTTCCTCTTTCCTCTTAAATTCACTGTTAACCTAATAGACTAGCCCAGAAATTCTCCTAGAAAGTGTTTCCACAGACATACTCACACAGATTTAACCTGACTTCAGAACAAGACTGTTCATTACACTGTGATTTGTGCAAGTACAGGTCAGGAACAGATGTCTGTCCACACAGCATTAGGCTAAATTAACTCAGTCAAGGAGATTTAGAGGGAGGAGAAATTTCTTCATGAACTAATGTGGACAGATCAACAAGGTGGATAGGTCACTATGCAAGAAAACCAAGAACAACAAAGATTATACAACTTATTACAGTTGTGTAAGAAAGAGAAAGGACAGGATATGCAACAGAAATCAATATTTCCTTATGCATAGATGTATTTATGCATGACCCATATCTTTAAAGATATATGAATCATCCTATTGAAAAGGGACAAAGCTGAGTTTGGATAAAAGTAAAAATGATTTTCTCACCACATGTCTACTTATATCCTTGTAATTTTGAACCACATGAGCATGTTTCTATGGTAGTTAGCTTTAATTGTCAACTCGTCACAGCCTAGAATGACCCGGAAAAAGAACTTTGATTGTAGAGTTGTCTGGGTCAGGTTATCCTGTGGGCAAGTCTATGGGGGATCATTTGGATTATTCATTGATGTAGGAGACCCAGTGCATTGTGGGTGGCAACATTTCACGGGGTGGGCTCTGAATCATGCAAGAGTAGGGAAAGCCATCCAAGAGCAAGTAAGCAGGCACCATAGGCACATTTATTCCTCTCTGCTAAGGGCTGGGGATGTGATTACCTGCTTTGCGACCCTGCTTCAATTTCCCTTCAGTAATGGGCTGTAACCTCAAATTGTAAGTCCAATAAACCTGTCATCCCTTAAGATGTTTTTACTCGGGATACTTTATCACAGTGACAGAACGAAACGAATAATTACAGATAGAAAAAAATGCATTAAAGGAAGGAAGGTAGGGCTGGTGATGTGCTTGAGTTGGTAGGGCACTTGGCTGGGTATCAGTTACTCTTCTGGTTGCTGTGACAAAATAACTGAACAAAGTAGTAGCAGAAGGGCAGAAGGGTTGATTTTGGCTTATGTTGGAGGGAAGTTCAAGCTGGCAGGAAAGGTGAACGTGAAGTTTCTGGCCACTGAAATGAGGACCACAGTCAGCTAGGTACCTTTCTCCTTGCTACATAGTCTAGGACACCATTCCATGGAAGGAAGCCACCCACAGTTACAGTGAGCCCATTGCACCTCAAGTACCCTCCTCTAGATAACCACCCCACCATGCCTAGAGGCTTATCTCTTAGGTGAGAATGGAGCCTATCTAATTGTCAACCTATATTAACCATCACACTCATCCTGCACCAAGCCCTGGGTTTGCTTCTCCAGCACTTCGTAAAATCAGGTGTCCTGGTGCATGTCTGTAATCCCTGCCCTTGAGAGATAGAATCAGCAGGATCATAGATTCAAGGTCATCCATTCTCTGCCATGAAGTTATTTTGAAGTCAGCCAGGAATATAAAACCCTGCCTCAAAAAAGAAAAGAAAGCAGGAGATCGGGGCGGGGGGGGGGGGGGGGGGGAGAGAAGAAGTGATCTCCTTTGACACTTGGAATAAAGTTAAGAAAGTCAAATGAGTTAAGTTGCTTCAACTGCTTTCGAACTTCACTCCGGTACTTCTGGAGTCTCGTAAGGACTGTCATAGTGTTAGAAAATAACTATCTCTGCATTGTTCAGAGGAACACACAAAGAAAGCAAAAGTAGATCAGCAAGCCAATTTCTTCTGTAGTCTGGTGACTACCCGTGGCCAAGGTGACCTCTTCCTTTTATCCTTGAAGTAGGTGGCAACTGTGTCACAACCCATAGGTGGTGCTTGACTTCCTAGTCATACAATGAGCTAACTGGTAGGGAGAGGAGAGGTGCGTTTCAGGAAAGTTTCAGGGAATGTGGGATCTTGTGGGGCTACCTATTTTATTTGGAAAACATAGTTTCTCATAACCTCCCCTTTTTATTTTTATTTTACTTTTTTTCTCAGATTCCATAAGCAGACACTGAATGTCTAGAAAGTAAAAGCTTTGTGAAGGGTGGTGGGTTTGCTTGGCAATGGCTGTCTCAATAACTCTTTTGAATAAAGCCTGGCACAACGGATACATAGGATTCTATTAAGATCAATATTCCAATTATCATAATTAATGATGTTAAGCCTGAAGTCATTATTCCCTTCCATTTACTACACATTCTTCCATGAGGTTAGGAAGAAGAGCGATCTATTTCTGAGGTTTTCACTGATTCCTTGGCAAGTGCATTAAGGCCTTGAAGGACTCTAGTAATGACCCCATCTGGAGCTGTGTTATTAGATGTGGCAGTGCAACCTTGTCTTCCTAACATTATGCAGACCCCCACCTAGTGTCATGTTCAACAGGAGTCTATCTTCCCAAGCCATCTGGCTAGTGGAGTCCAGTTGCTCAGATATCTCTTTTACTGCATGTCAGATAAAATTAACAAACCTCTGATGTTTAGAATACATACAATCACTCCATGATGCTTTTATTAACAATGGACCATCAAAATACAACAGACTCAAAACTAGCTAAAATTTGTTTTCAAGTCTTAAAGTCATTTGAGACTCCCCCAGGGAACTCTCATAACATTGATATAAATGTGAGGGTTGAATGAGCCTCTTGGGGTTAAAAAGTCTTCTACTCTTACAGGAGAGTCCTTGGGGTGGGCTGGAGTGGCTGGATGCCAGAGTAGAAGTAGCCAGATGAACTGAAGAACCAGTTCCACTCCAGTAGTCAGGCAACAACTCAAGCAGGACTCCACAATACCACCTGGCATTTACTTGTGGGACTATCAGGGCTGACTGATTGGTCATCTCTTTAAAAGATCATCTTCACTGCACCCCATTATGTTTCTCGCTGGGGTTAATTGCATGGAGGAAAATTACTTTTAGGCCATGGAGACTGTCCAGGCCCTGGGAGGCAGCTGATACCTCCTATCTTTGATTCTGTGAAACAGTAGTGACAGGATCCATCAGGATTCATTGCCTTGGGTCTTGGAAGAGGAAGATCATGCAGAAGACAATCCCAATGAGAAAAAAACTATTGGTCAGCTTGTCCCACCAACACAGCAGCCTCTTTTGCTTAATTAGTCAACAGGCTACTTAACCCTTCTTAATCAAGCACTGGCACCTCTATATCCAGTTTTAATAGAGAAGGTCTATCTTAAATCTTTAATTTTTCTAATTAATTTTTATCAGGACCATCAATTATTATGAGAAAAGGACTATAATTGGGTGACTGATAGTTGGGAGAATGTCTTGAATAAGTCGGAACTCTTTTATTATTTCTCTTATTTTTGAGATTATGGTAGAGTTACACTGTTTCTCCCTTTCCTTTCCACCCTCCAAGCCTTGCTCTATTTCAAATTCATGGCCTTTTTCTTCAATAACTGTTGTTATTTTTAAGTCACCATTCTCCTGAGGACTTGGATGTCCATCCCCCAGGCTGGGTGGTCCAAAATACATGATCCCAAGCTTTGGCACAACACTCATAATTCTACTGAAGAGGCATGTGCCTACCCTGACCAACAAAGATGTACTCCATGTTTGTTTAGTATACATCCTATGGCCAGATGATACAAGGGCACATAGATGCCATAATACTGGAGTTATCTTTGATATTATAGATCTTGGGTCCCACATGGGAGAACAAGACATTAAAATTGACAGTCAAGGGTAAATTAGTTTTAGTCACATTCACATTTTTAAAAGAAATTATCCCTAGTGATCTGGGTAAGTAATAAGAATCCTAACAGAGCCAGGTTAAAATAAACTAGATTCTTTTGCATTTTAGTGCATTTGAGACAGTATTTGTTAATTTGACAATGAGGGAACAGAGACATAACAATCATAACGATAACACTGAATAAAATATGAATGTCCACAACAAGAGTATGGAGACTGCACTGGGGGGAAAGTTCAAGAGGTCTCATGGGGCAGTCATCTGTGTCTTTAGTACCAACTTTAGAGTTGGTCAGCTACTTTCTGTGTTCATGGAGAAGGTCAGCCAGCCTCCACAGAGAATCCTCATCAGAGGGTACCCTCTTAACAGGAGTGTAGTGTGTCCAGCCCTACTCAGCAGTAAATACAGCCATCTTGGTAATGAGAATTTTGTAGAGTCCTTCCCAGGTGGACTTAAGTTTCCCTTCTTGTCAGTTGTTGTAGCTGGCAGCTCGCAGCAGCTGGTCTAGACACTTAAGCAATTTGAATCACAAATTTTAACTATGAACACCGAGCAATGTCATCTGGATTGTGAGTAACCTCCCTTCACTCCTAGGGTACAAGTTGCTGAGAAAGGGAAGCCACAAAAGAGGTGGAAGGTGACAGAAGGTATGCTCAACACTTGTAGGTGGCACATGGTGAAAAAGAAAATGGCCTTGGTGCCACCCAAACATGGTATGAGTTGAGATCAGACAGGTCTGTGACCCTCTTTGTTGGCTGGAATTTAAGACCCTTACACATCAACTTATTAAAAATTCTGGTTTAAACATTAATAGACTTTTGACGGTATCTTTGAGGTTGCTCAGTCTCTTCTGAGTTGGGACAGGGAGGGATATATTAAAAGTTACAAGTGAACCTCTGAGACTGCCAGAGGATTTAGTTTGCGCTTGTCTGGGGAAATCGGCTTCCTTGGAATTCTTTTTACCTACATTGTTTCCTACCCTAACAACATGAGAGCTAATCTGTCAGAGCTTTCACACATACACACACACACACACACACACACACACACACACACACACAAATACACATACACACATATACAGGTGTACATGCATGTGCACACACAAATACATATACATGCATACATATACACACACTGGAGATTTCTAATTTTGGATGTGTTGTCTGTCTCCAACTGATCCTCTCCTGGAACAGGGACCTATGTTAGGTGGTTCTTAGCCATAGGCTTCTCAGAAGTCACCAGGGACAGATACTGAGCTATACTACATTTGCCTCTAGTCGGTGGCAGGTCTCATTCACTCTGTGTTATCCAACTGTTGGGACGACAAAACCAAGGAGCACTTTGCCATTCTTTGCATTTCCTACCTAGGTCTTGAGCGTGGAGGTCACTTGATCATCAAAGTATTTTCTTGGGCCCAGACACATTCCATCTGAGATCCCTCCAGATCAAAAAGAGTGTAATGCACCTGATATCCTGCAAGCCATAGCAAAATGGTTTGAGACACATCCCTCCAATGGAAGGGGATCCAAATATTCTCCAAATGGGTTTGAAATCCAACATGAAGCCCCAAATTGCTGGGAAAGAATCACACAAACCAGTGAAAGTTACTGTCAAGTGCATTTTGCAAGAAGGGTTTGTGTCCCAGAACCCAAACCATGCTAGCAAGTACACATGACCAAAACCGGTCTCTGTCTTTGATCTCTGACATAGGTGGTGACTGTATCTCATCCCATTGGTGAGATATTGGCTTCACAATCTGAAACAACTGGTTAGTCAGCATGAAGTAGGGTTGGGCAGCTCAGGGAACATGGGAACAGGCTAATTACTCATGCTAGGGAGAAAAACAAAACAAAACAAAACAAACACATCCTGCACAGTAAGTGAGAAAGGTAGTTCAAATTCAGCTTCTGGAAAAGGGCACCCTAAATTTTCACTTTAGAATTGATGTTTGGCTTGTAACACATCTTCCTTTTGTGGAAGGTAAGATGCAAGCAAGAGTTAGCTCTGAAGAGTCACCCAGGAAATCAATCTGAGTGTAAAGCCACAGGAAAAGTTTTCTGAGGAGACAGACAAAACATCACGAGGGTGCCCCCCAAAATCCCAAGTTATTTAGTTGAAGGACAGAAATCCAATTATTACACGCTGTCCACCAGAATGAAAA
The DNA here is from genome assembly GCF_900095145.1 of Mus pahari. Taxonomy (NCBI): domain Eukaryota; kingdom Metazoa; phylum Chordata; class Mammalia; order Rodentia; family Muridae; genus Mus; species Mus pahari. Next base: position 99,899,924 of record NC_034594.1, read on the forward strand.
CAAGTGAAGCAGGGAAAGGCTGTGGACCAATATTGGAAAAGGTGTGTGCCTGGAAGACCAGTCTTGCAAACTTGCAACTCTCAGTTGGCCAGAGCTAGGCAGTTCGATCTGTGAATCCAGACAAAATCTTTACCTCCTTCTGATCCCTCCTGTCCACTTTTTGACACTTCAGCAACTCTCAAGCTCAAGGGGAGCAGGAAAAGAAAACTCAGAATAGTTCATCCAGATATTTGGAGTGTGGAGGCTTTGAATTTTTTAACCAGTAAATCGATATTTCTCTAGATCACAGTCACATGGGCAACCTTTGTGGCCTGACTCTTGGCTTGGTTCACCAACATAGGTTGAGGAAATGCACAGTAACTCAATAATTAATGACCCCACATCTTGGAAGCTTGAAATCACAACGGTTTATAGCTCATTTATGCAAGGTTGTACTCAGATACTGGAACCCTCCAGAAAGGTGTCTTCAGTACAGAATTACCATTAACTGAGTTGTTCTGGTCAGAGAGTGGGCCCTGGAAGTTTTAACTAACTAGGATTAGTGATCTGTAATTTAGTAATCTGGCCAATTAAACAGCTAAGTAATCATGAAAGAGAGGGAAAGATTTATTCAAAGTTACTAGACCTCAGCAACCTTCCTAAGTCCATGTTCAGGGTCCTGACATGAGATTTACATTTAGATAGAGTCCAAGAGGTCTGTGCAGCTAAGGAGTCCTAGCATGGCCCCACCTGCCACTGACCCATCACTATCTCTCCCCGTTTCTCCCCAAGGTGTTCTGACAAGTTGTCAGAACTGTGTAAAACCTCCCCAAGAGACAAGCTCCCACTCTAGCTGGTCCCAGCCTTTTCTTTTCCCAGCAAAGTGTTCCAGGAGAAATTCTAATTGCTTGGTGTCCCTTGTTTCAATATTCTGAGAGCCAAAGATCAGGACACAAGTGTCCTTCTTCCTTCCAGGAAATCAGTTACAAACACAGTAGGTGGTGAAGCTTGGAACCATACACCTGGCTCAGACCCTCCACAGCAACCCAGCTGCACCCCCCCTTTCACCCACATTCCACAGACCAAAAAATATGTCTCCTGCCCACTCTCTGAGGGTAGAAAGCACAATCTTGTCTGCTTTCCTTAGACAGGGCTTTATCTTTATGAGGCATACACAGGTGGAGGGCAGAATTCTCTTCTGCTGCTTAGGAATAAGATGCTGGATAGGTTGACATGGGGAATACCAGCTCAGTCACTCTTGCTTTCCCTCACTTCTGACAAGAACCAGTTTTTGAAAGTTCCACTTCATATAAGATAACCCAAGAGTCTATTAACAGTGAGTATTCAACAGCGCTCTGTTTTCATGAGCCTTAAAATTCCTTATCCAGGCGTGAGAAGATGCTCCAGCAGGTAAAGGCACTGGCTGCCAAGTCTGAGGGCCTGAGTTCAATCCCTGGGACTCAATGGTAGAGAGAGATCTGATTCCACAGGTTGTCCTCTGACCTCCATGTTAGCCAGATTGCGATGTCATTTTTGTAAACCTCCTCCATGTTTGTTGAACCATGGCAACCTAAAAACTATAGTAATTTGTTTTTCAGAACCACAGTAACTTGATGTCTAGTCTCTCACCCTCTACCTTCACAGTTGATCCAGAGATAGCCTGACAGCAAGCGGGGACTGTGGGCTACTCATCAAGTGTCATAGAACCTTACCCCTTATCTAAAACCTTTAAAAAGAACCTCCACACTACTATCTGAGCCTGAACTCTCCTCAGAATCCCCATCTTGCTCTTGTCTGTCCACCTGTCTACAGCATCACTGAGTCTTCCAATAAATCTCATAAAAAGGAAAACCTGTCTGTGTTCCCCTTGAACTCCAAATTCAAAACCTTTCACTTCATATAGGCTATGGCACATGCAAGCAGCTCCCTCCCCCCCCTTTCTCTCTCTCATACACACACACACACACACAAATAATAATAAGTAAAGATCATGATTTTTTTTTCTTAATGCTGTGTATATCAACTTTCTGTGACCATAACAAAATGTAGGCTGACCATATTTAAAGACTTTATATATAAAATGTGTTCCATTATTTTATGGTTTGGGAAGTTCAAGGGTTTATTGCAGGCTTTGTCTGAGTTTCTGTGAAGGTTCTCATGGCTGGATCACATCACTTCTGTGGCCATGGAGAATATGCCTGTGGGAACAAGTGACCACATAACAATTCAGGAGTCAGAGAGAGACTAGTGAGTCTCCTAATATGTTCTGAGGACATGCCTTTAAGAACAATGGTTCAGTGATTAAGAGCACTTACAGAGGAGCTGAGCACACATACTAGCAACTCACAAGTATCTATAACTCCAGCTCCAGGGGATCTGACACATAAACCCCTTTCAGGACTCTGAGCACTGTCGTCATGTGCAGATACCCCCACACAGAAACATACACATAAATAAAACTAAAAAGAAATCTCTTGAGTATTTATCTATGTTATTTTTTGTGTATGGGTGTTTTGCCTCATGTACAATGTACTACATATATGCAGTGCCCAGAGAAGCCAAAAGATGGAGGTTGGGCCTCTGAAACTATAGTTACAGATGTTTCTTAACTGCCATACAGGTGCTGAGAATCAAACTTTTGTCTTCTGGAAAAGCAGTCAGTGCTCTCATTAAACGATCTCTCCAATCCTAAAAAGAAAAAGAAATCCATGTTCTGAATGACAAAAGACCCTCCCACGAGGCTCCATCAACTCCAGGTTCACCCCATGTCCTAGTTGCCTGTGGATAAATCTTGGGGAGTACACGTTTAATAACAGTGTCATCCTTGTAAGTAATGCCAAACTATAAAACTACAGGAACCCTTGTGATCTAGTGAACAGGTTCCTGAATGCCAAGTTGGCAAAGACCATAGAGAGCATTTCCAAATGACTCAGCACACATTGCAGATGACACACATAGAGCCCAGAAATGGAAATGATGCGACCCCACCCCCATCTCCCCCAAGTCACAAAATTAGTGATAAGCTTACAAATCAATAAAATGCAAATAGGAATAGGAAGTAGTCTTAAAGATGGGTGTGTGTGTGTGTGTGTGCGTGTGTATGTAGTATGTAGGGAGAGAGAGAGAGAGAGAGAGAGAGAGAGAGAGAGAGAGAGACTATATGCACTCACAGCTTCTGAAACACTAAAGACCACAAAAAGATTTTGGCATCCCATTGTCATTTCCATTTGCAATTCAAACTAAAATGATATTTTCTAATTATACACAGTTCATATAGTGGTATAACTAGTATGGTTCCTTATCACTTTCTTTTCTAATTTTTTTTCCTTTGGAGAGAGGATCTGATGTTACCCAAGTGACTCTGCTATATAGCCTAAGAAGGATCTGAACTCCTGATCCTCCTATCTCCACATGCACACAACACCCCACCCAACTGAAGTTCCTCATGATTTTCTGATTATAAACTATCTTCTTATCGATCTCAAAATATTCCTCCTTTCTGTTGTCTTATTAAAGAGCCCACAATTGACTTTGTGATAAGGGCTATTGAATGAAAGATTAAATGTCTGACTATGACATTTCAGAAATCTGGGCATAAAGGGGACTCGTTGATGTTAGAAAACTAGGCTGTATTGGGTGAGGGTTCTCCAAAGGAACAGAAGTACAGGATGAATACATTTCACATTACAGTGGAGGGTTAGTGGACTAGCTTGCACAGCACGGGCAAGGTAGTCCAACAGTGTCTTTGTGAACACAGGAGAGGCTAAGAGTCTGCCAGAGGCTTGGTCCATAAGCCTGAATCCTTTAGCCATCCCAACCTGATACTGAAGGCCTGGGTGACTCCTGGAGGCCTCTGATCTTCAGTCTACACTGGAATGCTGAAGAAGATGGGTTCTATGGCAAGCAGAGGGCGGCAGCTGAGCAGCCACAAAGTCATAGAACATCACTAGCAAGAGGGAAGGCAGGCAAGAGAACACAGCTGATTTTTCTCTTGGCCCACTCTGAAGGTGCTAGTCACTTGTGATGAGGAGGGAGTCTTCTCCCATCAGTTACTCCTCCCTGGAAATGCCATTACAGACTTGCCTAGCGTGTACCTCTCAGTTCATTCCAGAGCCAATCAACATTGACAAGGTTAACCACCACAGGCAGTCAGAGTAACCCCAATCTCAGGAGCTCTCCAGCCCACAACAGCCCAACCCCCTTAGATAACAGGATCTCTCAAAAGGCGGGAGTTAGCCAATGTCCTGCCAGCCTTGCTCAGCTGCCTAGTTCTTGCAATGCCACTGACAAGTCTTTACCTAAATGATATGGAAAAAAACAACAACAACAACAACAACCACTGAAAAGATTTTGAGATTAAGCAATGTTGTTGTGCTCCAAGAGACAAAATAGAAAACTCTGAGAAGCCAAGAAACACAGCCAACTCAGAGCATCCTTATTTACATTCCTTTGATCCTTAAGTTGTTGTTGTTGTGATAGTGGTGGTGGCGGTTTTCTTTATTTCACAGTATGAGCAGGGGCCAGTGAAGGTGAGAGAATGGTGGCTGACCCTAGGGAGCATGAGCTGCTCAGCCTGGATGCAGGGAATTGAACTCAGGTCCTCTGCATACACAGTACATGCTCCTAACCACTGGACCATCTCTGCAGCCCCTTCTCTTGGTCAGCTTCCTAGCATGGCTCTTGGTGGTCCTTCTCTCCTCTGAGCTCCATGTGTGGCTCAGGCTAAATGAAGCAGAAATAAGGGATTCCCAAGGAGCTACCTGATGCCCCCACGGGTCTGGTTTAATTGGTTCAAATCAGCTCCATCTCTGAGCAAAGCTGTCTGTCATTCAAAGTCACAGGTGGAAAATTCCAATTCCAAAGCCCCGCGGATGAGGCAAAACAGCAAGTCCATTATCTGAGAAATGTTACGGAATTATTTCCTATTTTGTTCTCAGTGTAGAGTTATTATGTAATGGTCTAAACCTCATGGTTAGAACACAGTCATTTATTCTGCAATGTGCCAGTCCCATTTGTCTGTGAGGTGGATAGTAATATGTTCCTCCCCAAAGGGAGCAACAGTAAGAACAGAAATGTAATTTATTTTTTATTGCTGAGTTGGGCTTTTCCGAATGATTTTTGCAGACATGTCTTTAATAGATTTTCAGACATATTTTATTTGTTGAAAAATTTCCATGCCCTTGCATAATTTCAATTATTCAATGGAAACCAGTTGGGGGAATTGTTCCAGCCATTTATTCAGCCCTTTGAATAAGCCATATTTATTACTTCAATTGATTGCTTTGTCCATTTGGAGATTAGCTTGGATGAATGGAGATTAAGAGAGAGCTTGATTTAGATCCCTTCTCCCTCTCAGACACACGGGAGTCACACAAGCTGCTTCCTTCCGAGTCCTTTCTGAGATGTTTCACATCCAGCCTTTCCTGCTGGTGTGGTCTAAGGGCAGACATTTAGAAAGAACGCTTCTAAATACAAAGCGGGGGACCAGGTTGAGATGACCCTTTCTCTTTGATTCTTTCTTTTTTTATGTGTGTGAGGATTCAATCAGAAACAGCCACCTTTGGCCCCAAATCAAGTAGGGATGTGGGAGAACACCATGGAGCCCCTGTGCCATTGGAGAGTTTTTGAAGAGTTTTTGAAAACCCCTGGTTCACCAAAGATGGTACAATTCAGAAAGCACAGAGGCTTGTCCACAGAACAGAGCATTCTGGAGAGGTCTACTGCTAGGCCATCATAGCCCTATCCTCTATGGTTCTTCCCTTATTTTTTAAACAGGATCTCTCATTGAACCTGGAGCTCATCAAGTCAGCCAAACTCCGATGACCAGACAATTCTAGGGATCTTCCTGTCTCTGCTTCCCCAGGACAGATACTATTGCACACAGCTGTTCACATGAGTGCAGTACTATTACAC
>NC_034594.1:99905970-99921962 GCF_900095145.1 Mus pahari
CAGCTGTTCACATGAGTGCAGTACTATTACACGCAGCTGTTCACATGAGTGCAGTACTATTACACACAGCTGTTCACATGAGTGCAGGAGGAAAAATTTGGATCCTCAACTCCCCAGACTTGTTGAAATGATTTTTTGACTGACCCATCCACCAACTTTATGCTTGCCATGTGGGTCTGACTGTTGATCTGTTTTAGGGCTAATTCCTGATATTTGCAAATGGTCAGAGTGAAGCTGCTCAAGTTTATTCTGGTTTATTTGTTTGCCTGCTTGCTTGCTTGCTTGCTTGTTTTTTAAGCATAGATCCTGAAAGTTCATCAGAGCCTTTGAAGAGAAAGAAAGGCAAAAGCAGGTCAGGACCCTTGGTAGAATTTATGGGTCATTCCATTCTTCAAATCCTGAAGACAACATATGTGATAGGTGACAATCTATACATTCCAGACATGGGGGAGGGGCATGCTGGTTTGAGTAGCCATGGCCCCCATAGATGCATGTATTTGAATGCTTGGTTCATAGGAAGTGGCACTAATAGGAAGTGTGGTCTTATTGGAGGAAATGTGTCATTGTTTGGGGGTGGGGGCTTGGAGGTCTCCTGTGCTCAAGCTGTGCCCAGTGTGGCACACATTCACCTTCTGCACCCACATTGATGAAAATGGACCAAACCTCTGAAACTGTAAGCCAACCCAAAGTTAAATAGTTTGCTTTATAAGAGTTGCCTTGGTCATGGTGTCTCTTCACAGCAATGGAAACCCTAACTAAGACAAGGAGCAAACATCAGAGAAGTTGGTGGGGCTGGGGAGATGGTTCCCTTGGTAAGATGCTTGCCATGTAAGTGTGAGGAGCTGAGTTCAAACCCCAGAACCCACATAAAAAGCCAGGGACATACCTGTAAACCCAGTGAGAAGGTAGTAATGCAGGCTCCCTGGAGCTCAGTGGCCAGCCAGTCTTGCAAGATTACTGAGTTCTAGGTTCGGTGAGAAATCTTGTCTCAAAGGTTGAGTAGAAGTGATTGAGAAAGATACCTAAGGCTGACTTCTAGCATTCACACACACATGCATGTCCACACACATGAACACATGCATTATGCATACCATGCACATGATGAATAAATAGTAAGTTACACGTGTTAGACAACATGACTACAAACCTCTGCTGTAAGGCGCAGATTTCAGGCTCCAGGTTCTGTGGTCTCAATGCTACACCATACTTCCCTAGACAAGCATGCTGTTGTCCTTGTGGACATAACATGACTATGTACACACCTTCTAGAATCCTAGGAATGAGGACACTGTCATCTTCACTTCCCAGTTTAGCCAAATATTTGGCCTGCAAATGGAAGGAACTAGTGAAAAAGATCTAATTTGGGGTAAATTCTCAGTATGATGTCAGAGCCTTGGTAGACCCGTCCTGCCCTCAGCATATTCCCAATAGGGGACCTGATGCTCCTTTCAGATTAGTGGTTTTGCGGAGTTTTGTGCACTGAGCGTGTCTGGGCTTGCTCACAAGCTTCTCCTATTATTCTGATGCTGCTTTCTCACGGGCTGTTTCACAGCTTGGCTTTTCATAGGTGTTTGTGTGAGATTCTTAGAATGTAAGAACGAGAGGAGAGAAATTGCAGAGAGAGGAAGAGAGAGAGAGAGAGAGAGAGAGAGAGAGAGAGAGAGAGAGAGAGAGAGAGAGAGATACACACATAGCATAGCATTTTTCCCATCCATTCATATGAAATAATCACTTGTTGGCTGTGGTAGCTTGACTGAGAATGGCCCCCCATGGACTTATATATTTGCATGCTTAGTCCCCAGTTGGTGTGTCCTTGTTGAAGTGTCTCTTGGGATGACCTTTGAGATCACCTCTCTCTCTCTCTCTCTCTCTCTCTCTCTCTCACACACACACACACACACACACACACACACACATACTCACTCACTGACTCACTATCTCTCTGACTGGTGCCTGCCAATTAGGATGTGAAGTTCCCAGCTTCTGCTCTAGTGCCATACCTGTCTGCTTCCCACTATAATAATAACGGACTAACCCTCTGAAAGCCTAGTCCCCAATTAAATGCTTTTCTTTATAAGAGTTGCCTTGGTCATGATGTCTCTTCACAGCAGTAAAACACTGGCTGAGACACTAACTGATTCAGGTACACTGTTGAACAAGCAGGGTCTGGGACGCAGCTCAGTTGGTAGGATGCTTACCTAACAAGTGCAAAGCCCTGGATACCATCCTTGGCACCTCATAAAACCAGATGTGGTGATGTACAGCTGGAATTGCAGAACTCAGGTGGCAGACGCAGAATACAAATCAGAAGTTTACAGTTGGGGCCAGCAAGATGGGCTTAGCAAGGAAAGGCACTTCCTGTCAAGCCTAACAACCTGAGGTGAATCCCTTGGATCCACAAGGTAGGAGAGAGCTGATGCCTACAAGCTTTTCCTCTAGTCTTCATAAGTGCACTATGGCACACTTGCCACACATGTGTACACATAAATGAACAAATAATATAGATAGATAGATAGATAGATAGATAGATAGATAGATAGATAGATAGATATAGATATAGATATAGATATAGATATATATAATGTTCCAGGTTATCTTCAGCTACATGAGTTTAAGGCCATCCTGAGCTCCTGAGCTACATGAGAACTTGTCTCAAAAAAAAAAAAAAAAAACAGCTGAAGACACCAGTCTCCTGGGGATTGTATGATGTTAGGCTATCTGTGTTTCTGTGTTTGCATCCCATTGTGGTGGTGAAAGCATAGAGCCCTGGATAAGCACATGCCTCAGTTTCCACCCCAGCTCTATCTCTTGCTGTGCGTTAGATCCTGCACAGATGCTATCACTTGCCTAAGAATATGAATTCTTCACAGTGTTCACACATATAAAATGGGCATCATGGAGCTGACCTATCTGCTTATTCAGAGGGCTAAGTCGGAATGTTCCTGCCCTGGACCTGGTTTATCTGGTCCTGGAGTCAGGACCAGGATGAACGTCCCTCGGTGACTTATATTAATCCAGTTGATGGGCAGAGCACTTGCTGGACACAGTCAGCTAAGACGATTGTATTACTTCCCTAGACGCTGCAACAAAAAGCCTGACAAATACAGCATCAGAAAGGAAGGCTTCGTTTTGGCTCACAGTTTGAGGGCACAGTCCATCATGGCTGGGAAGGCACAGCAGCAGGAGGGAGGCAGCTGGTCCGATGGCATCCGCAGTCAGGAAGCAGAGAGGTAAATGCTAGTGTCAGCTCACTTTCTTCTTTTCTTCAGTTCAGAATCTCAATCCATAGAATGGTGACAGCCAGTGTCAGACTGAGTCTTCCATTGGCAATGAACCTAGTCTAGGAATACTCTTCCAGACATGCCCTTGTCTACTAGGTGATTTTAAATCCCTCCAAGTTGACAATCACTTGATTAATTTCCCAGCATAGATGGCATTAGCTCCCCCAGGAAAAGGAGTCTCAAGGTTCAGGAAACCATCAGAACAAGACCCAGATTCTAGTCATGAAACATTCTGAACTCCATAGGTCAACAAAGCTCCAGGGTCTCTGTCCAAGCCTGGTTTCCAAGAACCAGCCATTCACCCACTTGAGAAGCAGCTGCCCACTGGCCATCTATGGACCAGTCCTGTAAGCGTCACTTGAGAGCTCATTAGACATGCAGAACTTCTTATTGTACATCAGACCTATGCAATCAGAAGCTGAACTTTAACAAGATCTTGGGCTGGTTGTAAACTCACACACTTGGTGAGGCCTGGGCTCCGTGCTTTTGTTTCTCCATGCTAAGGAACTAGGAACTTTATTTGTCTTTTCATTCTTCACATCCCCCGCCCAAAGATGTGTTCAACTTTTCATTTCATTAGAGGTACTATCCTAGGGCCGGAGGTAGGAAGATGAACAGGACAAGTGACTCCTGATGATATGACTGTGTCTCCCATGACCAGGGGGTGCTCACTGTGCACAGCTGGACTTCCTTAAGTGCTGCAGTGCTCTGTGGGAGAGCTCAGCAGAAGGAAGAAGGGCATATACAGGTCCTTGCATTCTAAAGTGTCCCTGGGGAAGGATGCAGCCGATATTTCCTTGCTCCTAAACAGGAAACTTTCTCAGAATCTGTCCATCTCCATGGTGATCTGAGAAGCTGCAAAGCTTCCTTTAGCATCCTTGTTTCCTGCACAGGTCTAAACAAGCTTGATTCGCACCTCTGTCTGAGCCCCTGTAGAACAGTGACTTCCTCTTACTCTGGGGAAAATATAAAGGTCACCTCTTTTAGTCACCTCTGTGTATTCCTGGATAATAAAAGCAACTCAAACTGAGTCTACAGCAGTCCTGAGACACACCGTGGTAGGTGACCTACAAGGAAGGAGTGATGCGTTCCAGCCAGAACAATCAGAAAGCTGAGCTATCAGAAGTCATTTTCTCCATTTCTATAATTGCAATTCCCTTAGCTTGGTAAGTTTAGGTTGCTCAGTGCCTATGGTGTATAGTGTAGGGAATACAAGAGACAGTACTGTCCTGGAAAGAGACATTGGTATGAGAACAAATAACATTAAAACTCCCATGGCTCCCTTTGCTTCATACATAGAAATATTCAACTCCTGGATACCAGGATCGAGATGCACAAAGGTCCCCTGTTTCACCTAACTACCTGGCAGCCATAACAAAGCAAGTTCAGCCATCTTTGTCTAATGAGCTACTAAACAGTCAAGTAATAGTGAGAAGGGAGAAATGGTATTTTACCATTGAGGCCACATTGGGAAGATGTGCTAGTGAATTTTTTTGTCAACTTGGCACAAACTGGAGTCATCTGGGAACCTTGAGGGTTTGACTCTGTAACCTTGACCTGTTAGCAAGTCCTTCAGTGAGGGGCATTTTCTTCACTGATGGTTACTGTGGGAGGGCCTATGGGTGGTACCTTAGATGGTATAAGAAAGTAAGTGCAATATAGTAAGCCAGCAAGCAGCACTCTTCCATGGCCTGACTCAGTTCCTAACACAGGCTCTTCCTGCCCGGACTTCCATTTGTGATGGACTGACTATAAGCTATAAGATGAAATAAACCTTTTCCTTCCCAAGTTTCTTTGGGTCACAAGGATGCAAACTCAGACAGAAGAACAAATAAAGAGGCTAGGCAACCATCTTTCCACTTTAGTCCTTTACAGTCTTGACATGAGTTAGAGGTCCCAGCTTCGATCCTAACGCCTCGGCTGACAACCGCATGTGAGGCAGTGTTGGAAGAACAACTGTGCATGGTGACTGACGTTTCTTCCTGGAGATTTCCTTCTAGATGGTTCTCCACACTTTCCCCTGTGTCTTCTTTGCACCCTAAATTTCTCTTATTATAATGCTTTTCGGGTTTGTTTGTTTTTAAGGTTTATTTTAGTGTGTGTGTGTGTGTGTGTGTGTGTGTGTGTGTGTGTGTGTGTGNGTGTGTGTGTGTGTGTGTGTGTGTGTGTGTGTGTGTGTGCATGTGTGTGTGTATGTGTATGTGCATGTGTATGTGTGTGTGATGGGGGTGCCATAGAGGCCACAGGTATTAGAGCCCCTAGAGCTGGAGGTATAGGCTGTTACGACCTGCTGACGTCAATGCTGGAAACAGTACAGAGATTTTCCGCAAGTGAGTACACTCTCCTAACCACTGAGCCCCCATTTCCACATTTTCACCATCTCCAGGCTGCCCCCTGTCTGCCATTCCTTGGCTGTGGTATTCATTGTTGGATACCCACAGTGCGGCAGGCAGCTTCTGTGTGCTCAGGGAAGTCTTGTGAACTGCACATGAGAAACGTGCAGGAAGACTGGAGAGGGACGATGTCTGAGACAGATTTATAGAGAGGAACACCTGGAGAAAAGCGTCGCACATCAGCCAGCCAGAGCAAATGGTGTGACTCGGTGACCTAATCCCACCAGGTCAGAGGTTAAGTAGCTGGATGTGGAAAGACCCTAACATTCGGTCTTGGAGAACAGGGCTCCAATCAGCTATGACTCAGTTCAGAAACACTCCCTCCACCGATGGCATCTCAGAGAAGCCTCATGTGATTTATTGGCCTACACGGTTGGCACTTGAGCAATCATTTACACCCCATCTCCTAAAACTTAATAACAGGAAGCCCTGGTTTCCCTTCAAAGTTTGCAAGGAGATAGTGTGGACAGAGAACTCATGTGTTGGCTCTAGGGAGCCCCGTTTTCTTGCCCAGGTGGAGAAGGGAGGCAGAACGAAGGGACTTGGGAATCGCGTCTCACCAACCTGGAAGCTGCAGGGATTCCTGCTCCTTCTCTGCCAACTCCAGGGGAATGGAGGATGCCCTAAAGACACGTGTGCCCCTCCTCTTGGCTACCCGAGCTGTAAGAATGTCACATTAGAATCCAGCTTCTGCTAGGACCAGGCCACAACCCTGAATGAGCCCTCCCCTCTCACAGACACCTCTATTGGTGTCTACGCAGGCCCCTCTGTTGGTCTGAGAAGCATTACCTAACTGTCTTTCAGGTATCAGAATCTCTCACCTGGGAAGTGAGTTTACATCAATGGGGGATATTGGACGCCATATATCCTGTTCCCACCCCATTTCCTACATCCTACCTATCAAGAGAGCCTGGGTGTGGGCTTAAACCGTGAAACCTTTCCCATCGTCAAAAAGGTACAAGAGGAGCATCCCATTTCTGCTACAGGAGTTCTGACCCCTCTCTTCAGAACCTTGCTTCATTTTCTGGCTTTGGTGCTGGGATCTGAACTCCTGTCAGAGGCCTGCCATGCTGTCTTCTGTCTATCCACGCCGTGAATAACTCTTCTAATAAACTCTTTACCCCAACATTCTCTCGGTATCCTTCTAGAACCCACATTTGAGAGAGTCAAAAAGGCCAACCCCGTGAGGCTGCCGTTAATCCCAAAGATGCAAGGAGAAGGGCCGCTGACCCAAATCATGGCTACACTAATTAAAGCAAGCAATTAATTAATTAAGGCAAGCTTTTTGTATTTTTGTACATGGGCTGCCTCCCACTAAGGTGGGGTTCAAGATGTCAACACTGGACATGGGGAAGATAAAGTTTTTATAGCTTAGGGGTAGGAGGTTTCCAAAGGAGAGATTTTGAAGGCAAATGGGCAGGGTTACAGAAGCAGATCATAACAAGGTAGTCATAACAACAGGTGGTCGTAGAAACCTTTCAAACCAGAGACCTGATTGCTGTTTCCTAAAAATGGCAGTACAGAACCATTTGAAGTTAAGGTCACAAGAGGAGCATAGCACAGTCTTTGAGAAGCAGATTTAATCATAATCAGGAATGACCTGAATTTGCCTTTACTGTAAGATGGCTTTTAAGCCTAAAATGGAGGCAGGCTAGTTCAGCTCTACCAATCTGGGGCTTCAGAACCACACAGGCAAAATAAACCTTTCTCTTTTCTTCAAATACAGCCTGTATCAGGTGTTTCACTGCAATCACATGAACCTAAAAAATACAACCAATGACACTCAAGTCACTGCCCAGGTCCTCCTGCAGCCTTGGGACCTCTTTCTATCATCCCCATCTTCTGATCCCTGTCTCCAAGGACCCTGACAAATACCGCCCACCATCTCCGATTTGCCTGCACCACCTCTCTTCTCTCAGTCTGATCTCGGCTCCCTTGGTAGAATTAATTCCTCTCTATTCATTCCCATTAAACTTCCTTTTTATCTGTCATAATACTTTTTCAAAAAATTGTCTGGTTTGAGTTCAACGGATGCAAATCTATGAAGCCTCCCCATTGCATGACGGTCTCTCTTTTTGCATGTCATGATTAAGGCCCCTTGGTAAATGGCAATCCTCCCATAATTAGCACATCAGTGGGATGTTCCTGTGTTCTTTGCAACCTAAGGGTTTCTGTATTTAATGACCCTAATTAAAACTCTTAGCATATCAAAGGAATTTTTTTTTTACAAAAACAACAATAATTAGCTTTGGAAATTTCCATGATTTGTTACTTTGTTGAGCTCAATGAGCATTCACAGCTTTCCCCACCCCCACCCCTACCCCCACCTCACCCCCATTTCCTACCCTTCCTATTTACAAGTCTTCCAGGCAAAGCTTTGAAAATCTAAACCTTCCTCTCTACTGTGTGGAAACTGGTGGTCATTTTCAAACCTTCCCTCTTTATTGCAGTGCCTCTCTCAGGTATCAGAGTCTTACCAGAATATGCTAGAGTCTCCATATTTGATGAATGGATGTTTGGTTTGACCATCACCTTAACAGGATCTAAAATCGCCTAGGAGACACATCTTAGGGCACATCCATGAGGGAGTTCCTACACTGGATTTATTGATGTGGGCAGCCCCACTCCATGGCCTGGAGTCCTGAATTAAATAAAAAGGGGAAGCAGGACTCCCAGGCTTAACTCCAGTCATGATTCTTGTGCACTGGCATAGCCTGGAGGGCTCCCTAGACCATGCCTCTCTGCCCACACTGTCTCTACATTCCTGGCCTACCTGGAGTCACAGCTCAGGCAACCATCAAGCCTGATAAGTTCACTGGATCCCTGCCTTCCACTGTACCCCCAAGCCTACAACAGCTTCTATACCATCCTGGCCAGGTGATTACTCCAGATCCCAGCCCATACATGCTGGCCCCTCTCTCCTAGAAGGACCAGCTCAGGTTTCAGAGCATCCCAGTGAGTGACCAAGACACTGGCCTCCCCTGCCATCCTCAAGCTTCCAGATCTATGTAGGATGTTACAGATGGCACAATGATCTAGTCAGAGCAGCCAGGAGTCCCACTCAGCTGCTTCTTTGGTACCACTGAATCGTAGTCAACCCCACCCTCTGAGGAAAAAGCCAACTCCATCCGCAGCACTGACCAGTAAGCAAAGGTGCATTGAAATCACCAAACTAGACCACTCTGTGGGTAGAAAAAAAGTAAGTTTTCTACCTACACTGTGAAGCACTGACCTAAGTCTTCATACCTGATCTGAAATCAACTAAGCTTAGACAACAACAAAGGGAGAATCAAACGCCTTCTCAACAGAGACAGACTACAGTCTTATATCAGACACACTGTCAACGAACGAAGCCCCACTTCCTGATATGGCTTTGTGTTAGTCTGTGAGTGACGTCTGTACATGGTCCTCAGGATAAATGGCCAAATGAAGAGCCATGCACTGAGCTGTAGAGATGACTCGGTGGATAAAGTGTTGGCTGGGCAAACACGAAGCTGAAGTTTAAATCTCCAGAACCCCAGTAAATGTGAGGTGTTGGTGATGGCCTGTCTGTAATTCCAGTGCTTGGAAAGCAGAGACAGACCCCTGGAGCAAGATGGCCAGCTAGACTGGCCATATAAGGGAGTGTTGGGTTGAGCTGAGACACCCCATGTGAATGAAGATGGTGGAGAGAGAGATCAAGAAAAACACCTGACATCAACTTCAGGCCTCCACATGAAGACACACGAAGTATACATTCACATGTACCCATACATGCACGTGCCCACACATATGTAAACACCTATTCATACCACACACATACACAGACAAAGCTTAAGAGTAGAAAAGTCATCTATTGAAGACTATAGATACATGTGTAAAAACCTGTGCATAACCAAATGTCAAGGACTTCAAGCAGAAATACCCTGTAAGAGACCTGTTCTCTTGGGCCATGAGTTAAGAGTCCTGGCCAGTCCCTTACTATTGTAGGCCTAAAGGTTGATATCGGAATCTATTCTCAATGTTTTTAGCATTCATATTCTATAAACACATATGCAGCACTAAATATAGTTCTTAATGAAAGGGTAGATCAGTTGTTTTCAACAAATCCTGGCTAAAAGGCCAACACTGGGGCTAGAAATATTTGCCTGGCATGCATGACACCCTGGTTTCCATTCTCGGCAGCAGCAAAAGAAAAAGTTTAGTGAAAGCATGCCCCAGTGTTTCATATAACAGATCACAGAGTCAGTGGAGACCCACCTGCACCCCTGAACTGTGAACTCCTTTTGACCCTAGAGTTCTACTTTAATGAACTGAGTCTAAGAAGCTAAAGTCTAAGAATGTAAATTAACCATTGGCCACAAGGATACTCATCACATGTTATTTATAACAGCAGCCTGAATGTCTCAAAATAGAAGATTGGTTACAGTTGTTAAAGAAATTATTCTCTCGATAAATATTTGTTGCATACAATTAATTCATTAGGTTAAAAAATCAAGCTTAAAAAGCAATATAATCCCAATATATTTTCTTTGTGTATGTGTCTGTTCAGAGAGAGAAAGATACAATGGGGATCAAATTGAGATTTTAAAGTAACTTCATGGAAAAGAGATAGATGGGAGAGAGAGAAATGATAGACAGACAGATGACTGATGATAGTAAACTGATAGATGGTAAATAGATGGATGATAGATAGATAGATAGATGGTGGATAGGGAGGTAGATGATAAATAAACATGAAAAATAGATTTGCTTCTCTTGGTCTTAATTTAAATGTCTGTCTGTCTGTGTGTGTGTGTGTGTGTGTGTGTGTGTGTGTGTCCACGTGTCTGTGCGTTTGGTTTTATTTTGCTTTAAGGCAGAGTCTCACTTTGTAGAACAGACTGGCCTGGAACTTACTATGTAGCCCAAGCTGTCCTTAAGTCCATGACAATCCTCCTGTCTCCATCACCCAAGTACCAGGATAACATGATGCACCACATCTCATGGCTCTAATCTAAATGTTCTCTTTTCCTGTGATAGAGTATTCCAGAAAAGCCATACATTTGCAACAAAAATTCCCTTGGTGACGTGGGTGTCCCTGATCACTGCTATCATGTGATCCAGCCCAGAGTCTAAGCTACACTGCACTTTCACCCTCCACAGCATCCTAACGGAGAATCCAGGAAAATAGACACTGCTTTGAAGATGGAAACAGGAAGGAAGCGGCTCTGTGTGTGTGAGGCACAGGGGACACAACAGACAGTCCCATGGTATGTGTAATATTTGGCAGAGTCTTCAGCAGGCCACAAAGATTTACAGCCTGTCAAACTAATCAGGATGAAAAGACCTAGCAAATAAGAATGAGTTAAACTGGGCTCAGTCAGTAAAATGTTTGTCTCCCAAGAACAAGTACGCCCTCTTCCTACCATTGCAGGAACCTACACATATGTGCCTTACACACACACACACATACACACACACACACACTAATAAAATCATCTTTCCTTTAAAAGAAGTAAAGATGAATGAAACTGCTTTGGAAGATTTGGGGTTTCTGTTGTGTTAATCTCACAATGTTTCCAGTGGCCCTAAGAAGACACTGCAGCTCAAACACCCTTTCTCTTAGCAAATGCTTCCCCAAAATGACCCGGGACAACAACCAAACTGAAATCAACACTCTATGAGTTGGGGGCTCTGAGACACAGCCTGCCCGGGCAGTGTCTCTTCTGCCATCTATATTCCGTCTTTAATCAAAATCCGGACATCACAGCTCTCAGCTCATAGGGGTTTAAAGAGCACTTTGATGGATGGATCTGAGTGGTCTCCGTCATTGTCTAACGACAGTGCTGACCTCTATGGTTCACACCCAAGTCCCACTGTCCCCTTTCATTACAGAAGCTGAAGGGCATAATGGTCTGCTAGACAGCAGCATAATTTATGAAAAATATAATTTTTAAAGGAACCTCAGAGTCCATTGCTATTTTAATTTTAAAGAGGCAACACAAATAATTAAATGTCAGGTCATATTGACAGCATCAAATTTAAGAGTATAGATGGCAGACAGCCCCCGGAGTAGTGGAGCATATTAAATCAGATTTATCAGAGCACTGAATCATATTTGGCTTTTGAAATCAAACAGCAGTATTGATTGGGTTAAAAAAATGAGCCACTTTCCCCAAACCTCTCTGCTACAAATCTCATCATACAAACCACGATTCTTTAAAAAATGATCAGGAGAAATGGAGATGAATTCACAAATAAACACTAATTCCTTTTCAGTCCTTTCTTTCTCTTATGCCTCCACTCTCTCACACCAGCCTGTTTTAAAGGTTGGCTTTCAGGAGTGAATGGATGCAAACAGACAAGATAACTTGAACCTAAAATTCACTCATAATTTTGTGCACCTGAGACTCACTTCTCATACCAATTTGTGCTATGCTACAGGTATTTTACACAGATATTTCACATTAGCAGGAAGTTGTTTTGTTTTGTGTGGGGTGTGTGTGTGTCTGTGTGTGTCTGTGTGTCTGTGTCTGTGTGTGGGGTGCATGTATGTCTGTGTGAGTGTGCGTGTTTAAGTCTGTGTGTGTCCATGTGTGTGTCTGTGTGTGTAGTGTGTGTATGTGTCCATCTGTGTCTGTGTGAGGGGTGTGTGTATCTGTATGTGTCTGTGTGTGTGTCCATGTGTCTGTGTGGTGTATGTGTGTGTTTGTATATGGTGTGTGTATGTGTCTGTGTGTGGAGGGGGTATCTGTGTGTCTGTGTGTGTCTGTGTTTGTTTGTGTATGGTGTGTGTATGTATCTGTGTGTGTCTGTGTGTGGAGTGGGTGTCTGTGTGTGTCCATGTGTCTGTATCTGTGTGTGCTGCTCTGCGTGTGTGTGTGTGTGTGTATCTGTGTGTGTCTATGTGTGTGTGTGTGTGTGTGTGTGTGTCTATGTGTGTATGTATGTGTGTGCGGGTATTTGTGGAATCCAGAAGAGGCCATCATATCCTGTAGTTGGAGTTACAGGCAGTATGTCCCCTTGTGGGTGCTAGGAATCAAAGCCAGGTCCCCTGTAAGAGCAGCAGCTCATTTAACGGCTGCGCCATTTCTCTGGCTCAGAAAATGTTTTAAATCTTTTCAAGATGACATCTTTGGCAGTTCGAATGAGAATGGCCTGTGTAGGTTCATACGTCTGAATGCTTGGTTCCTGTTTTGGGATGGATTAGGAGGTGTGGCCTTTGTGAAGGAGGTATAGCACTGGGAGTGAACTTTGAGGTTTCAGAAGCCCATGCTAGGCCCAGTGCCCCTGCCTCCAATCCCTAGCCCCACCTCAGCCCCAGTCTCCTACTTGAGAATTAAATGTAAGCTCTCAGCTACTGATTCAGGGCTATGTCTGCTCCCACCGTGGTGGTCACGGATCTAATCCTCTGGAACCGTGAATCCCAAATTAAATGTTTTCTTATATAAGTTGTCTTGGTCATGGTGTTTCTTCCCAGCAATAGAAAAGTAAGTCAGACAACATTTTAAAAACCTAATCGGTAAATAGTTACTGTGTGCCTATGAACTGTGCTGCATCTCAGAAGTTCATTAGTGAGTAGAATACCCATGAGGGAGGTAACAGACAAACATGTGTTTTCTCTTTTCTTTTTAAGAAGCTGTGTGTGTGGAGTGTGTGTGTGGAGTGTGTGTGTGTGTGTGTGTGTGTGTGCATGTGTGGTATGTATGTGTCTGTCTGTGTGTGCATGTGTGGTGTGTGTGTGTGTGTGCATGTGTGGTATGTACGTGTCTGTCTGTGTGTGCATGTGTGGTGTGTGTGTGTGTGTGTGCGCGTGTGGTATGTATGTGTCTGTCTGTGTGTGCATGTGTAGTGTATGTGTACATGTGTGTGGGGTGTGTGTGTGTGTGCATGTGTGGTATGTGTGTGCATGTGTGTGGGGTATGTGTGCATGTGTGTATATGTGGGGGTGTGTGCATGTGTGTGGTGTGTGTGCACGTGTGGTATGTGTGTATGTGGGGGTGCATGTAGGGGGTGCATGTGGGGTATGTGTGTGTGTGTGTGCATGCATGTGTGTGAGCATGTATGTTTGCATGTGTGACTGTGGGTGCCCATGCCATGGCACAAGTCAGAGGACACCTCAGGTGCGGGTCCCCATCTTCCACCTCATTTGAGGTGTGCTCTCTGTGTTGTTCACTGCTGTGTCCTCCAGGCTCTCTGGCAGGTGATCTGCCAGACACACTCCTGGCTCCATGTCACTCTGCAGCATAGGAGCCCTCTAATTGCCCAACCATATGCAGATTTTACATGGGGTCTGGAGATTCAAACTCAGGTTCTTATGCTTGTGTGGTGGGCACATCACCAACTGAGACATCTCTACAGTCTCTCTTCTTCTTTTATGTTGACTCATCAGTGAATAAGAGAAATGTTTTCCAAAGAACTTAATAAGCAGCAATCTCAGGGTGGCCTAGATACAAATTTGTATGTATGTTTTTGTATATATGTGCACATGTATGCATATGTGTGTGCATGTATATATGTGTGCATGTATGTGTAAGTATAGATGTGCATATGTGTTTGCTTATATGTGAAGTATACATGTATGTGTATGTATGTTCATGTGTATGTGCTTATGTGTACAGGTCTATGTGTGTGCTTGTGCATGCAGATATACATATGTGCTTATGTGTGTGTGTGCTTGCATGTGCTTTTGTGTACAGGTGTATGTGCATGCATGTGTTTGTGCTTATGTGTGCAGGTATACATGTATTCATGTGTATGTATGTGCTTATATGTTCAGGTGTACATGTATGCATGTGTTTGTGTGTTCAGTCTAATTGTATGTGTAGTCTATGAGTATGTGCTATGTGTTCAAGTATATATGTGTATACATGTGTGATGTGCATGTACATAAATACATGTTGTTTGGAGGCCAGAGCAATGTTTCAGGTGCCATTCCTCAGAAGTTGCCCATCTTGTTTTTTGAGACAGTTTCTCACTGAGCCTGGAACTCACTGTCTGGGCCAAGCAGGCAGGGCTGGCCAATGAGCACAAAGAACCTCCTCCCTCTGCTTCCCCAGTGCAGGGGTTACAAGTGTGCTCTACCACTCCTTGATGTTTTTAGTGCTTGCTAGGAATTGAACTCAGGTCCCCGTGTTTGCACAGCAAGCAGCTTACCAGCTCAGGCATCTCTACATCCTTTTATATGAAGGGCAGAGCAGGTGTGCTCCAATTTGGTCCTTAGCTATCTCAGATACCTCTATGTTGCTGTGACACCATATATTTGGACAATAAACAGTGGGCATTCAGCTGGTGAGGACAAAGAACAACATGAAAGCTACTGGCTTGGGTTGAATGTCTCCTCACTCAAGTTACAAAGTTTGTAAGTCCTATGGGAGTGGACTCATGGTTTTCTGCTGTCAAGAAAGGCTGACTTGGATGACATCAAGCAGGTGGCCCGAGAGACGCAGGACAGGACAGGCCTCTTCTGAGTGCCTCGGGGTTCCATTATAGTCCATTGACTTAGTGTCAGAACTACCGCTGTGACGGATGCTGGACTGTTCCCAGACTGGGTAGGGTCACAGCTCTGGCAGCCATAACAGGCCAAGCTTGGTCACCCATTCTCAATGGACCAATTAAAGAAATTGAAAAGCTTGGGGCTTAGAGTTCAGGGATACATGGAGACACATTGTTCTGATACGGTAAGAAGTTTATTAGGAGAATTGCTAATGTCACAAACAGACAGGCAGCACCATGCTGGGAGCCCTAAGGAGATAAGATCTGTGGCAAAGTGGGGGTCCCACCTTACATGTCTCAGAGGAGGGGAGGGTTCTAATACCCCTGATGACTATAACTCATAATCTAGGCTTGCAGTCAGGCTGCCTTTGAATCAGCTATGAGGGTTAGAGGGTGACAGTCTAGACAAACGGTTACTGCAATACCAGAAAGCAAACGACTGTTGTTTCTGGAATTATCAGAGTTCAGCCAAAATGCAGCTTTATAAAGTGATGTGACCCTGGTTAATAGACGCAAGCAGAGAAAGGCGATGTATCCAATGTGGCCACATGGGGAGGAGGAATAAAGAGGTCCAGGGAGCCCTCTGTGGCCAAGTCCACCTTTGAGGTCTTAACGTGAGGCTTAGGTTTGAACAAAAGGCAAGAGGCATGCACAGCAAAGCGGTCCTGGTGCGCTATCGTCCATCATGGATCTGTCACTGCCTGGGCTGCAGTGTCACCTCTAAGACTGTCTGACAAATTGTCAGAGTTGTGTGTAGTCTCTGTCCCCAGGAAACAAGCGCTCCTTCTGGCTGACAGCAAGATCCAGCCCTTTTCTTCTTGAAACATAAGATACCTAGGGAAATTCCACTGCTTGGGGGGGG
>NC_034594.1:99923012-99935819 GCF_900095145.1 Mus pahari
GGAGCATGTGTCCTTATTACATGTTGGAGTATCTTCTGGGTATATACCCAGGAGTAGTATTGCTGGATCTTCCAGTAGAACTATGTTCAATTTTCTGTTAAAAATGTATTTATTAGCATTATTAATTATTCATAATGATGGGTTTCATTGTGACATTTTCACACATGTATATAATGTACTTTGATTATATCCACCCCGTAACCCCCTCTTATGTCCCTCCCTTCCAGTCCATAATCTTCCTCTTCCAACCCAGCCCCCACTCCCCTTTCCCCTGTCTCCTCTTATGGTTTTGTATATGACCCAATGGGTTCAATGAGGGTTGCTTGCAGAACATGAGCACCTTGTGAGAGGCCACACAAACCCCTGACGAAGTGTCTCCCCTTCACCCAACAGCCAATTAGCTGTCAATAGTTCAGCTAGGAGTGAGATTTCCTCCAATTTAAATGTGACTGTGTGTCTATATTTTCCTTCACTAAGCCTGGTGACCTTGTCTTTCAATGGCCTGCAGTGGCTATGTAAGATCAGGCAGAAATAATTCTGTTAGAAGCCACAAAGACTCAGAGACTGTTTGCAGTTTTCCAATGACTTCCCCTATACTTACTTGCTTAGCATCCTTACTGAGAAGATATTTCCACCTGAGGCCTCAGAGCAGGAGCAATTTTTGTAATGGCATAAAAGTTGATTTCTCAATGCAAAACCCCAAACTTTCTGCAAGTTTAATTTGAACTATAAGTGTCTCTGGAAATGCTCTTTTGAGAAAAACCTTGGCTTTTATGCCATCCTAAGACCATGAGGAGCCCAATGTTTGGGAAAAAGACAGAAGAACGAAGAACGTGTGTTCAGTTAAATAAACCCTGTCTGTGGAGACCTGGGAGCAGCGACAGCAACTCCATTGACCACTAGAGGGCAGCAGAGTGCCTCACACTAAGGCCAGTGATCCCAAAACCTGTAGTAGGCACCAGGCCCCATACTAATCGCTGGTGACATTTTTAAAGAAGACAAGTAAGGGTGGTAATGTTTTCCTCATGAAATCATATTCCTCACATTTAGAGGACTATTCTTAATTCAGAGGTTATCTTTTCCACTCTTCCGTGATTAAGCATATTTCTATGAATGAAGGAGACTTGTTTCACTGTCTATGACTAATGTTCTCAAGAAATCAAGTAAATACTGGGAGCCTTCTGATGTTCAGGAATGCAGGAGCAGGCAAAGGTAGCCCAGTAGGTGAAATGACTTAGTTGGTTAAGTATACTTGACAGTCTCAGCTGGGTTCCCAGAACTCAAATGCTCTGTGTGCAAGGCCGACTCCAGAGTAAGGAGTGGTCAGCAAGGTGAGTTTCTATAAACAATTGATCTTCAGAGGCCTGGGCAGAAGCACCCTGCCTCCGGGTAGACTAGGCCCATAAGCAGAAAAATCCCAGCTATTCCTTCTTTACCTAGAAACCCACGGGTTACCTTTTTATCCCAGGGATAGATCCTAGAGCATGGGAGGTATAGGCAGACTACAGGAAACCAGAGATGTGGCCTTAACTGAAGTACCATCTGTAGCATAAGCTAATGGACTGCAGAGAGAGCTATCTGAGAGACGTCCTTGTTTGATGAGCGTCAGTGTCTTTGTATTTCATGTCCTGTCATGTAATTTCACCATGTGAAGGAGGCAGGTCAGATCAGCTGGTGTATGATTCTGAGACCTTAGTGTGAAGCTCTGGTCATGGAATTTCCAGTTGTGTAACTGCTGCTATGGAAATAGGGGCCACGCAAGTCAGGCTCAGGAAAATCAAGGCAGTCCTAGCGGATTCAGTTTTGGTCCCGGTCAAAGGCTCTGTTGTCAGGCAGCTGTTCTGTAGTGCCAGGTTACCGCACTCTGGTGCTGGAACTTCTGGGCCTGATAGGGAACCAGCTCCCCTTTCTGGTCTCTTCTTACTGGCCTTCTCTCCACAAGCCCCATCCTGCCTGGATATATAGTCTCCTAGAGTCCAAGGCTCTCCCTGCTAGTAGTAGTTCCTTCTAGGGAGAGCTCACAGGCTCTACTCTGGCACCTGTAGAGCCATCTTCCTCACCTGCTTCCCCTAGTGAACTTAGGGTCACAGTCTGTACCTCCGAGAAGCCAAGTTCAACCACGAGTCCTTACAACTACCAATCATCTTTAAGAAGACAATTGAAATACTGAAGTCAGTAGTAAGAAGCAAGAAGAGAAGTTCAGTGTGGCTACATTGGGAAGAACAGACATTCAGTCCCCTCTGTCCCCCATGTATGTGTGTGTCTGCCTCTCTATCTTTCTTTCTTTGTATGTGTATGTTTTCCTCTCTGTGTATCTCTCTCTGTCTCTCTCTGTCTCTGTCTCTGTCTCTGTCTCTGTCTCTCACACACACACACACACACACACACACAGCCCCCATCCATCTTTTAGGTCCTGGAGTGATATTCAAGTTCAAACAGAGAACCAGGAATGTGAATCTTTAAGCAGTCCCAATCAAGAGCGTGATCCCACACACCACTGACCCATCACTCTCTGGACTTCAGTCTTGACCTGTAAGTCCATTTGTGGGAGACCAGTTCCCCAGCTGACAGACTGGCTCATTTTCCTTCTCTGGGCATGAGATTCCTACGGACATTCCCACTTCTTTGGGACCCATTGCTGAGGGTCATAATGAGAGACACATTGCCTCTTTTGAATATGTCTACTTCCGCCAAGTTGCTTACACTTTTATCATGTTTCTCTAAGCTTAGCCCTCGGGGTCTTTCTCCCACACATCTCCTTATCCAAGAGTCTACCCTCTGCATGGCTTCCCACACCAGAGTAAGAAAACCACAAGTTCTTATTGTGATTCTGCTGCTTCAAGATGTTGCATGCTGTCCATCATGGATTTTCCTGACAACTTATTTTCCTTTCATAGTGAGCATGATGGGCGTCTGATTCCACAGCATGTCTGCGAAGCAGGAAAACAATGTGGATTTCTGCAGCCTGAAACTTAATTCCTGGTAGGAAGGTACCATCTGCTGGATGTTTTTGAAATTGCTCACTCATGCTTTGTGTTGGGAAGTCAACAGTTGGGGCCAGCTTGCTTGTCAGAATGCCGCTGGGACAAGCCCCCTCTCTTCTCTGTCTTTGTGTCTGGGTCACCTCACTTTATATTATATTTTCCATCCATTTGCCGGCAAAATTTTGTGATTTCAATTTTCCTTACTGTTGTATTTTATAAAAAGGATAAAGAAGCCAGGGATATGATTGGTGCAGGTGCAATATGGAATGGGGAAAAGGGGTGCCTCTGTGGGCCCATACTAAGGCGTCCCTTCCCCCTGAGGGGCCAGTCACAGGACAGTATAGAACAGACTTTATTTAGGTTATGGGGAGGGCAGTTAAGGAAGTAGAGACAGAGAAAGGCAGGGAGGGAGGGAGAGAGACAGAAAGACAGAGAGACAGAAAGACAGAGAAACAGAAAGACGGAGAGACAGAAAGACAGAGAGACAGAGACAAAGAGACAGAGGGGGAAGAGGAGTCGAGGTCGACCATGAACTCATGGAGAGAGGGGATGGGGGATGTGGAGAGAAGGGACAGACAGGAAGGGGGTAGGAAGAGCAAGAGAGAGAGGACGGGTCAAGCAGCCCCTTTATAGTGAGTCAGGCACACCTGGCTGTTGCTAGGTAACTGGGGCGGAGCCTAGACAAAATGCCAACACTTGGAGCTAAATGAAGTTCCTTTGTGTATATGTTCCACGTCTTCACCATGTATTCATCTGCTGATGGGCATCTAGGCTGGTTGAATTTCCTTGCTATTGTGCATACAATGAAGAAGAATGTACAAGGTTCTCTGCACGAGAATATGGAGTCTCATGGTGGATGCCCCAGAGTGGTGTAGCTGAGCCTGTCAAAGCTTTATTTTGCCACAATGAAACCTAGCAGTGTGTGTGTCAATTCAACTTTTCTAATCTGTATTTTCTGTGTATGCATGTATGTGTATCTGTACGTGGATATGCCGCGTAGGTCCAGGGTGTCTACAGAAGCCAGAAGAGAGGATCAGATCCCTCTGTAAGTCTGTGATGCAGGCTTACAGGTGGCTGTGAGCCGCAGGATGAGGGCTGGGAACACAATCCTGATTCTCTAAAAGTACATCGAGCTTTCTTAATCATTCAGTCGCCTCGACAACACCTACCCACGCCCAACACACATTCTTAAAAGATTTATTTGAAGAAATAATCAACCACTTTCAAATTGTAATTTTTTAACAAGGTAAGTTTTTATCATGGAGCCCTTACAGGACGGGCACCCACTATGTAGATTAGGCTGGCCTTGAACTTGTAGAGATCCACTTGCTTCTGGCCCCTAAGTGCTGAGGCTAAAGGTGTGCTCCACCAGTATGCACCACCACACTGACTCTCATTTTTTTTTCTTTTTTTAATAAAAGAAAGAACAACAACAACAACAAAAAATGTTACAACTATGGAGGAGCTCAATCCTCGGGGCAGGTAGATCCCTTATTTACATGTCTCATTTAATTTGTTTGTGCTTTTTATTCAACCGAACCATTTTGATCCAATGATTGTTAATAATTACTTTCTCCTTTGCTGTGTTGAAATTCTTGACAAAACCAACTTAAGAGGGGAATTATTCTGGCTTGCAGTTTAAAGAAATACAGTTCACAATGGAGATGGGGTCATGGTGGCAGGAGCCTGAGGGAACAGGTGGTATTGTGTCCAGTCAGGAAGCGGAGAGAGATGGCCGCTGGGCCTGGGCTGGTTTTCTCCAGTTGGTTCTTTCCAGTCTCCTAGACCGTGGCATGGTGCTGCCTGTGGAGTGTTGGGCTTGTCCTATGTATTGCAGTGCTAAATAGTGGACCCCAAGGCCTGGTTGCCCCCAAGGATGAGAGAATCTGCACATAGACCCAAGCGACTCTACGTGGTCTTGCCCCTCAAGTTATCTTTGACTGGTAACAAAAATGCAGACAGCCTCTTGCTGTGCAGAATTGAAATAGGTGGGACTTGGGGTTCCCAGGCTTGAGGTCTGAGGAGAACTACAAGGAAAGAAGGAAGACGCCATGGGTTAGGTGAGTCATAAAAGCAAAGCCATGGGGGTTGGCCAACTGAAGTTAAGAGCAGCCCAGATGGAACATGGCAAACTATAATTTGGGGTTATTCATGGGAAATAGATTCTAATAGCATAGAGGGTGGATATCTGTCCAGCTCTAGTGCTGATTAAGGCTTATTATAATAGCAAGTGTGTCTTTTATCTGGGAACTGAAGGATCACAGGTGTGATAGAAGCCCCTGACTGAGATTAAATAATGTCTACGACAGCTGCCCACATTCAAGGTAGGTCTCCGCACCTGAATAATCTAGAGGCCTGTCTCTTCTGGGAGACTAGATCCTGTCAAGTGGTCAACCAATATTAACCACCCCAGATTCCACGCTCTCTGAAACGTCTGCACTTGACAATAAGAAAAGCAAACCTGCGCCAAGCATGCGTGAAGGCTCTGGTAAGGCAGAGCACAACTAAGCCTCTGCCCCAAGGGAAGACCATACTCTCTCAGATGGAAAGCAGACGTCCCATGAGAAGCAGTGTCTGTAGGTTAGTCAGTGAGCTCGCCGTTAGCTCTGAGTCTCTCTCTGGGACAGGATCTGTGGGGGCAGACTCAGACTTTCAGAACCAGTAAGCACGGGCAGGGCCTGGGTATCACACCAGCAGTTATATGGTAGGGAAGGAGAGGAAGGGGAGGGAGGAAGTATGGCATACAAAAGAAGCCAGTCGGCAGGAAGACTGGAGACTACTTGAGGGCTCTTTGTGAGTGACATATGTGAGAAAAGACAGCAGTATACAAATTAGAGAGAAGGCGGGTGCTGTATAAGTGACCCCACAACTCTCCCGGCCCAAGGCTCTTCAGCTTCTAACCATTCCTATCTCTCCGTTTCACTTCCATTCCAGAATCACTCTATTAATTATCTCTAGTTCTACCATTCTCCATATGTCCCCGGTCCAATTCTTTGTTTCCAGACAAAACAACCTGGAAATCCTAATAGGTGCTTTCATGCTGAACCCCAGGTTCACGCCCACAGCCTACCTAATAAGTCTCATTTCCCTCAGGGCTCCAAGCCATGCCCACTGCTATTTGTCCTTGAATTGGGCAGCAAGGGAGCAAGGAGATACTCCACTTTCTTAACAAAGGGACTTGCATGAATTAGATAATACATTTGATATGTCTTCGGTGACTAGGATAGACCAGAAGAGAAACAGAGCGAAGACGCCAGGCAGAACGCCATCTCAATTCAGCTGTGACAAGCATCTGGGGCCAAGCTGGGATGAAGATGAGTCGGTAGCACTGAGCTGGAATAATTAGTTAATAATCATTTATTGTATAGTATGAATTGCTGTTTTCTGTAATTAAGCAGCATTTATCTGTTTCTCATTGTCAAAGAATAGGAATGCTCTATTTGAACAAGGAGGGAATAGAAAGAGGGTTCAAGTAAGAAAAACGAGGAAGAGGAAGGTAAATGTGTAACCAGGGAGGTGTCCCCATCTCTGGATTTGTGGTCCCGCTGAGTAGAGAATTTAGAACAAACTAAGTTTAAGATCATTTTGTTAAGAATTTGAGAGAAAAACACCACCAGGCTAGCTTAAAATCCTGGTGGTTGCCAGAAGGAGGGAGATGAAGGAGTCAAATTCATACCTTTTGAGTTCAACAAGCCGCTGGGAAAGTGCATGCTCAAGTGCATGTGTGCATGTGTGTTTGCACACACAAGTGTGCATGTGCACGCGTGTGTGCATGTGTACATGTGCGAGTGTGCATGCCTGTAGGAGAAGGGGTGTTGCTCAGAGAAACAGTGAGAAAGTCCCACACTGTCAAGGAAGATATGATGGTTTGAATTAGAATGCCCCCCATAGGCCCATATGTTTGGATATTTGACCCCCAACAAGGGGAACAACTTGGGAATGATTAGGAGGTGTGGCCTTGTTGGAGGAACTGTGTCATATGGGAGGGCTTTGAAGCTTTGAAGGATTTACGCCATTCCCACTGGCTCGGGCTCTCACTCATGTTCTCTCTCTCTCTCTCTCTCTCTCTCTCTCTCTCTCTCTCTCCCTCCCTCCCTCCCCTCTCTCCCCTCTCTCCCTCTCCCCTCCCTGTCCCCCTCTCCTTCCTGCACACAGATGCAATGTTACCAGTCAGCTTCCTGCTCCTGCTGCCATGTCTTCTCGGCCAGCTGCTGTATTTCCCACCCGAGATGGACTTGATTCCTCTGAAACTGCCAGCTAAAGTAAACTGTTTCTTCCTTAAGTCGTGTGGTGGTTTGAATTAGAATGGCTGCCAGAGGCTCATATTTGAATGTTTGGTTATCAGGGAGTCACTACTTGAGAAGGATTAGGAGGTGTGGCCTTGGTGAAGTAGGTGTGGTCTTATTTGGAGGAAGTAACACACCTCCACAAAGGGAGTAGGCTTTAGGTTTTCAAAATCCCAATCCAGGCCTGGTGTCTCCCTCTTCCTGCTGCTTGCAGATATGAATGTAGAATTCTCAGCTACCTCTCCAGCACCAGGTCTGCCCGCAGGCTGCCGTGCTTCCCACTATGATGGATGAAAGTGGACTAAACCTCTGAACTGGACACAATCCTCTGTTAAATGATTTATTTCATAAAAGCTGCCATGGTCATGGAGTCTCTTCACAGAAGTAGGACAGTGACTAAGTGACTTCCCTCTGATCAGGGTGATTTGTCTCAGCCATGTAAAAGTGACTATCATGGGACACCTTGACCACCACACTCCACTCCGAGTCTCTGGTCCAGCTGCCCCTTTGTCAGATGGGATGAAAACGCCATGCTGTGAAGATGGGATTGTGGGAAGTGAATACTCCTAGTGTCTGAGCAGCGAGCAGAGGAAGGGCTGGATCTTCTCTCCCCCTGGGAACTCTTCATCCTGGTACTTGCTTGACATCTGGGTGAGCTTCACCACGGACAACAGGGACTTCAATCTCATCTTGTTATCTTTGCTTTTGTTTTCTTACTAGTTTTGAGACAGGCTCTCCTGTATCTCAGAATGGCCTTGAACTCACTAAGCAGTCAAGGACGACCTTGATTAATTGAATTTATTATTATTATTATTAATTATTATTATTATTATTATTTGCATACGCTTTTGGTTGAGAGAACGTGCACATGCCACCGAGCACAAAAAAGTCAGAAGACACTTTGGGGGAATCTGTTCTCGCCTTCTGATGTGTGTTCCAGGGAGCAAACTCAGGCATGCACGAAAGTGCTTTTATCTGCTGAGCCATCTTGCCAGCCTGAGGATCAGGTTGAACTCTGGTCCTTCTACCTCTACTCAGCAAGCGATGGAATTGCAGGTACATACCACCACATCCGGTTGGAAGCCAAGGGCTGGAATCCATGGCTTCATGTGAGCTAGGAAACTAAGTTTCGTCTTCACAGGAAGGGACTGGGCAGTAAAAGGCACTGAATTCAGTTCCTGGGGGCCACATGCTAAAGGGACAGAACTGACTCCCATGAGTTGTCTCCTAGTCTCCACATGTGTATGGTGGTATGCACATACCTAACACACACGCATACACACACACACACACACACACACACACACCATCACATACCATAAACACACACACACACACACACACACACTAATTAAGTATAAATAAATAAATACCCTTAATTGGGTGACATATACCTTTAATCCCAATATTCTGAAGGCAAAACGCAGGCAGATCTATGAGAGTTCAAAGATAGTCTCGTCTACAAAGCAAAGTTCCAGGCTAGCCAGGCCTGCACAGGGAGAGCCTCTCTCATTTTTTTTTTTAAAGAGAGCATGGGCAGTTAAATGGCACCATGAGTAAATGAACCTGTTGTTAAGCCTGGTGACGAGTTCAATCCCTGAGACCCACTCAATGGAAGGAAGAGCTGACTCCTCAAGTCGTCTTCTGACCTCCCACACACATACACACAAAATAATCTCATGAGAATAAAGTTTCAGCCAGGCAGTGGTGGCGCACGCTTTTAATCCCAGCACTTGGGAGGCAGAGGCAGGCGGATTTCTGGGTTCGAGGCCAGCCTGGTCTACAGAGTAAGTTCCAGGACAGCCAGGGCTACACAGAGAAACCCTGTCTCAAAAAAGGAAAAGAAAAAGGAAAAGAAAAAGAAAAAGGGAAAGGAAAAGGAAAAGGAAAAGGAAAAGGAAAAGGAAAAGGAAAAGGAAAAGGAAAAGGAAAAGGAAAAGGAAAAGGAAAAAAAGAATGTGACTGGGTAACACAAATCTGCCCCAGGGTCCTCACTCATCCCAGGTTTCTGCCCCCCTGTCTGTATCATGCCACTTAAGGCCACTCATTCCCTCACATTCCAACACCTTGGAAATACAGTATAAATAGGGGGTCACCCTCAGATAAGCCTTTGTCCCACTGCTGCCCAGCCTAAAGCTGACCCTGCACACCTTCACACTATCAGTCTCCTTAATATAAAATAGGTCATCTTTCTTTATATGTCACTTTCAGGCTCTGGAGCACCCTCTTCCGCATAGGTGGTCTGGAAGTGTTTGCTGGTATATGTGTGGGGCTACCTTCCAGCTCCCTGCCTTCCCCTCTGGAGTAACTCCCGTAGCACAGGCCCTGGAAACCCTCTGGTTTTTTTCAATTGCCAGTTTAATTTGCCACCATCTGTCATTCTGTTTGCAGTTCTTGGAGACTGGGCATGTGACTCCTCCCAAGAGCTCAGCAATGGATGGGTCCAACTGCAGCCAGATGCAATCACATATTATCGCCTACAGGGAGAAGGAAGGCTGAAGGTGGGAGGCCAGCAGAGGACCTCCAGTCTGCTCCATTTGTACTGATTGGATTTCAGAAATGTATCTGTGAACATTTAGAGGCGTTAGTAGTTTCCAGTGCAGCTCCCAGGAAGAAAATAGTCTCTAAGACAGACAAGAGAGCTAAGAGCTAAAGATGCTGACAAACCTGAGAGCCTGAGTTAGATCCCTGGGTCCCACTGTGGAAAGGGGAGAAACAACCCCTGAAAGTTCTCTGTTGACCTTCACGTGTTGACGACATGTGTCTCTGTGTGTCTGTGTGTCCACGTGCCCGAGCATGTGCACACGTGTACCTGTAATAAGTCTTCCTAAATACTCTGTGTATTCTTTTGTATGATAATATGTAGTACACCCACAAGTGTCTTTTGTTTTGTTCAAAGAAGAAGCAAGCAACTAAAATCCTTAAGATCAGCTCTGAGAGGTGACTCAGTAGTTAAGAGCACTGGCTGCTCTTCTAGGGGAGCTGGGTTTGCTTCCTAACATCCACATGGCAGCTCACAACCATCCCTAACTCCAATTCCAGGGGATACCAGGGAATCCTATGCCCTCTTCTAAGGTCCATAGGAACCAGGCATGCATGTGGCACACAGACATGCATTCAGGTAAAACAACCATACACATAAAATAAACAATTTTTTTATTCTTAAGATCTATATAGCATTGTGGGAGGTGCTAAGTGTTCCTGTTTATCCTAAAAATAGTAATGATGAAGTCTGTAGAACCATGTAAAGAAGCTACCACTTTTGGCTGGCAGTTCAGTTAGTAGAGTATTTGCCTAGCCTACCCAAAGCCCTGGGCTCTATTCCCAGCACCCCATGGTGATACGTGCCTGTAAATCTGTAAATCTGGCACACAGGAAGTGAAGACAGGAGAGTAGAGAGTTCGAGGCCACCCTCACTACGCAGTGATTTCAAAGCCAGCTTGAGATACGTGAGACCCCATCCAAAAACAAAACAAAACCAAATCTAAGCCAAAACAACAACTCCCTGCCACTACCACATTGTGGAGGAGTAGAGACGTCTCAGGCCAATGCTTTCTGCCTAAAGCGTCAACAAACACATTTGTGTATCTATATTCCATGGGAATATATCTAAGTCTGACGCACTAGGAATAATGAGAACAGCTGCTGGCGTTCTCAAGGACTGCAGTGTCCCTTTAAGAGCTCTGCAGATATCTATGTCTAGTTGTTAGTTACCAGCACAAGACTGCACCAACAAGTCCGGTCATTACTCCATCAGGCAGAACTTAAGTGAATTCAGGGGGTTATCAGAAAATTTAAAATGGAGAGGACTTGAAAGTGAGAATGGGGGTGCTTTGCAGGGAGGAATATCAGTGGTAGAGGGAGCTGGGGATATATGTATTTAAAATAAGTTGTATATAGGCATGAAATTGCCAAACATAAATAAAAGATAATAGACACAGAGAGAGAGGGGGGAGGGAGGGAGAGGGGGGATGGATCTCTAGTAATTCCAACCTTCCTGAACACCACTAGAACCCTGGAATACGGGCAATAAAAACATCCCAGTTCCACTGCCTCCCAACTGTTGTGCCTCCAGAAGTCACAGCCTAATTCTAGCACTGTATGCTTGCAAGCATCACACTGACCGTGAAGCCAATGTGATCTGCTGGGAGCTCCTCTTGCACTAAAGATGTAATTCTGAAAAATGAATGCAAACACGGCTGGATTCAAAGCCTGGCATTTCCCAACCTCTCCTACCCAAAGCCGTTGCTGATCTTAATTGTTAATGCCTTGTTCAGTCCCAAATTAATCTGATCAAAGGACATGTTCCCAGTCTCTCTTATTAACATGGCTTAGTTTGGTTCCTAACCTGGGGCTCGCTGCCAGTTGCCACAAAATCAGTGTCATGGTTACAGATTGACTCCTGGCTTATGGATTGCTCTTGGTTAGGGGTGGCAAGGACAGAGGCACAACTTCATGCTGTCACCCACAGTAGCTTAAGGAGTTCCTTCACCATTTTAAAAGTATATTTTTGTTTATTTTAATGTGCAGTATACCTCAGGGAGTGATTAGAGGTCAGAGGATAACTTTAAGGAGTCAGTTCTCCTTTTTTACTTGAGTCTCAGGGATAGGATTCAGGTGGTCAGTCGTTATGTTAGTTGGGGTTCTCTAGAGTAACAAAAATTATATAATATATATGCAATATATTATTCAGGCAGAACTTAATTATGTATAACTCTTATATATAATTATATATATTCCATATATTCTTGTGATGATTTGTACATGCTTGGCCCAGGGAGTGGCACTATTGGGAGGTGTGGCCTTGTTGGAGTAGGTGTATTACTATGGGCGAGGGCTTAAGACCCTCATTCTAGCTACCCAGAAGTCAGTTCTGCTAGCAGCCTTCAGATAAAGATGTAGAACCCTCAGCTTTGCCTGCACCATGCCTACCTGGAAACTGCCATGTTCCTGCCTTGATTGATACTGGACTGAACCTCTGAACCTGTAAGCCAGTGTCCAATTAAATGTTGTCCTTTATAAGACTTGAATTGGTCATGGTATCTTCACATCAGTAAAACCCTAACTAAGACAGTTCTCTCTATATATTATATGTATATGATATATGTGAAAGATGGTGTATATATAGTTTATATATGTGACATACATAAAATATCATATATACATAAATTATATATATGTGTGTGTGTATATATATGTGTGTGTGTGTGTGTATATATATATATATATATATATATATATATATATATATAGCCTCCCTTGTATCCTTAGTTTTGACATAGAAAACAAATTAGATTGCATATATGGATATATATATATATATATATATATATATATATGGCTTTATTAGAATGATTTACAGACTATGGTTTAGCTAATCCAACAATGAGTGGCTATGGGCAGAAAGTTGGCAAAGCCAGTAGTTTCTCACCGTGAAGTTGAATGTATATATGTGTGTATATATGTATATATATAGTAGACTGACCTAATATAGAGTATATATATATATATATATATATATATATATATATATATAT
>NC_034594.1:99935844-99943775 GCF_900095145.1 Mus pahari
CTTTATTAGAATGATTTACAGACTATGGTCAGGCTAGTCCAATGAATCTAGTACTTGTTCAGACTATGAGGCTGGATGTCTCAGTTGGTCTTCAGTAGATGCTGGAATCCCAAAGAAGAAGGCTCTAATGTCAGTAAAGTAATGAACTTGCTAGTGAGGGCAAGCAGGCGAAGTCCTCGGCTTCCTTCTTCCACATCCTTATACAGGCCCATCAGAAGGTGTGACCCAGATCAGACATCTGTCTGGATTAAAGACACGTCTTCTCACCACACAGATCCAGATTAGAGGTGCGTCTTCCCACTTCAATTGACCTAATTAACCAAAGCTCCCTCACAGGTGTGCCCAGACATTTTGGGGTTTTCATTCCCTCCAGATGTAGTCAAGCTGACATCTAAAATATCGATCGCAGTCTTGGTAGCAAGCACCCTTACCCGTTGTGCCATCCCATGAGCCCACTTTTTAACATGTATTATTACGGCAGCGGAACATCAGCACCCACGCCACAGTGTGCACATGGAAATTAGAGGACATCTTTATGGGGTCAGTTTTCTCCTTCTACCTTTACAAAGGTTCCAGGGATCAAACTCAAATCAAGAGACTTAGTTCTTGTCACCCCTCCCCACCACAGTCATTGGAACCTAAATATTTGGTCTCCAGTTCTCCAGATGGTGACGCTGTTTGTGAAAGATTTAGGGGGTGACCTTGATGGAGAAAGTATGTCACCGAGGGCAATTAGTTTTTAATTAAATTTATTTACTCATTTTACATCCCAATGTCATCCCCTCTCCTCCCAGTAATCCCCTCATGATGCAAGTTCTTCCCCCAATCCACCTCCCCCTTCTCTTGGATATCACCTCCCCCCACACACACACACACTCTCCCAAGACCCTCCCCCATCCACCTCCTGCACCTCCAGTCCTTGCCAGACTAAATGTATCCTCTACTGAGAGCCATTTCTACTTCACTCTCTGCAGCTAAGATGTGAGCTCTCAGCTGCCTGCGCCTGCCACCAAGCCTTCACCTCTCCATCATGGACTCTAACGTTCTGGAACAGAAAATACAAGTAACCTTTTTCTTCTACAAGTTGCTTTGGTCCTAGTGTTTAATCACGGGAACAGAAGGTAACTAATGCCCGTGGCAACCATGTAACTGGCTGAGCATCTGGCGCTCCTCCCCTTAACCAATCATGTAACTGGCTGAGCATCTGACGCTCCTCCCCTTAACCCTTTAGAGACCTTGACTCAAATACAACAGGATGCTTGGTTTTTAAACATTTTTTTTTTAGAAAATGTTTTTGAATTATGTGTATGTATGTGGGTCTATGTGTGGTTCTATGCACCACAGTGTTGGTGGCAGTGGAGTCGCAAGGAAGTTGTGAGCCAGTTGACCTAAGTGCTGGGAATTGAACTTGGACCCTGCACAAGAGCAGCAGAGAAGGGCATATTTTGAATCATCTCTTCAGCCTCCTTTGCATCCTTGGTTTTTGACACAGAAAACAAATTCAATACAAGACAGCATAAAACAGAGATGGGGCCGGGCAGTGGTGGCGCACGCCTTTAATCCCAGCACTCAGGAGGCAGAGGCAGGTGGATTTCTGAGTTCGAGGCCAGCCTGGTCTACAAAGTGAGTTCCAGNGTGGATTTCTGAGTTCGAGGCCAGCCTGGTCTACAAAGTGAGTTCCAGGACAACCATGGCTATACAGAGAAACCCTGTCTTGAAAAACCAGAAAAAAAAAAAAACAGAGATGGGAGATGGGGAGTGTTATATAGTATTGATTGTAAGCATGCGCGTTAGGAGAAAGAAGACACTTAGGAAGAAAGGAAGAAAAGTTACATGAGAGAGCATGGTATGGACTTCTCTGGGAGAGTCGGGCTTCCTTAGCTTTGTATACAGGATTGGGGGGGGGGGAACAAACATTTGTCTTTCTGAGTCTGGCTTTTATTGCTTAACGTGATCACCTCCAATGTCATTAATTCTCCTACAATGAAGTCACTTTGTTCTTCTCTGTGAGTGCATACAACTACATCTTTATCCACTCATCTCCTCATGGGCATTTAAGCTGGTTCTATGATCTCACTATTGTGACTAATGCTGAATTAAACTCAGACGTGTAGGCATCTGAGTAGAAGCTTAGATTTCTTTGGGTGTATCATCGGGTCATATATTATTTGTAGTGCATCTTTCCATGCTTTCTTGTCTGTTAGGGTTCTAGTAAGAAACCCAATGCTATTCTGATGTACTTTAATCTTTTTTTTTCTTTTTTTACTTGTGAATGGATACTTTCATGGTGCGTGTATGCATGTGTGTGGCATAGTATATGTGTATGCCCAATGCCATGCATGTAGAGATCAGAGGACAACACTCAAGAGTTGGTTCTCCCCTTAGGTTTGCATGGTCAGTCAGTACCTTTACTTACTGAGCAATGCCACTGGCCCATAATGAGTTTATCTTGATAGGTGAGTTGGCGTATCCCCTTACTAAAACCTTGGTTTTCTATTTTAGCGATCTCAACCGTGATGTGTCCTGAAGACACGCAGCTCTTCTCCGGCGGTGTCTACTTGAGGCTCTTAACACCTCTTAGGTCTGGAATGGATGCTTCCTTCAGCTTAGTTCCTATTTTGCACCAGTCCTCTTGGTGAGTCATCTTTATCTGAGTTCAGGTTCCCACCATCACCTGGGAAGGGAAGCTGACTGCAGTAACAGACTCGATGACTTGATGGCCGTGCTTGCATTATCTCACAGTAGAGGACACCAGGTGTCCTCAGGAAGGCTCAGAGGCTGGTTGTAAAACGTGAAGTTTGGGGCTAAGGAGATGGCTCAGGGCTTAAGAGCATTTGCTGCTCCAGAGGACCTAAGTTTGGTTCCCAGCAACCACCCATGTTAGGCAGCTCACAACTTCATATCACATAGAACCATATATAATACAATATAAGTATTTTATTATTAATGATAATAATAAATATATGCATATAATAATATAATAGCTCCATAAAACTACATATAACCCTAGCTCTAGAGCCATGGTTCTCAACCTGTGGGTCACAACCCCTATGACAACCCACTATTTCTAAAAAATCCAAATATCACAATCCATAACAGTAACAAAAGTTCAGTTTTGAAGCAGGAAAAAAAAATAATTTTATGGTTGTAGATCACCCACCATATGAAGAACTGTATTAAAGGGTTACAGCGTCAAGAAGGTTGAGAGCCCATGTTCTAGAGGGATCTGACAATTTCTTCTGGCTTCCACGGGCATAGGTACTCACATGGCAAGCTCATGCACAGAAAAACACATGAATACACATGAATAAAAATATACAATCAAGCTTTAATATGAGGTTTGTCGGGTTTCTTAAGCTAAAGGAATTAATAATTAAGTAGTAAATGAGGAGAAAATGAAATGTGTAAGAGAGGTTAGAGGTGTGAGAAATAATAGAGAAAATATTATGGCCATAGGAGTGGAGACAAAAGATAGTCATAAAAGCTGGCACTGCCACCCCAGTTACTGGGATGCTGGAGATCAATCCCAGGGCCTTGTGCACACCAGGCCCACACTCTGCCTACTGAACCACCTTCTCAGTTCCAAAGGTTTAAATTTAAAAATAAGTGAGTAGATCTAAGAAATAGAGTGGATATAAGACATTATCAGGCTCCAGAGACAGCTC
Organism: Mus pahari; assembly: GCF_900095145.1. NCBI lineage: Eukaryota > Metazoa > Chordata > Mammalia > Rodentia > Muridae > Mus > Mus pahari. The sequence goes on from NC_034594.1 coordinate 99,939,510, forward strand.
CGTGGGCACAGCACATGCTATGGGTAACATGAGGACAGATCCCCAGATTCCACATAAAACACTGAACATGGCAGCAGGTGCCTGTTAACACCAGCACTGGCCTGAGGACTGAAAAGGCAGCTGGGGGGCGTGGCCGGCCAACTACTCTAGCCAAAACAGTGAGCCCTGGTTCAACGAGAGCCTCTGCCTCAAAAATTGTGGTGGACTCACTTGTGATGGTGTTGGTAGGGTACGCTGAAGAGGTGGAAGCAGGGGGATCCCAAGTTTGAGGCCAGCCTGAGGTACATTTTTGCTACGCATTGGGATGCAAGTCTTTAATCACAATACTCAAGAGGCAGAAGTGGGAGGCCAGCCTGGTCAATGTAACAAGTTCCAGGCCAGTTACATAGGCTTCAAAGGCAGACCCTGGCTTTCAAAATAATTCATGGTGGAGAGCAGAGTCACTTGAAATTGGCTCTTGAGCTCCACATTCAAGCACAGGTAAACACACACACACACACACACACACACACACACAGTACACACATACACAACCATGCACAAAACTTTTAAAAAGGTACAACCTCAGCAATATTTCTTCCAAGTTAGGCTGTAGTATTTCTCCCTTCTCCCTTGAGTGTCTTTTTTAGGTATCTCTGCAAGTTGGGGGATGGGCTTAGTAGCCAGTCTTAGGTTATTCAAACAAGTACAAAGTATGTATGTCCTTCCTGCTGAAGGGGGTTTCAGCATGGGGCTCTACTTTATAATAATATTATCACTTATGTATTTACATAACCAGTTATAAAATAAGTGTCGATAATTACTATTATCATTATTATTACATTTACTTTGCTAACTGGGGGAGGGGTGCATCTGTGGAGGTCAGAGGACAGATTGCCTTCCACCATGTGGATCCCAGGGACTGAATTCTGGTTGCCAGCCTTGGTCATCAGGTTTAGTGGTAAGTCCCTTTACAGGCTCAGCCATCTCACTGGCCCTGGGATCCACTTTCTAATGGAATCCCCCAGTCAGACACTGACTGCCAACCAGTTAACAGTTGTCTCTTGTGTTTGTATATTGGGCTTTTTGGATGTCGATCTCTCTGTGCCCCAGGCTCTAGTGATGGGGTATGGAAGGCCTGCCTGCTTGTGTTCACCTTTGCCCTAGGTGGCCTTTCTGCTGCTGCTGGATTTGTGATGTCCCTGTTTTGGGTTTTTTTTACCACTAATTTTGTCCACAAAACTCTGCACAGTCTGTCACCCAGGCAGCAGTGGGTGGCCATTTCTCTCCTGGTTCTCTACAGGATGCTGGTGACTAGTCAAGCCTTATTCCTGATTTATTTGCAGAGCCTGCCCTGCTGTCTCTCCAACCATGGTGCAACACAACATCTTAAAGGTTTCCCTTGGGCTAAACTCAGTGGATAAAGGCATTTGCCCGGAAGCCTGGTAACCTGCTAGGGTCAGGGCATGTGTGCCACAGTGCACATGTGGAGGTCATGTGGAGGTCAAGGGCAGCCTGCAAGACAGTTAGCTTCTTCCAACTTTTTGTGGGTTTAAAGACTAAATCCAAGTCCTCAAGTTTGCTCAGCATGGGACTACCTGCTGAGACATCTTGCTGGTACTACTTGGTTTTGTTGTTGTTGTTGTTGTTGTTTTTTAAAGATTTTATTTATTTATTATATATGTAAGTACACTGTAGCTGTCTTCAGACACTCCAGAAGAGGGAGTCAGATCTTGTTACGGATGGTTATGAGCCACCATGTGGTTGCTGGGATTTGAACTCCGGACCTTCGGAAGAGCAGTCGGGTGCTCTTACCCACTGAGCCATCTCACCAGCCCTTGTTTTTGTTTTTTTAAACAAGATCTCTCATTGAATCTGAAGTTCACTGCCTACACTGGTTGACCAGCAAACCCTTGGGATCATCCTGCCTCTGCCTCCCCCAAGCTGGGGTTACAAGCACGCATTGCAGTGCCCAGCTATAACCCCTGTGCTGAAGAGCAAAGTTGGGCCTTCATACTTGCATGGCAAGCACTTTCCCTACTGAGCCAGCAGCTGAAAGATTGCTAATTGATAATTAATGGTTTCCTTCACACTGAAAACCAAATGTAAACATGTGGAAGTCTGAAAGACAAATTAAGTTGGGATGAATGATAGCTTATTTACTTCTGAACATTTTCAACTGCAGGTGACAGGCTGTGTCTCCTTGGGGTGTAATCTGATGTCTTACAACCCCCTGTAGTTCATCTATGAGGATGCTACTCATGGAGACTCATAAGCACTCAGCACATATCAGAACGAACATATCTCTATCCATTGACATTCAGGTGACTGCAGACAGTGGAGCTATAAAGAGCTCGGACTGTACAGGGCCTCATTGCCTAAGGGTAATGTGTGCTTTACCAGAAGTAGGATTTTGATGAAAAGGGTACCTACCACACTCCATCTGTTACCGTCCAAGCTTGGAGAAAGTTCCAGGGACATAACTAAAGCAAATGCTTCCTGGGGCCAATGTAGGAAGTATTGACTCAACTTCTGTCTGCCCTATGCCCAATGCTGGCCAAGACTGAGATAATTAATTCTTAATTATTTTAATTTTTTAATTAAATAAATTCTTATCTTAAAGTGGCAGGTAGTCTTTTGCAGGAGAAAAGTGTCTACACACAAAACCAGTCAAAGTGGAAAACAGGTTATAAGATAGGGAAAGCAAATGTGTGTGTGCACGTGTGGTATGCTACAAATATTCACACCAGTATATTTAATGCTAAATTCAGAATTGTCAAAATAGGAAAAAAAAAAAACACTTGTTCATTGATCTCACATGTGCAATTATCAAATACTTTTTAAAGATAGTGGTTATTAATGTGAATGACTTCAAGTATTTCTGCAGGTTTAGTTAAGGGACTGGAAAGATGAATCAGCAACGAAGAGTGTTCCTTCCGCTCTTTTAGTGGGGGTGAGAGGCTGAACCTAATTACAAGTAACAATGTTTCAATGGCATCAAAGCAAGTACATCACGCCCAGGAAACTCAAGGTTAGAGCTGCCACTCCCTATGCTAGATGAAGGCCCGGTGCTTCCCCAAGTGGAATAAACATTTTACCAGGCTTACATAAGGAATTCACTCAGCAGTCATTCCCTATACAAAGGTGAATTTTCTCTTAATTATTTTTTTTCAATTGTGTATTGCATGTGTGGACAAATGGGGGCTTAGTTCTTCTCTTCTGCCTGGCTATGAGGGTCCCTCGAAGGCTTAGCTTTGCTACTTCCTCCAGGAGGGGTGACCAACCTATGCTCTGCTCCTGTCTTGATGAGGGGAGCAGAGTGGACAGACACACCCCACAAGCAGTTGCCTGTTGCTAATGTGGGTTCTGGAGATGAGACCAGACCTTCCCACACATAAGCTCTTAACCACTGAGCCTTCTCTTCAGTCCTGACAAGGGTGATACCCCCCACCCCAAGAAAAACAAACAGCTACACGTGGCTTTCTCTGGAAACCCCATTTATGGAAAAGAACACTTTCAAACTGGCATCCTTCCGAATTTGTCTTTGTGTGGATAGGGAAAATGAGGGTCTTTTCTGTTTGGTCCTAGTCTAAGCATATGTTTTGTTTTGTCTTTTTGTTTCCTGCTCAGTATTTTTTTTATTGCTTAAGTGTGTATTCAAACATTTCAGCTCTAACATGTCAGCATTAAACAATAACAGTCATTATAGAAAACAGAAAGTGTTGGGAGGGAGCCCTGTGCTTAACCCCGCAATGCCCCCTTGAGCAATGGCCCTTTGTATATCAGAACAAACAAAACGTTTTAATATTAACATACTGCAAGGGGTTGTTTGTGTTGGTCTGGAGGGGTCTAAACCAGAACGGAGAGCACAAGAGACAGCTATTCACAGAACTCAGGCTGGAATGTGTAGTTCATAATTCTGCGTAGAATAGGATTTTGTGAACATAGTATATAGTACTTACCAAGATTTTGATGAAAACATTCTCTTAAAAATTATGTGTATGTTTGAGCTACAGTGTACATGAAGTCAGAGGTCCACTTACACAAGTTGGTTGCCTTCTTCAAACCAGGGCTTAAAATCTAGGTCACCAGGCTTGACACCAAGAGCCTTCACTAGCTGAGCCATCTCGATAGTCCTAAATAGAAAGTGTGCTGAGCTGCAGAGATGGCTCAGCAGTTACAATGCACAGGTCCCTAGCACCACGGCATACACCTTAAAACCACCTTTAACACCAGCCACAGGGGCTTTAACACCTCCTCTGGTTTTCACACACACACACACACACA
>NC_034594.1:99944265-99958411 GCF_900095145.1 Mus pahari
TCTCTGAAATTATATACCCTTCAGATAAGAGGAGACAATATTCTGATAACTGATTTCACTTACTTTTGGTTTGCAACACCAAGAACAGCAGTGGCGGGGAGGGACGGACATTAAGCTCAGCAGCTGGCAGAAGGGGGGTGACTAAGCTCAGCAGCTGGCAGGAGGGGGTGACTAAGCTCAGCAGCTGGCAGAAGAGAGTGACTAAGCTCAGCAGCTGGCAGAAGAGGGTGACTAAGCTCAGCAGCTGGCAGAAGAGGGTGACTAAGCTCAGCAGCTGGCAGGAGGGGGTGACTAAGCTCAGCAGCTGGCAGGAGGGACTAAGCTCAGCAGCTAGCAGAAGAGGGTGACTAAGCTCAGCAGTTGGCAGAAGAGGGTGACTAAGCTCAGCAGCTGGGGGGTGCGGAGGGAGGACTAAAAGCAGCTATAGCTGCCACTCCTACCTCCTGGTATACACTGTGGAAAAAGTAATTTCTTGTGAAATGGGTTGAAGACAAGTAGCTACCCCATTGTATAACAGGATCCAAGCTGCAGAGACAATGCAGTGGGTAAGGGTGCTTGCAATCAAACATGAGGGCAAGTTTGAATCCCTTGAGCCCATACAGCCAGATGCAGTAGTATCAGTACTATTAACACTCATTTGGAGTGGTGGCAAACAGAAGAGCCCCTAGAAAAAGCTCTTAAACTAGCCCGGAGTGGCAAAGTGTAAGTCTCAAACAAGGTGAAGTGTGAGGACTAACATCTGAGGTTGTCCTCTGACCTCCATGATGTACACACATAGACCCTTGCGCAGGCCCCCAGACTCATGTACACACACAAGCATGTATATATTATATATACATACACAAAGACGAAAAAAAAGGAGTGCTGGAATCCTAACGGTTAAATGAAAAGGCAGTGGGCTTACGAACTACATTTCCTACTCAGATAAGACAAAAGCATTTAAGTCCATTTACTCATGCTCCCAGTGCCCCCAAGCAAGGCCAGCTTCAATTTCATGGGAAATTAGTACAAAAAGAGAGACCAAATGTGAATGAGAGCTGTGGTGGTTCAGTGTTCGACACCATAATTTCAGGATGACTGGTGCCACAGCCTATGAAGCACACATGCTTGTTCACACGCCTTCGGTTCTCCTGACTGGACAGGATGTGACCAGCTTCTTCAGGTTCCTGCCTGCCACCTTGACATCCCTATAACAGCGCCATGGAAACTGTAAGCCAAATACATCCTTCCTTCCTGTAACTATATTCTCCAGTGTATTTTATGACTCTAACAGGAAATGGAATGAAGACAAGAGCTGATCCGTTTTCACCTGATAGTCTTGAAACGGATAAAATTTAAGGCAAATTTTAAGTTCATAAAGTACCAAATACATGACCTATTTAAGAACAGATATAACCCAGAGAGTTTTTTTAAAATAGGCTCGAAAGTGATACATCAGAGATAACCTCTGAACACTGTTCTGCTACAGCCTCCAAGCTGAGGTCAGAATGTCTCCTAGTCTTCATGCACAAAGCTTGGACCATCGTAGGGAGTCAGAATAGGTCTGTGGGAGCTGGTGAGATGATTCAGTGAGTAAAAGCACCCATGGAAATGCTGCTACATCTGTAACCCCACTTTCAAAAAGGGCCAAGTAGAGAAAGAACTGTCAGGCGCTTGTTGGCATCCAGCCTAGCTAGGAAAGAGAACCTGGGTCCCAGGTTCAGGAGAGACCCTGTTCAAAAGGAAGACGTACAACATGCTCAGAGGTTACCTAAAGCCTCCTGGCATTCCTGCATGCACACAGGTACAGCTGCTCAGACAGACACACAAGCTAAACATCAGGCACGGTATAGCTTACTCCTCCAGACACAGACCAAAATGCATACTGGGAAACAGAGCCCAGGTCTTCCTGTGCCCTTCAACAAGCCTAGGCCTAAAGTTTCTGACCAGTTTCCTCATAGAGTCAAAGGACATGATTTTTTAAACTCGTCATTCTAGATTACCCTACAACCACCACAACCACCAAAGAGAGTGTATGTAACTGTAAAGTACATACATATGACTAGTTTGCCTGGAAGTATGTAAGTGTACTCCTGCATGTGTTCTGCCCGTTCCCCTCAAAGGTCAAGAGGGTAGCATGTTCCCTAGAACTGGCTGTTGGCCAGTGTGGTGCTGGAAACTAAAACAGTAGCTTCTGCAAGAAGACAAGTGCTCCTTGACTACATATAATTGGGCCAGAGACGTTACCACCAGAGAGCAAGGGCGAGTAAGACACCCACTCTCACACTTATGGAACATGCTCATGAAACACGATTCAGCTTCTTACACCCTGTCATTCTCAGGTAAATAATAAAATTACAAATATCCTTATAGACTTTACATAAGAACTAAGGTTCAGTTCCCAAGTTTAGTCTGTGTAGATTTATTGCAACAGACCAGAAAAGCTCTTTAAGGACATGTAATGGAGGCATTCCTAATTCTATTGTGTTTTGTACATTACATTGTTATTACTGACAGTGCTGTTTTAAATGTTTGTTTCAAGATTATAAAACATATCCCATTTGCTGTTCTACAAATAACTGAAAAATCTTATGGTCACAAGAAATTCTCTACCACATACATGCCAGAGATTTAAACAAATGCCATCATTTCTCCAGAAACAAAAATCCTATCAAACATGTAGATAGCCAGTTGAACTCTACTGCACGAAGAAAAACCATCCGGAAGTGTAATTCAATTTTAATTTATTGTCATCACTTTTTCTTCATGATCCAGATATTTGAAAATGCAAAGAAAACCAACTTTTCATGATATGTCAGGGACTGGCACTAAAAAAAATTCAGACTGCAAATGAGTTATACAAATGAAATATCAAATGGNGATCCAGTTATCAAAATGAAAGCACTCAACATATTAAAAGTTCACAATTATTTGTACAGAGCACATAAAAAAGTCAGCTTGCTACCCAACCGCTGTGCTTTTAAAGAGCTACTGCAGAATTTGAAGAAAATAGACGTATTAGTTAACTTATAAAGAGATCAGAGCCTGAAACAAGTAGTAAAAAGAAATTTTTGCCTTTATTAGAATGGCATTAGGCCTTAAATATGCCAATTTTGGTAATCACATTATTGTTTTAATAAGAAACGACTCTACAGAATTGCAATACTGGTCCAACAGTCTTGTCTTTCTTTTAAAGCAAGAAACAGAATGTAAGTAACCAGAAAGCAGGGCAGGCATCAGCTAACCCAGGAGACTAGCTTCTTAGATCCAAGCGTTTGCAGAGAGAACCGTTGGGCTGGGGAGGGGTGGAGCAGCTCGAGATAACTGGAACCCCAGAGTGTGCGCCAAGTCCCATGAGGCTGCTTGTTGAATTCATCTTTTCCTTGGTCATATTGTTTCCCTCCAATACTACAGTTTTTCTTTGACTTTTTTTCCTCAAAGTATAAAAAAGTATGAAATATAAACAAGCTCCAGCACTACCCACTCGGCAGTGCCCAATCAGGCATTACAGAGCTCTCTACACACCCACAGAGCCCAGCACATTGGGTAAGTCAATAATATACAAAATATCAGGGCACAGAAAGAACTAAAACCCATTTCTTTTTTGATACACATAAGATTCAAATATTCAACCTAAAGGAAAACAATCGTCTTGGCTCTCTTCTACATTTGCATGTTGACACACTCATTAAATATTCCTGTATGATCATGTTTGGTTAAAAACCTCAGAACCATCCATTCAGACAAAAACAGGTCATCAGAAAGATTATCTCGTTTCCATCTCCCTAACCCCAATANACAAGAAGTCAACTTTAGGACATGACTCCAAACACTGGATTGTGACGACAAATGCTAGGTCCAATTTCTTCATAATCCTTTTTGGTGTGGCATACTTGGTAGAACTCAGGCTGGAAAAAAAAAAAAAAAAAAAACTAGAACAATGCATTTGAAAGATCAAATTCTCCTATTTTCCAACAGTCTATAAAAGAGATATTTTTAAACTTGTGTTAAATATACAATATTTATCAGTCGATTCATGGCTTTTGGACGAAGCTCAGAACTCTAGAAACCAAGATTAAAATCTAGGATAGATAAATTTGCCAGAACTCCAGGGCCATTAATTCACATCCCACCATTCACTTGACACCTGTCTCTGCGGGGTTCTGACATGTAGTCTGTTCTGCTGGGAAATCTAGATTTAGATTGGGGCAGGAACCTGAAGGACTTAGAGCACACTATAAGCATGTCTGTGCCCCCCCTTTTCACCTGGTGCATGACTACATTCTAAAGGGCAAATCACACACGCACCTAACAATGCAGCACAACTGCAGAGGATTAAATTAAGAGAAAAAACAAATCTTTACCCGTTTTAAATGGTTTTATATCTAATGCTGCAAATTTATATAAAAAGATTCTTTATTTTAATAGCCCATGCCCTAATACAACTGCAGAAATATTTACTATACTAATTATATATTCTAAAGGAGCATGTTTTGGTCTGGAAAGAGGATTCTAGAATAATTCTCTATATTCTGTTTCAAACATTATACTTTCTATGCAATGAATCCTAACGTTTTCCTTGATATTTTTAGATATTTAAACAGAAATACCAAAAATCTTCTGGTGAATATTGTTTCTACATATTTAAAAGAATTTTCCCTATAATAAATGTTAAAATACAGTATAATAAGCTTACTCTGAAGTATATAGTATCTAGTAAGGACAAGGTAAAAAGAACAACAATAAAGCGAAATGACTTCCAAATATAAATAGTATGTGGTATGTATGTGTATATATATATACATATATATATGTCACACACATACACATGACACACACAATTTTGAGTTTCTTATTCTTATAAAACATAAAAGTTTACAGATAAATTTACGCACCGTGGAAGCCAGCATTGACCCTCCAAACCAGACTGCATACCGCTGCATATGGTGTGTAATAACTTGTACATCAATAGGCTTGGGCTAAAAAGTGACAAAGTAACAGTAAATTCAAGAACCAATTTCTCAATCAATTAAGTTTAAATGCACATACACAAAAATAATAATTATAAAGTCCAAGGGACAGAACTCAGGACCTGAGATTATCTAGAGTGGGGTGTGGACCACTGAGAAAGCAGGATGGAACAGCAGATGGAGATAACCACACTTGTCAGTACACACAGCATAGCACTGTTATTTGCCCTACCACATAGGAGTTGAGAGGCTCCAGACACAATGATACATGTTTAAAGAAACTGAAATGCTATTTCCCTGCTTTGATCTTACAACTTGCACACATGTATCAAATTATCAGACTCTATCCTATAAACCATGTATAATTAAATACTAAACATAAATCAAACACATATAAGGAGACATTCACGGGGCAAAACCAAGGCAGACAGAAACAAACTAACTATATTTTTGGCAACTACTTCACCCACAAACAGAAACAAGTTAACTATACTTTTGGCAACTACCTCAACCACAACTATTTCAGGAAAACAAGAATGAATGTTAAAACTGCTGGCTGAAAAGTTTGATGAAGCACAGAACAGCTACACAGCCTGACAGGCCTCCTCTTAAGTTTCTACACATGGGAATGCAAAGTTAACAGCTATACACAGAAGAAAACTGGCAGGAAGCACTCTACCAAGTGGTTAAAGTTAAACAAAACCCAACAAAATTGACATGAAAACGCTTCTCTGATGTGACTGTCAAAGCACAAACTATACCCACCCAAAAGGAACACCAAACAGACCCACACCAAGACAAAGTTCAGAAAATACACAGCCTGAACTCTTCAAGTATGTTCAGGCTAGGAAAGAGTGAGCAAAGCGAAGCTTCCTACAGCTCCTTAACTGAAGTATGGGCCAGCAAGATGGCTCAGTGGTAAAAGGCATTTGTTATCAATCTGAGTTTGCCCACAGGACCCACCCACATGGTAAAAGGATCAAACCAACTAATTCAAGTTATCCTTTGGTCTCAACATGTGTGAATGCATGCACACAGGTGCATGTATGTACACATACACACCACCCCAAATTATTAAAAAAAGGAACGTATGTTCTTTGACTGAATAATGTAACATTTGTTTTTTGTTCTCTTTTGTTTTTTATTTTATTGTTTTCCTTTGGCTTAACAGATCATACTTAAATCAATTGGTGAAATATATCTCAGCCACACCTTGTGTTTATAATCAATGTATGGATTCCCCTAAGCCAGAATTTAAACTTTTCTTTAGAAGTTATAGTTGTGTGTGTGTGTGTGTGTGTGTGTGTGTGTGTGTGTGTGTGTGTGTGATGGTGTGAGAGTTGCTTCTTTCCTTTCACCTTTCTATGGATTCCAGGGATCAAACTCTCGTCACTGGGTGTGTACAACAAGCATCTCACCAGGCCCTGCTACACAGATTTAAACCTCTATCTGTGAAACACAAGTCAGCCTTCCACACCGTGGAGAGAGTTATATAAGTGTCAAGAGAACTGGTTGGTTGAGGAGGAAAGCAAACAAAAACCTACTGCATAAGCAGTCTGCAGGCTGTGACGTTTTGTCATTACTCAACAGAGCTCAAAACAGAGCAAAGTACCAAGCAACAACTGCTCCCAAGATTCTAGGGACAGTAGCCACCTTCCAGCAGGACACCTTCCAGCAGGACACATGCTTGTCTTAATGCTCCTAAGTGAGAGCTGGCAAACACTCTTGTCCAGAATGCAGTAACAAGGGATCTTCCACATTCTCTGTCAATGGTTGAGAAAACCAACCTTCAATCTACCACCACTCAGCTCCTCGCTTAACTTCAGCCTGGCATCTACAGTTCTCTTCAAATCTCTTTGCAAACGACGTCCAAAGTCCCTGAACATGGTTGAACCACCAGAGAGGACAATATTCTGTGTTGGTGGAAAACAAAAACAAAAAAACCAAAAATTATGATCTTTATTTTAAAAGAGAAGCAATCTAGAGACAAATATACAAGAATTCAATTGTGTCCTTTCTAAGACACAACTCTCTAATATTTAACAATGAACAAGAATAAAGGCTTTAAAATATGCTATTAAATATTACAAAAAGAAAACTTAAAACTCCAGTTTTTGCTGTAAACACTAACCTTGTAGAGAGGACGTCGGACATCAATGGGGCAATTCTGAATGACTTCATCTACAACTTCTGAGATAGGTTGTGTAAAATCTGGATTAGCAAACTGAAAAATAAGTAAATTTTATGAATGAGTGTACAGAATTTTTATGTTAACATTGTGTTAGTGTAATGTTCAAGTTAGTAACAATCCAGCTGAGGAGTGAAAGGACCCTGGTGGTCAACATACTACAGCTACTGAGGATAGAAGTCAGGCAAGATTCAATTAACAGAAGAAAGCCATGCCTGTACTATGAGACAGTAGACGTAATAGGAACTTCTGTACACAGCTAAGAGAATACCTGAACAGGAAAACAATCTGGCAACAGCTAACAAAGATTCAAAGAGCCACACACCATTGGCTCTACTTCAAAGGTTCGCAAAGGGAACTCTGATCTATATACTTCATGTAAAACTTCACCACAGTGGAAAGGCGCTAGAGATGGCTCAACAATGTAAACATTCGTTGTTCTTGCAGAGGACCTGGGTCTGTTTCCAAAACATACACGCTGGCTCCCTCCTTTAATTTCAGTTCTAGGGGATCCAATGCCCTCTTCTGACCTCCACAAGCAATAGGCGCATACGTAGTACACAGACATACATGCTTACAAAACACACACATAAAATAAAATCTATAAAAAGGTGAAAATAACCACCAATGGTCCACCAGTAAGATGTTGTACACATAGTCATTAGATTCTGCATCTGCAAACTGACTTGCTACTCTCATGCGAACAGGTTACACTCATTTCCACATATGCAGGGCAGTAGCACTTTCAATCCAGTGTGTACATTCCTGGTTGAAGCTGAACAGGGTGGTACTATGTCATTTTAGCTGTCACACTATAAATACATGTCCTTTTCAGTCATTTAGGGCTAGTATTTTTCCTGCTATGACTGGTGATCCTGATGTTTAGAGCCCCGTCTAAGGCACAGTGCTGATGTGTAGTACATGTGTCTAGGAAGAAGTCTGAGGGGGGGGGGGTGTCTTACCAACAAAGAGCCAGTTATGTAGCATCCTTCAGACATAGATAGCAGTATGGATGTCAATTATTTCAAACAGATGAACACACAGACCAGAGGTAAGCAGATAGGATGAAGAAGACTTGACAAGGGACAGAAAACTAATCTTTTTCTTTCCTTAGGAGCAATAGTTCAGTATTCAGTACTTTATAATATTCTCAAGAATTTTATCAACAGATGAAGACAAAGAGTCAGTGATGTATTTAATATGATACATCACAGCGAAAATAAAGCCATCTCTATCTAATATGTGATGCTCAAAAGCAAACCAACACACCACACGTTTTCGCTGGAAAGTAGACTCCAACACTGCATTAGAGGGAACTAGAAAACAGAGCTCAGCTTGGCTAGCTGTAGACGAGTCATTTAAAGACAAGCTCACATGCAGTCAGAAGCAGGCTGACTGTGAAAGAAATCAAAACACAACTTGAGACTACTGTCTATGATGGCATTTGTGACTACATACAATCTTTGTTGGCTTTAGACTGCAAACAGTGAAGAGCCCTTAGTTCTCAAAGCACTGTGCTTTAATAAGCCCATGGTAATACTTTAACTTCAGAACCTGGCACTGGTTTTAGTTTTTTTGTTTGTTTGTTTTGTTTTGTTTTTAAAAACAACACTTAATTTCCCCAAATCTAGAAAGTAACAATTTGACAGAAAAATCTTTTTTATTACATTGATTTCTACAAAACCCTTCCACTGTTAAGCAGAACTAGTAAAGTCTCTTCACTGCCCTTTGTCCTCACTAATATTTACCTAAGACAGCCACACCCACACTCACACCCACACATTCTCCTATGATATATTGTTAACCTTTCCCATAATCCTGCTCATCTTATCTGCCATACTGTTAACCAAAGGCCAGAGCAGGACTGGCAGTGCACATCGCAGCTGTGTCTGCATCCTTGGCGAGGCACTCCATCTCCTCATGTCTGATTTTACTGACCCACAACTTTTCTATGAAGCTTAGGCTGGCTTAGAATACTTGGTAATCCTTCTACCTTAACCTACTGAGTGTTGGGATTACAGGTGTGTAAACAACTTCCAGCTTTTAGTTTTTAATCAGGAATGCACAAAAGTAAAACTTTACAAACTCTCTATGTTCCTATACTCTGTATCCACCATGGAAATTCTGATACAGAAAGAAATGAAGTTTAACTTGGGCCCATCTGTTGGAATATAGGGCCTATCCACTGCAATGCAGAATTCCCCAAATGAAATCAGAATGGTGGCAAGTGGTTAAAGGTGTGTGTTGCTCTTGCAGAGGACCTGAGTTCAGTTCCCAGCCCCTATGTGGGGAAGCTCACTATGGCCTTTAAGTAGCTCCAGGAAGATTCAACCGCTAGAAGATCCAACTCTGGCCTTGGCAGGTACCTGCATTTAAGTGTACCCACATACAACCATAAATATAAATTTAAAAAATGTGAGTATTTGGAGCTGGAAAGATAGCTCACAGTTAAAGAGTACTGGCTGTTCTTCCAGGGGAACCCCAGGACCCACATGCATGACAGCTCACAACCATCTATGACTCTAGGTCTGGGTGATCAATGAATGCCCTCTTCTGTTTTCCATGGGCACAAAGCAGGGAAATGGTCCATAGATGTGCATGCAGGCAAAACGTCCACATACATAAATAATATAATTAAGGAAAAAGAAAGTCAGATTAATATAAAATAAAGAAGCAATGAATATTTTATTTAAAAAACCAAAACACTATTAAATGGGTTTTAAAAAAATTACAATTTCCTCAAAAATTTAATAAACTCAAGAGTGGCTCCCCCAAACTAATTCTTTGCCCTTCCTTCAGCTTCCTTTTAGGTATTAGTCTAACTGATCCCTGGTCAGGTCTCAGCAGCACAGCTGTTGAGAATGTTCTAAGAGGCTATTAAAGGATTATTCAGGTAGACTGAACATATCAAATAAATACAATACCCCATGCCTGTGTTATAGTTAGAAATATATTCATAAATTTAAAGTATAAAATGGCTTTAAATTTTTTTCTTTAAAAAAAAAAATTAAAAGCTCCAAATACACTCCTTCTCAAATCTTTCTAATATCCTGTGGTGATCTTAGCTGTTCAAAAAAAAAAAAAACAAAAAACAAAATTATTTTTTCAACAGGCTGTCTGCATCGCCGCCCACCCTTAAGGCTCAGGGAGCTATGGGATTAAGAGGAGGCTGAAGACTAGGGGTCGGGTCTCCAAGGAAGCAGTGTCTTCCAGACACGATGGGACTGATGCACACACAAGCCTAGAGAGAGACTGCGCAGCACACACAAGGTGTTCCCAAGCGCAAACCAGACAAACTGCAGCACTGAGAGGGGCACACTAATCCCCACCCCTTAGTGAGAACTCTGCAGTAACTGATTATCTACTGGGAAAATCAGCTAGGTCCCTGGGTATAGGGCAAGCTCCATGACCAGGAAGCCAACACAAAACTGACTGACTTTTAGACTTCATATATTATTGTCTACTTTGCCTTACTGGTCTTCTTCTTTTTTTTTTTTGAAAGAGAGAGAGAGAGAGAGAGANGAGAGAGAGAGAGAGAGAGAGAGAGAGAGAGAGAGAAGAAACACAGACAGAGACAGAGAGACAGAGAGTCAGAGCTCCACCACAAAGCTGAGCTGGCAGGAAGCTGAGGAAGGGAGCTGGGAAGTTAGGGGAGGGGAAAGAATTGTCATCAAAATATATTGTAAAAAAAAAAAAAATCCTTAATGAAAAACAAAAGTAAATCCTCTCGTCTTTCATATTTTATCATCAGTATTCAAATCTTAGGTAGGTTAAATATTCAATCATTCATCTAGTCCAAATTAGAAAAATGAATGAATCCTTCAATTGACAGGGAAACTAGAACACAGAAGGAATCTTAAATATTCACTTGGGAAGTGGCACACTTTCTACAAAACACACACGCACACATACACACACAAGCAAGTTCTATTCTGGGAAACTACAGTGAACTAACTAAATACACTCATCTAATTTTCTCTCACCAAATTAAAACCATTGGTAAAGAGTTTTTAATTGAAAAGTCTAAAACAGACAACCCAACGATATGGCTGTTGAGAATGTGCAGACCCTCCCTACACTTAGTCACCAGTGACTTCAAAAAAGAACGACGTTGTTCTATAACGAACCTTTCCCTCAAAGATCTAACTACATCTGGGAGCTTAGACATTGAGGCAGTGGGAGACAAAGGCACACAGTTCCATAGTCAACCCCAATTCTCCGTAGGAGCCCATCAAATGTTCTCTCCTCAAGACTTCTATTTAATGTATTCTTAAGAACAGACTATTCTTCTGAAAACAGCTTTCTGAGCTATTTTTATCCTCTCTAAAAAGTAATCAAAGTACACAGAGGGTGTCAGAAGTCCCCTAAATGAACTAACTGTCACAGGGTAGGTAAGCAGCTCAAGCAGACAGAAGCACTGACTGACTCACAGGCTAAAGAACTGTGTGTTCAAAGGGAACACACAGGGACAAGAGCAGAAGAGAAGAGGCAATCATCTTCTATAGCTCCAAGTCAATTCAAAAATGCCTACAACTCAGTGTGTGTCTGTGGGAGGGCGCAGGGGGTGGGGGCAATGGATCAAGGCTGTAAATCTCTACAACTCCAGCTCTGCTGTGTGGTTTGGTTTGGTGGAGCCTAAGATGGCCTCAAACTTTAGATTCTTGTGCCTTAGCTTCCAGAGTGACAAGGTTACCTACCGAGCTGCAGCACTATGAGCAGCTGAGTCGAAGTTTCCAGAGAGTCATCTGCTCTGCTCTCTACTTATTCTGACGGCCCTCCTACATTCCCTTGACAGAGTCTAAGATCCTTCACACTCTCATCCCTCTCACAGCTAAGTATTTACTAAATCATAAGACCCTCACTTTGTTTCTCCTTTCTCCATGACTGACATTTATTCACCTGAAAATCTACAACAAACTCATCTGCTTCCAACCCAATTCAAATTATTGTTCTGATACAAAACCACCTTTATGTGTGTGCATGTGTTTATGTGTATATCTCATTTCCATGTTATATTTCCACACACTATGAATTCTTGAACCTGTAAGATAGTTACCCACCCAACTGTTGGGCTGACTTCATATGTTAATCCCTCTGAGAAGTTTCCTGGTTCTCGAGAGCAGACTTGTGCTATTTCTATAAACTCAACAGATATGTCCATCTGTTAAAGCAACTACTCTCATTTAACTACTTTTCTTATTCTCTAAACTCAAAAGAATAAGATTACATAATCTTTCAGCTTTCGATAGTCAATACTTAATCTGAGACCATGAAAGTTATAATAGCCAATATTAAGTGTAAAAAAAAAAAAGCAATTATCGAAAATAACTGTTCTTGATGCTGAATAAGCACAGCAGACACTGAATATTAAAATTCTAGTAAAGTTAAATTCTTAATATCAAGTTACCTGAAGAATTATTATTAAAGATTACCAAGAGCATCTATTTCATTCTTTTATGGCAGTCTTTATGTTCATTAGATTCCACAAAGTCCTTTTACAATAGGGACAGGGACTTTCTGGAATCTTTCCCAGGGATTACGCTGTTACAGACTTGAACGGCTACCTTCTGCCTTGCTCTTCAATACCTTAGCTCTCCCCTAGCACATAAAGATTAAAGAGGCAGGATATGTACAGATAAGGAGGCTTTCACACAAGACTCTTCTCAGGTGGGGTGGGGGTAGGCAGGGGCTGGGTGTAGGGTAGAAATCATTTGCTAAGGTGTTTTCGGACACTAAAGAAAGTTTCTGAGAGTCATTCTCTCAATTTCTTCTGACTTTCTGCTGCATATTTCAAAGTAATCCATTTTAAACAAAACAAAACAAAACAAAACAAAACAAAACAAAACAAAACAAAACAAAACACACCAACTACCAAGCATTACCTCTGGATGGAAAAAGATCTCGGGTCCCAGGAATCGCTCATAGCCAACATCAATGGAAAACTCTTTCTTTGAGATGGCGTTGACTCCGGTGTACTGTTTGATCCACTTTGACCCATCGGTGTCATACTTGTTAAACTCTTTTACTAAATCTGGGCAGACATAACTGTAGCGTTCCTGAAAACCAAATAAATAAAAGTATTTTTTTTTCTCTTGTTTAAGGTAAAGTTATAGTATTCAGTCAAACAATCAAATGAAAAACATATAATTATGTAATTTTGAGAGGTGAACTTTTAATACTAGAATATCATATTGTGTGGTACAAATGAATGGTTCATCCATACATAATTTCTTACCCCATCTATCAATACAACTAAAATCTGAAAGACTAAACTTGGTCCTAACTATTTTAATGTTACTTCATAAAATCATGCACTCAAGTCTTCAACATCTACTATCTCAGTAACAGAATAGAATGTTCTAGAAAGGAAAAATCAAAAAGCACAAATACAAAAAGAATACCTATACCAACACAAATTAACACAGATCCTTTATGCCTATTTAGAACAAAACTAATTCTGATCAAGGTAATGAGTAAAGAAGAAATACAGAAATGTAAGCTACTCTGTTCTTGCCTGAAAGCCTGAATCAACATCCATGACTACCTGATTGTGTCCCACTGCTTCTATCTATCCCTCCATCAATTGCTGAGAAATATGCACAATGTCCTGTAATTCTGAATACCAAGGACATTTTCAAAGTAGCCACAATTATTATCACAGATAACAACAACAACAACAAAAATATATAGAAGGTTGTCATGATGTGGCATTATGGTGTTTCACACCTTTAATCCAGAGCATTGGGGAGGCAGGGCAGGAGGATCTTCTGTAAGGGGGAGGCCAGCCAGCACTATATAGTGAGACCTTGCTTCTATCCCCCTGAAGAACGGAAGACTTGTATGAAAAAATGACAATCTCATTATTTTACACACTGTCTTAGTTAGGGTTTTACTGCTGTGAGCAGAATTTTTTTTTTTTTTTTTTTTTTTTTTTTTTTCTCTGTGTAGCCCTGGCTGTCCAGGAACTCACTTTGTGGAGAAAATTTGACTTTTTTCTGACATTCTGTTA
>NC_034594.1:99958467-100000597 GCF_900095145.1 Mus pahari
AACTCACTCTGTAGACCAGGCTGGCCTCGAACTCAGAAATCCACCTGCCTCTGCCTCCCAAGTGCTGGGATTAAAGGCATGTGCCACCACAAGGACACGCCCGGCCCAAGGAA
Source organism: Mus pahari (assembly GCF_900095145.1). Classification (NCBI taxonomy): domain Eukaryota; kingdom Metazoa; phylum Chordata; class Mammalia; order Rodentia; family Muridae; genus Mus; species Mus pahari. Next base: position 99,958,581 of record NC_034594.1, read on the forward strand.
ATCTTACAAGGACATTTTATTGGGGCTTGCTTACGGGTTCAGAGGTTTAGTCTATTATTATCAAAGCGGGAGCATGGCAGCATCCAGGCAGGCACGGTGCAGGAGGAGCTGAGAGTTCTACAACTTCATCTGAAGGCTGCTAGCAGAAGACTGTCTTACAGGCAGCTAGGACGAGAGTCTTAAAGCCCAACTAACAGTGACTCACTTCAACAAGGCTACACCTTCTAATAGTGCCACTCCCTGGGCCAAGCACATACAAACCATCAGACACATCTTATCTCCAAATCTTGGAGATGGAAATTTCATTAGAGAAGTTTTTTTTTTTTTAAAGATCTTCAGCATGAGCAGTCTTCCTTGGAATAAATCTAAATTCTCAGTAGCCTTTTGCTTGCTTTGTTTTAATGCCATAGATTTCCCAAAGAAATTAAAAAATAATAGTGTTGATTAAATTTTTATGCATTTAGTGGTTTGGAGGAGTTTTGTTGTTTTTGTTTTTTTTAATGAGATCGAGAATCTCTCCATAGCATTGGCTAATCTAGATCTTGATATGTAAACTAAGCTGTCCTCAAATTCAGAGCTCTGACTGTCTCTGCTCCTAAGTGCGAGGACTAAAGGTGTGATCCTGTCTTCATATATTTAGTTTTTAGGTTATCAACTTGATATAAAGTTCAGAAACGGGCTGGTGAGATGGCTCAGTAGGTAAGAGCACCCGACTGCTCTTCCGAAGGTCCGGAGTTCAAATTCCAGCAACCACATGGTGGCTCATAACCACCCGTAACAAGATCTGATGTCCTCTTCTGGAGTGTCTGAAGACAGCTACAGTGTACTTACACATAATAAATAAATAAATAAATAAATAAATAAATAAATAAATAAATAAATAAATAAATAAATAAATAAATCTTTGTTAAAAAAAAAGTTCAGAAACCATTTAGTAGTCTCTTTAATATAAAGGAAGTAGTCAAGGCATCTTCATGGTTAAACTTGAAAGAACAAAGACATCTCCACAAATGTCATACAAAGAAATGCAAATAAATGAGACTTATTTTTGTAAAAGCAGATTTACATATTCAAAGCATGAGAAATACAGAAAATTTTCAGCTTTGTTGATAAATAACAAATCCCAAAAGCTATACAAAAAGAAGGAAAATAGTTCTGCATGCATGACACAAATGATATAAGAGCATATATTGTTAAAACCTAATCAAATACCTCACATACCCATACAGTTTCTGTCATGTTCCACAACATTGAGTAATGTCCTGCATCTATACTGCAGAGCTCAACAAGCCAATTACATCAAAACAATTTTTGTAACAAAAAACTATTAGGATTAAAATAAGGACTTCAGAGTCAACTGAGATGTAATAATTTCTGGGTAAAATAAATCTTTTCTTTTAATAAAAGGAGTAATCACAAAAGTATATGTTTAAACACTCTTATGCTAGCCCTCTCAATTTGAGAGAATTGACAGAATTGGCAGGTGATCATCAACCATTTATTTGTGAGAAATATAGAGACAACAACTTGGAGGGATTGCTCTGATGAGAGCATGTAGGGAAGGAGCATTCCTTGCCATCCCAGAAGCAGTGCCTCGTCTCCAGCTCACCCAGTGTGTGTAGCTTACCTTCACTGCTTTCGCAGTTTCCAAGGACTGTTCAGGAGGGATTCCTACTTCTCGGTCTCGCAGCAGTTGCTGAATAAAATATGTTATATCTCTTCCTGCGATTGGAATGTGTTTAATACAGCTGCCGATAACATATCCTTCAGCCTACGTATAAGGAGAAAAAAGTGTCAAATTTACTTTGGTGTTCCCAAGATAGTAAGCTGCTTAGTGGGGAAAGCATTTGCTCCAAGTCCTGAAAACTAGAGTTTAATCCCTACAACCTACATAAAGGAGCAAGGAGAAAACCAATTCCACTCACAGGCCCAGGCAGCACAAGCATTCTCACCTCATTCCCGCATAGTAATTTTTAAAAATTGTATTTCTAAAAATTGATTAGAAAAATTAAGATCCATTTCTTAGCCAGCTGTGACAAGATAGCTAAAGTCGCAGCACCTACAAGGCTGTGGTAGGATTCAAGGTGTCTTCATCTACCATTGCCTCCAGACAGTGTATCTGACTCAACAGAAACTTGCTGTTTTTAGCTAGGCCACTGGGTTCTTGAAACTATACCATGCCTCTGCCTCCCACTACTGTGATTAGGTATGTACAGCTATGACCTGCTTTTCATGTGGGTACTAGAGATCTGAACACAGGTCTTCATACAGAAGAGAACAAACTTTCTCACCCACCATGTCTTCATCAGCCCCACAACAATTATTTTAGATATCACAAAGGGGGGGGAAATAGCTAGCAAATGATTTATACAAAGTCATTAAATGTTAGGTACATCCTAATATGATATTAAAGACACCTAAAGGTTAAACAAAAGGGGATATATCCACAAAGTAAACTGAGACTTGGCAATATAAAGAAGCATATATGCTATACCATGGACAATTTCAAAAACATAAGTTAAGTGAACACAGCCTGTCATAAAGACCAGAGTATATAATTCCTTTTCTATGAAGTTGCTGGACAGGCAAACTACTCACACAGAAAGCTTGTGGCTAACAGATATCATGTACACCATATTTGGAAGCTGTCATTTGCTACTTGAGCTCACTAAGAACTTTTCCTCTTGTGTGCCCTTATTTTCCTCCTAAATGACCCATGATGCCAGCTGAGACTGTCAGCACAGATTATTCTGCCCCTTCCTAGGTCTTTAAATGAAATCACATTTGGGGTTGATCATGCCTTATGTACTGTGTGAGGTCCACAACACTGTTCTCAGCTCTTTGACCTTTACCGGTTACAAACATAGCTATGATTTGGAGCCACAGTATGATAAGGAGTTGGCATTTGCCTCCTTTTAGCACTGCTGATGCTCTTAAGATCTTCGAGATCCTCATGTAGCCCGTGATGGTAGTAGCCCAGGAAGAGCTTCCAGTCTTGTAAAGGTCTCATCAGTTCCTACCATTTACCTCCAGGTATACTATTTCACATCCTCTTTAGCAATTTTCTGTACGTACCACAGGAATGACATGAGTGACTCCGTCTCCACTGTCTATTACTGTACCCGTCAGCGTCCGCTCTCCTACTTGTCTTGAGGTCCAGGATGCAGCTAAGGCAAGAACAGCCTAGAAGGTAAGGCAGACAAAAATAAACTGTTAAAGAGTTGCTAGGTGTGAAGTCTATAGAAGTAACCTGTGATGACACTGTATACAGCTTATGGGCCTCTTACTGCATCAGGATACTTAGAAAGTTCAGACTTTAAAAGGAACGCTCTCTTCCTAGAGCCATAAGCAAGAGTGACACAAACATGTATGTAACATGCATAGTACTACCTTGCTCAAGCTTAAATACCAGACTATCACAAACTACCACGATATCCTGTCATTACCATGAGCCAGCAAGCACTACTTTTTTTTCTTTTTCTTATTATTTTTTATTAGATATTTTCTTTATTTACATTTCTATTTATTTATTTTTTTTTCTTTATTTACATTTCAAATGCTATCCCAAAAGTTCCCTACACCCCCCCCCCAAGCCCCTGCTCCCCTACCCACCCACTCCCACTACTTGGCCCTGGCATTCCCCTGTGCTGGGTCATATAAAGTTTGCAAGACCAAGGGGCCTCTCTTCCCAATGATGGCTGATTAGGCCATCTTCTGCTACATATGCAGCTAGAGACTCGAGCTCAGGGGGTACTGGTTAGTTCATATCGTTGTTGCACCTACAGGGTTGCAGCCCCCTTCAGGTCCTTGGGTACTTTCTCTAGCTCCTCCATTGGGGACCCTGTGTTCCATCCAATAGCAGACTGTGAGCATCCACTTCTGTGTTTGCCAGGCACTGGCATAGCCTCACAAGAGGCCACAATATCAGGGTCCCTTCAGCAGAATCTTGCTGGCATGAGCATTAGTATCTGGGTTTGGTGGCTGATGATGGGATGGATTCCCGGATGGGGTAGTCCCTGGATAGTCCATCCTTTCATCTTAGCTCTAAATTTTGTCTCTGTACCTATATCCTTTCATGGGTATTTTGTTCCTTATTCTAAGGAAGAATGAAGTATCCACACGATGGTCATCCTTCTTGTTTTTCCTGTGTTTTGCAAAATGTATCTTGGGTATTCTAAGTTTCTGGGCTAATATCCGCCTATCAGTGAGTGCATATCTAGTGACTTCTTTTGTGATTGGGTTACCTCACTAAGGATGATATCCTCCAGATACATCCATTTGCCCAAGAATTTCATAAATTCATTGTTTTTAATAGCTGAGTAGTACTCCATTGTGTAAAGCAAGCACGACTCTTAAAAACTCAGAACTCAGAAGTTCCTAAATGCAATCTGCAGCTAGCACTGTATACAAGTACCTTAACTGAAAAGGCCATATACACTTCCAGACACCGTGAGTTAACTAGAAAACCAGTGATACCACTTTCCTACCAAGAATCTCATCATGACTGATACAAAACAACTCTTTCCAGGGTGGGGGTAGGGGTGGGAATGGGGGTAACTTTTTGTTTGTTTGTTTGTTTTTGTTTTTTTGGTTTTTCGAGACAGGATTTCTCTGTATAGCCCTGGATGTCCTGGAACTCACTCTGTAGACCAGGCTGGCCTCGAACTCAGAAATCCGCCTGCCTCTGCCTCCCAAGTGCTGGGATTAAAGGCGTGCTCCACCACGCCCAGCTGGGGGTAACTTTTGTAAACTGAGTATCATTTTTTAAAAAAGGTAATTTCTTAAAATTAAAATATATGAGTAGTAACTAAAAACAGATGATAAAACTGACTTTGCCCACTTATAATGTAATAATAAAAGGAACCAAGAGGTATTTAGTCCACCACCCTCCTTTAAAAACAAAATAACAACAAAACCAAAAACCAAAAAAACCTCCCAACAATCATGTGGCTTCAGACTCCTGAAATTGCAATCATGGCTTATCACCCCACAACAACAACAACAACAAAATCATTTCAATAATACAATGACTGCTTACCACCACACAATATTTTTAAAGGTTTAACAATGAAGAGTTTCACGTATGTTAAAAGGAAAAAAAAAAAAAGAAAATTTTGAGATTTCATTTTGAAATATACTCTTTTGGTAAAAAACGTCTTGTGATCATTTTCTACAAGTCTTTTATAAACAATTAGGAACCCAAACTAGAATATGTATATATTAATATGCCGACCAGGTTACACTGACTTTGCACACCAAAGAAAGGAACAAATACTACTAAATGAGCAATGAGAAGCACTGAGAAGTTAGGCGAAGCACAGCCATACCGTGTCTAAACTGTCATCTCAGGAAAACAGGGTGTGATTCAAAGTATACTAAAGCTTTCTAGGAAAAGAGATACGCATGGTTTAGGAGAAAATGAAACCTGGATAAAATGTAAAAGTCAAGCTTAAATAAGCATCAGCCACTTACCTGCACAGCAATGTACAAGCCTGGAACATTGAAGGACTCAAACATTATTTCAGCAGTATATTCCCTGTTTTCTGGAGTATTCAGTGGAGGTTCAGTCTATTGAATGATATTTTAAATAGATAGATCAGGTAACTTCGAACTTTATAGGCAATTTCTAAAGGGGAAGTAATTTATAAAATAATTTGAAAGGCACTAAACGTATTAAGTAGAAATATACAAAGACTACAGGAAGACTGTAGAGTAAAAACAGACGTACACATATACAAAAATAGCATATTCGCAGTGTCTGTATGCTCCTTCCGCTTTGCTCTTTTGTTCCCTGTTTGTTTTGCCCCATGCTGGCTTGTTTGTTTTTAGATGCTTGTTTGTTATTTTAATGAGATAGAAACGAAAGGATATGGATTTGGGTGGGAAAGTTAGGAAGATCTTCTAGGAGCTGGGGGAAAGGAACTGTAATCAGAACACATTTATTATAATTTTTAGTATAATTGAAAATTTTATTTTCAATTAAAAAACTGAAGTGTTCAATATCATTACAAGTCACCACCAGGAAAATGCAAATTAAGACTAAATCAAGAACCATAATGACTAAAATTAAAAAAGAATAACAGGCTAGAATGCAGGAGCAATTCGATTACAATGCTGGATGAAGAGTCACCCTAGGCCAGAGTTCTATACCAGTTAAGTGTCTGCCCTGCAGCAGAGCAAATCCACAAAAGAGATGAGATTAAGTGTCTATAAGGACAAGAATGTTCAAAGAGCCAGACTGTCATACTTAACTGCATGACGTAAATTTTACTATAGCACATCTTATATGAATTCATCAGTGTAAAAACCAACTATAGGCAAGATTAATATCACTTGTAAAAAAAATTAAAATAGAATGACTTACTGGTTGCTTCTAGGGAATGAGGAGCATAAATTAACTAGAAAAGGTATTGATAATATGTTACTTACACAACTACAGTTGTTAAAACTAAAGGTGGGCCAATCACCTAATTCTGAAAAATTACTTTAGAGAAACACATCTATACTTACTGACTACATTAAGTATGGTCTATGGCTATTTCTATTTACAGAAGAGCTGGATAGCTGTAACAGAACCACGCTCTCATTTGGTTTCTTTAGTATCCATCCATCTGTCTGCCTGCCTACCTAGGTAGCTAGCTATCTAAACTATCTATCCCATCTATCTACATACCTACATACATATCTACCTCTATCTGGCCCTTTTTCTTTGGCCACACCTGGTCAAAATCTATAGAATGATTTAGTTTTGTGAATTTTTTTTTATAATAAATAAACTTTATATGAAAAAGAATATAAACAAATAATGAACTGTTTGATGATGGACAAACTAAGTGTTTAAGCATGAACACAGGGAATATACAGATTCTCATCTGTATATTTCTCATTTTGATGTGATTCAAAATCAAAACAGATTAACAGATGGATAAACCAATGCATGTCAAAACAATTGTGCTAAATGTAATTATACTGAAATGTTAATTATTACACATAGATTGTAGGCATATAGGTGTCCACAGTTATTTTCTTTTTACTTTACAGTCCAGCTACAAATAGTATTCACAAGGTACCATAATGAAACACTGAACACTGGATTAGCAAAACTCATACTCAAGTAAAAAAAGAAGACATAAAATATGATAGTCATTTTATGTTGTGAGATGATAAAAGGGGAAAAAAGGAAATGTTCACTTATTCTACTAGGAAGTTAGAAGTCCTTATCAAATAGTTTTAAAAAGCAAGTACGAGAAGCTGCTTCCCAGAGCCGCTCTATCTCACTAGGCACAGGCTCAGAAGCAACAGAGCCAAACAAATATGGAAGTGAGCCTCAGGACCTGAGCTGAAACCAAACTTTCTTCCCTCACATTATTTTGTCAGTGACAGAATAAAACAATTATTTTCAAGTGATAGCACAACGATTACATATTAATCATCAAAAGCATTTACAAGATTACACTTTAGTGCTTGGCCACATTGTTACTCTACCTGCAGCCAGCCGGTCTTAAGAATGAACCAGTTTTATGTAACAAAGTCTTGCAGACAAGACGACTTAAAGGATAAAGTATGCTTGCTAATTACACCAGAACATTAAAATGTTCCTCAAAAATTTTCCTAGTAGGCTAGGCATCAAGGCACAGGCCTGATAACCCAGCATTTGGGAAGGTAAGAAAGAATGATACTGAGTTTAAAGCCACCCTGAGCTTACACAAATCCCATCTAGAAAAAGGGGGAGTCTCCAATAAATCATAATGTGTACTTACCAAAAGAAAGTAATGATCTTCAGGTTCTGCCCTTAAATATTTAAAAATCACTTGCTCCATAAACCTTTCCATTAAGTCCCAGTCTTCAACTATACCATGGCGAATTGGCCACTATTAAAACAAAATTCACAAATTAAGTCTTATTAATGTTAAAAATTTGAACCAGAGACTATTAGCTCATTAGTAGATGCTAGAAAAAGATATATTTCTTTGTAACACAAGGTCATCCTGAGGCTTTACATGCTTAAGTAGAAATGTACATACTTAGAGAAATGAAATTATTTTTACAATATATATCCAGGTGGTTGAAACATAAGATGAATATTGTCAAAAATGTTAAACCTTATCCTAATTTTCTTAATCTTTAATTATTTGCTCATTAACTGATATCTGTTGTATATCTAACACAGTATACACTTGGTATCTTATATGGTGGCACACACTGTGTTAGCTACTAAGGAAGCTGAAACAGGAGGACTGCCTGAGCTCACAACTTCGAGAGTACTCTGGGCAACAGTGAAATGTCACCTCAAAATAATAATAGTAGCAAATCGGTAAATAAAAACATTGTTAAATATGTAATATTTAACACTAGAATAATAATTAAGGATTTAGGATTTACTTTAGAAAGCTATATAGGTTTGTGTTGAATCAATAAATTCTGGGTTATTAGTCAATCTACAAGTACATCTGTGAGGCTTAGAACTCACAAGGAAGGATACACAGGATACACACCACACCATGTGCTAGCCTACGTATGGTTTTCAACATCAGAGTGTACTGCACTACTTCATGACACTGTTTCTTTGAAAAATTGGGTTGCCAGCTGTTGCTATGTAAAAACCAAATACTGCACATATACTCCCAAATCCACTTTTACAGCAAGCAAGCAAGCAAGCAAGCAAGAAAGCAAGCAAGCAAGCAAGCAAGCAAGCAAGCAAGCGGGAGGGAGGGAGGGAGGGGGGGAAAGGAAAGGAAATAGTAAAATCTAATTCAATCCACTGTTAACAGATGTATGGGGCAAAGCATTCCAATGGGAACTGTTAACCATGAAGGAAAAGTCATTTCCTTCAACTTAAGTTGCCTTTTTATGTGATTACTATGGTGCTTGAACCTTGCTAGCTACCTACTTAATAAACAACTGTCACATACACTCTTTTTCAAAATCTAGGTGTCACTGAAAATGTTACTGACATTTTATACAAGGCACCAAGAAAGGTCCCGATTCTCTGTGACAGATTACCTTTCACACATTCGACACCTAAGCAGCAATAAAGGGGTAACTTAGCCACAGTGCTGTCCTGAGCACCCTTGGCTGCAATAAATACTTCAGAAGGCATGTGTGATGGTTTCAATATGCCTGACCCATGGGAAGTGGCTCTATTAGGACACGTGGGCTTTTTAGAATAGGTGTGGCCTTGTTAGAGGATGCGTGATACCTAGTGACACATGTTGAGGAGCTCTGAGGGCTCCTAGTGCTCAGGCTCTGCCCAGTTTGGAATCAGTGCTGCCTCCTGCCTACCTGTGGAACAGTCTCCTCCAGAACCATGTCTACCTGCCTGCCACCATGCTTCCCACAATGATAATAGACTGAAGCTCTGAAACTGTATGCCAGTTAAATGTTTGTCTTTATCAGAGTTGCCTTAGTCATGAAGTCTCTTTACAGCAATAGAAACCCAACCTAAGACAGCATGCTATTGTGTTTTGCAAAAGAACTTCACCTTGTCTAGTCCACCTACACTAACCACTCTGCTTATGTGACACTTCATAGTGTTGACTCTTCTGACCACACCAATCTCAGCGTTCCCTAGGCACCCTTCCCTTGAGCAGCAGGTAATACCTAATATCTTTTACAGATAAAGGAAAACTCAAGAGAGGAACTGAATCTACTTCACCAAATCTGTAAACTTCTACTATAATGTTAGCAATACTCCCTGTATTTATGTATACATGGTTGTCCCTCTGTGTGTTATATACATGTGAATGCAGATGCCTGAGAGTTCAGAAATAAAGTGTCTTATTCCCTGGGGCTGGAGTATCAGACAGTTATGAGCAGAGGGCCCTATGATAGAACTGTGAGCATTCATAGTCATGGGTCCATTTCTCTAGCGCCCACCTCATCCAATCCGTCATCTTGAATGCACTCCTCCAGCTTTCTCCAAGACCATGTTATGTACCCCTTTCAGTTTTCTAAGCAGAATTTAGCAGTAAATGTCTCTTCCATCTTACTTCTGCCTCTTATCCTTTCATCTCTTCCTCCCTAAGTCAAGAAATGATATCCCATCTGTTACTCTTTCTTGATCTACCATTCACAAAGCTAAATTCATCCAGCTCCATTATACTTCTAAAACAGTGCCTCAGCAGACATCTTATAGGATATTCCATGCAGTGTACCTCTGTTCCTCTCCACTCAAGCCTAATTAGTGCGCCTCCCAGGCTTCTCTCCTGCTGTAGACCCCCCTAGGTGACAACATTCACTGCCCAAAGTAACTGATGTCTTCCTTATCTCTTCCTATCCATCTTGTTTCTGAACTCCAAAGCCTGCACACTAGACTGTCTGGCAACATGTGAGCTGCCTCACAGGTACTTCTAATATACTATATATTCTCAAAAACTAAATTTTAGCATACTTCTGATGTAGATTTTTACATTTCTATGCCAACAATAAAAAATAAACAAGAAATGGTAGATCATGACAAATGTACACTAAAAATGCAATCAAAAGATCAGAATACAGGAAATGTAATAGACAATTGATTTCCCCCCTAAGTAAATAACCAAGAAATAAGGATAAAATACATACACAGAAAGAAGGAAGTCATAGGGCAGAAGACTCATGAGACTTAACTACTAAATCCAGTGGAAAGTCCTCATTTTAACCATGACCCAAACATTTACCAATTAGGAAACACTCAGAGAAATGTACTAAACTCTTAACTAAAACCATGAGATGCTGTTAACAGGCAAGTACTTTTAAATGAATGACTAGAAAATAATTGGGGAATGAAATAACAAAGTAAGGTCAGTTACAAGTTTGTAATTGCCAAAGCTGAGTGACAGGGAAGTGTGGGGTCAATATATTTTTCCTCTATTTTGATTTACTTTACTGTTGTTTTGAGACAAAGTCTCACTATGCAGCTCTCACTGGCCTGGTACTTGCTATACACAACTAGGATGGCCTCAAACTCACAGAGATCCTGCCTCTGCCTCTGCCTCTGCCTCTGCCTCTGGCTCCCAAGGGCTGGGATTAAAGGTGTGCATCACACACAGTCCTTTACTTTACTTTTAGCTTTGAGTTTTCCTGTATATTTAATGTACACATGTGAATGAACACACACACACACACACACACACACACACACACACACACACACACACTCTCACCCTTGTCAACTCTCTTCATCCCTACTAGCATTTGCCTTAGTCCAGCAGCTCTCAGCCTGTGAATTATGAACCCTTTGGGGGTTGAGTATCAGCTATCCTGCATATCAGGTATTTACATTACAATCCATAACTGTAGCAACAAAATATATGGTTGGGAATCATCACAACATGAGGAACTACTGTATTAAAGGGTCTCAGCATTAAGAAGGTTGAGAACTTCTGCCTTGGCCCAAGTCACAAGCATTCCTTGCCATACATCATTACTTCAGAAATATATGTGCCTCCCTCAAATAATTAATCTTCACTATTTGAGTACTACAATTTCTTTATAGCCATCCTCTCTCTAAACAAGGTTTACACTAACCCTGATGTGCTAATAGCTCCACTGCATCCATAAATAACTAAATTACAGAAAGTTAAGCCATAGGATGACAGCACAAAGCTAAAAAGAAACACAGCCAAAATTCAAATCCAAATAGAACTTATTGACACTGTTGATCAAGTATATCCATGAATGTTACCTGTGGGTGGAACTGGCTCTCATGAAGCCTCTGGGTTTCGGGCACATAAGCTATGCTGCTCCCTGTCTTCCTAACAAGCCGCCTTTTGTACTAGCTTCTGCCTAATCGCTGTCTGTACATCTTGCCCAACTCCAGACTCAGCTCAAGAATTTATCCCATAAGGACTGCTAAATCCCCAACTAGACTAACAACTTCCATGGTGTATGCCTACAACGCCCTCTCCTGTTTTCCTTTCCTTTTACTCACGTCATAATATTCCTGGGAGAGAAGCTGCTTCTTGCTACTTTCTTTTCAGCACAAAGCAAAACTGCAACGATTTATTTTTACACATGGTAGGGTAGTTATTAATTTAAAATTACAAAGGGAGAAAAGCACAAAGGAGGAAATGACTGCTTGAAAGTGTTTACCTTCCAAGGCTATAGCAGTGGCTGTGAACAAAGACACAGGAAGACCTGTGTTACAAGATTTGCTCTTACCTGGTACAATCAGCCACATAAATTCTCCAAGCTGCATAATGAAAACTACTTGCTTTGCTGTGTAAGTTCTATTTCAATCAAGAGACAGAAAGGGCAGGGAAGGAAAGAGGAAGAACAATATTCCCTCGTGGCTTAGAAGAAATGAATATCTGATCAAAGAAGGAAATCTCTCTAGATGTAGTAATATAGAGATGAAAGAACACTCATTCCCTACCGAGGGCCCTGAGAGGCAATAGGCACGGAAAAGTAAATCCACCCACTTCAATATGTTAAAGCTGAAGGGAAAGGAGACATTTTTACAGTTAGGAAGATGAGAGCAGAGCAAGGTATGGTTTTAAATTTGACTTTAAGCACCTTTAATCCTAGCACTCAAAGAGGCAGAAGCAGGCAAATCTCTGAATTCAAGACCAGCCTGGTCTACACAGTCAGCTCCAGGTGAGTTCCTGTCTCAAAAATTTTTAAGCAAAAACCCTGAAAACTCAATGTGAGAGAGACCGGCCTCCAGCTGACTAGAGGTGCCCTCTTAGGAACCTACCTTCGTTGCATATGTGGGCTTTTCTATTGCTTCATCGCCAATGAAGAAGTCTAGGTCATCCACGCCTTTCATCACCCTCCTCTGGGCTTGATCACCCACTTTTGCAGACTCTTTAATGGCAATACCTTTGAAGTAAGGTAATTAGATATCTTAACATTTTCATCTCTTCAAATGAAACAACTTTTAACTTGCCTTCTTCAATTGTAAAATGTTACTAAAAACGACAAATAAGCATGATCCAGAATACTTAAAACTCTCAAGTAATGAACAAAAACCGTAAGACAAAATGCCTTCCATACACCAATACCTCAGCTTCATCTCAGGGACAAGGCCTCACGTATAAACCCCCAAAATGTATTACTATGGGACTAGTTCAGCTCTATTTCCAAAAACTATTAAATCCATTTTGATTCTAATTCTGTGGCTGCATGCGTGTTACTAGGGTTTTAAGCATTATCAGGTATATACTTCCACCAAGCTATCTACCTAGCCTTTTCAAATTTTTTACTTTTGAGACACAACTCAATAAGTTATCCAGACAGTCTTAAACTTGGAACCTGCCTCCCTTAGCTTCCCAAATAATAAGAATTACAGTCCTTTGCTACCAATCCTTAGCTTAGCTCTGAATCCTGTTCTGCCAGAATGATGGCTGAGTGAGTAAAAGTACTTGTTCCACAAGTCTCATGACCTAAGTTCGATCCCCAGAACCCACATGATAGAAGGAGAGAACTGACTTGTAAGAAAGTCATTCTGACCTCTACATGCATGTTATGACAACTATGCAACCATACTCAATATACGTATAATAAGCTCAAAATAAAATTGTAATCTTATAAAGTCAATGTAAAGCTTAATGGATAATCAAGAAATTAAAGGTGAATAACACTAATCAATAAAAGGAGAAAAAGCTACAAAAGAACTTTTAAAAACAAGCCTTCTTTACATCTCTATTCTTATCCAATGGGGATCTACTAAATTTTAATCTTAAATACAAAAAGTAATCCCTTTAAATAATTTCAGAATTCTGTGTCTATTCCCAGAGGTAAAATCTACTGTGTACTTTTTGGAGCTGGAGATGGCTTAGTGATTAAGAGAGCAAACAGTTCACCCAGAGAACCCACATTTAGTTCTCAACACACAGATTAATTCACAACTGCCATAACTCCAGCTCTAGGGGATTGGATACTCTCCTGTGTCTCATATACACATATGGTACCCATATACACACATGGCAGTTACTCTCATACACACATGAATAAGAGTAAAACATTGTTTTGAAAGAAAAAAAAACAGCTATGTAGTCTAATTAGGTTTTAATTTTGTGAATTCAAATTAAGCATCTTCATTCATAATAATTATGCAAACAGCCTTAAGATGATGGAAATCAAAAATACAAAAATAACGCTGAGGATAATATATACCTTTACTAATAAAAATACCTGTAACAATCTAAATCTACTAAAACTGTTACAACTAGAAGGTTAACAAAAGCAGAAAAGAACAAAAGTTCCCAAAGACAATGTTAAACACAGCATGCTTATAGGGTGTCAGCAAACAGTGAGGCTGCTGAGTCAAGGACCACTGGCTTGTCACTGTGAAATATTGGCGTTTGCATCAGATGTCTACAAGATAGGTCTTGGGAACAGTAATGGTATCCTCCAGCCAAAGGAAGGTCACTTTAGCTGAACTGCTGGTACTAGAGTTGTGCTACTTAATAACCAGTTACAGATGCACATAGGTAGCAGCAATATCCTCAAAGCAGAAACTATTTAATTATCAATTCACTACTGGGTTTTGTTTTGTTTTCCTTAAAGAGATACTTAGCAGATTTGGTAAAGACCTAAAATGAATAGTTAAATGAGTTGGAAATAAGGTTCCATTTACAGGCAATCATGTTTCTAAATACCTGATTCTGATATAATAGCATGTCCGGTGACTTATTTTACTTTGACAATGAAATGAGGAAAACCTTTAAATCAGCTCAGCCATGGAGTAAAAGAAATACTTACATGATGGGATGATAAACTGGGGTTCTGTATTTCCAGCATATCCTAGTTTTGTATATCTGCAAAATAAAAATTTCATAAAATTTCACTAATCTCAATATGTATTCTGCAATTTTGTTAAAAAGTGAGTTTGTTGTATATACATATTCAGAAGTTTAGTTCATTCAGCATCTCTGCCTTGAAAACTATCAAAATCACTTGCTAGGCAATGGTGGTGTGCACCTTCAATCCCAGCACTCAAGAGGCAGAGGCAGGCCTGTGAGTTTGAGGCCAACCTGACTACAGAGTGAGTTGAAGGAAGGCCAGAGATGCGACACTGAGAAACTATCAAAATCATATGTATCTACAGTTATGTTTCTTTCTGCTGTATTGTGGTCCAAACCATGGGGCTCTGCACAAGCTAGGCAAGTGCTCTACAAACTCAAATGCCCACAGCTTTCAAAAAAAATGTACATTATGTATGTATGAATGCATGTATACATGCACAGGCATGCACCATAATGCAGGTATGGAAGTCGGGGGATAACTTTCAAGAGTTGGGTGTCTTTTCCATCATGAAGGTCCCAAAGACTAAATGTAGATCACAATGCTTGACAGCAGGAGCCTTTACTCACACACTCTGCCTTTGTAAGTTTACTCATTTATTGTGTGTACACAAGCCACTGCATGAATGTGGAGGTCAGAGAATAACCTTCAGAGATAAGTTCTCTCTCTTTCACCATACGGATTCAGAGATAGAAGCTGTACTGGCTAGTTTTGTGTCAACTTGACACAGGCTAGAGTTATCACAGAGAAAGGAGCTTCAGTTGGGGAAATGCCTCCATGAGAGCCACCTGTAAGGCATTTTCTCAATTAGTGATTAAGGGGGGAGGTCACCTTGTGGGTGGTGCCATCTCTGGGCTGGTAGTCTTGGTTCTATAAGAAAGCAAGCTGAGCAAGCAAGAAGCAAGTCAGTAAAGAACATCCCTCCATGGCCTCTGCATCAGCTCCTGCTTTCTGACCTGCTTGAGTTCCAGTTCTGACTTCCTTGGTGATGAACAGCAGTATGGAAGTGTAAGCTGAATAAACCCTTTCCTCCCCAACTTGCTTCTTGGTCATGATGTTTTGTCCAGGAATAGAAACCCTGACTAAGATAGAAGTCTACAGGCAATCAGGTTTGGCAGCAAACATCTGTACTCACTGAGCTATCCCACTAACCACTACCACTTCCATCAACTAATAATACAGGATTATCACTACATGTGTGAAGCAACATGCAAGAAAACCTTCTCTATAACTTTGTTTGTAATAATAAGAGACTGGAAATGTCCAAAGGGAAACTAGCAAACTACACTCAGTTTACACCATGACTATTATGCCCCTTTTATGTACTGATTGGAACACTTTCAGATACACTGGAGTAGCTGAACAAAGCAAGGTATAGGACGACAAGCAAAGTGTTCTATGCCTACATAAAAGTGAAATAAATACAAGGGAGAAGAATAAGAACATATGAGATACATTTGATAATCTGGACACAAATTATTCATAAAATGTATGACAGGAATTTTGGTTGCATCTATGGGAGCAAAGCAAGTAAGATACAAAAGTGAGATGATTTTTATTAAAATTAAATGTCATTTCACATCACTTGAGTGTTATACTAGTCTAATAACTAGAAATCATAATGGAGCATTGACAACATGCTAAGAGCTATTATAAGATAAATTTGCACACTGTTAACTACAAGTAAGCTTTAGAGAGCCAGTCGCAACAGTTTGTATTAATCCATACGCAAACTTACTAAATAGAAGTAGGTAATTTGCTGTGACATCGCTAAACTCTAATAATATCTCCAGAAAACTTCAAATATGAAAAAAAAAAGCATTTCTTTTGAGATAGTCAGCCTCAAAACTAAGTTCAAAAACTGAGTATACCAAATACACTCAACCAATAAATATTAGGAGAAACACAGACTGTACAAAATATGATTTTGCTCTGTCACCTAAACCTTTAAATATTCCCCACTGCCTATGCCTTTAAAAAAAAAAAAAAAAAAAAAAAAAGCAAAACTCTCAAATAAACTGTTCCTTTAACGGGATGCCTAAGAAGCCCTCCCAGTGCTCTGATACTGTTAGCCTCTGGAACCATAGAACTGCTGACAGCTGCTGGAGAGCTGGGCTCATCTCATGCCACTAGTCTCTATTATCCCTGCTCTGACCACATAAAATGACTGCCCTCCAGCCCTCAACACAACCACTACACCCCTACTCATCTTGGAAAATTCAGGTTATGTACCAACTGCCTCTGGCTGAAACTTTCACAACTTCTCCAGACAACCAACTGCCTCTATTTTTTTTAGTAATTTTTGACTGTAAAAAGGTTAACTGGGCTATCACAAGGGTTAAACCAGATAGCATGGTAAAGAATTTACTTACCACGGTACCTGACATAGCACACACAAGTATCCGTGCTAATTCTACTTTCCATACATTCTCTCCATCCTGTCCACTCCTTACACTATCTTAAATCACATGGATACCTTAAGTTTTAAATGTATACAATTATGACAAACTTACCATTTGACAAGCCTATTGAGACTCTTATATTGCAGTTTACATTTGATACCCTTTCACAACAAAGTAGTATTTTATTCTTCCAATCCAAAATGTATTACTACTATCAAATCTCTATGTGTGTGTGGGGGAACCAGAGGTACAACAGAACTCCCATAATAGCTGGAAACAAACATTTCTGAACTGTCCACAGGTCTGCAGACAGTAGTGCTCACATACATAAAAACCACCATAAACTGATGGACGTGTTCCTCCCATGGGGATCCCATCAGAAATAAGATTACAACATTAAACTTGAACATTACATTGAGAGTCCAGGTTATTAATAAGCTGCCTAATGCAATGGTTCCCAACCTTCCTAATGTGATCCTTTGATAGTTTCTCATGTTGGGCTGACCCCAACCATAAAATTATTGTTGCTAATATTCATAAGTGTAATTTTGCTACTGTTATGAATAATAATGAATATCTGTCGTGCAGGATATCTGATCTGCGATCCTGTGAGGGTCAATACCACAGGTTGAGAAGCACTGCACTGAAGAGGACCAATGGTATACTTCTCCGCTGCTGGGTAAATGGAATGGAGTACATCATATGACACGGAGCACTTGTCTAATACAAGATAACCTCAAACTGTATGAGCCCAAAACCCTCAAACAGGATGTCCTGCTTTCAAGTCTGGGACTCCTACAAAGCAGAAGAGAATAATCTCTACAAATCACAGCCTAACCCAAAATCTTAAAATGATAATCTACTGCCTGCAAGATAAAAATATGAATTTGTTTCAATTTCTCTAAGATGACTCAATTGTAAAAGAGTTAATAAAGTCCCCACCAAATTAAAACAAAAAAGAGGGGGCTGAAGAGATGAGTCAACAGTTAAGAGCATGAGTTGTTCTTCCAGTGACCTGGGTTTGCTTCTTGGCACCCATGGGGCAACTTCAAGCATTCCTAACTCTAATAGCAGGTGATCCAACTCTCTTTGGGCTTTGGAGGGCACCAGGCTCACATGTGGTGTTAAGACATACACGCAGACAAAATGCCCATAACACACATAAATAAATACATTAATAAATTAATTAATAAATGAGCCTTCAGATAAAGACTGGCTACTAGCCTTGCTTTTATGAAGTAAAGAATATTCTTGTATCTTATAATAAGGAAGAATCACCAGAAACATGAAAATTCCAAGGACATGTTGAAACTGGTTAGGTTTAAAAAAAAAAAGTATCCTATATGTAAAAAAGACCACTGAAGAAACAAACAGCACAATGACAGTGATAAAGAATCAGTAAATCTAAATGCATTCTGGAAGCAGGGAGTAAGAAAAAGAGAAAGACTAGAGCCCAGTTAACCAAGTTTTAGCATGTTCACTAAGTAATACAATCACCAGGCAGTAGGGGGCATTTTCCTCACTCTGGGCTCACTAGCAATTTTATTTAATATAGTAGTTTGTGCCTTTTTGATTTCAAAAGCATCTCATAACAAATAACATACTTGAAAATACCAATAGATTATAAATATGAAACCACTTAAAGGAATATGGATCACACTTTAAAATGAACTGGATTAAAATGAGCTGTGATAAAAGCCAAAGAACAATCAACGTATTAATATTCTGAACACAGCAGATGATTCAGAAAGGGCAGAGCATAAGTAGTGGTGGTATGGGCCTGTGACCCCAGCTCCACTTGTCCCCAAATAAACTTGTGAAGGCTGAGAATGAGCCTCAGTGGTAGTGGATTTATACATATAAACCAGACCTTGGGGTTCAATCCCCAGTATTACAGAGAATTAGGAAGGGAGTCTAAGATGACACTAGTTTTCTTTCAGCATTTCCCAACTTTAAAGCAGATGGCACAACACAACAAACACAAGGTCACAGCACCTTAGAATGGAATGTATTCACCCCACTGCGTCTGTGAAACCCATTTTCTAAAATTTCTTAGCAGCTGAAAGCCTATGAAAAACGTGCTTCTATCCTTACATAGCATGGTATATTGTATACAATTTTATAATCCAGCTGGAAGTCAAAGTGTCTACAGATTAATCCCAATATAACTTCCTGTTAAAAAGCTCAGTTTCCACTGCTTTCTCTTTATTCTATAACCAAACTCAAAAAGTAGAGTCCACAATTAAGAACTTTAGAGTAAGAATGCCATAGCTAATCCACAGGAGAGCTTGAAGCAAATATTAGCTGGAAAAAGAAATTACTGCTTAGCAAGCTTTTCTAATCTACAACTCCAAGCTTTTTCTCTCCGCCTGCAAGTAAATGATCAACCTTACACAAAAAGCCTGGTAGAATACTGAGAGAAAATCTAAACCCTCAGTCAACAGAGACAACACTATTCAAGTTCCTTCAAGTTCAATTTTTGGAATCTGGGAGGAACTTAGGATCAAAAGGACACAGGTGTGACAAGAACAATAGCCCACTCCAGAAGCTTAGTATGGGGAGGCTGGAGAAAAAGGTTCTTGAATTTGAGGCCAACTTGATGATCAGAACTAGTCTCGGGCTAACCTATATTACCCTACCAAGGACTGCCACCAAACAAACAAACAAACAAATAAATGGATAGAGAAAGAAAGAGCGAGCTGCTTCTACCATTTGAAGTCTAGACCCTAATCCTACACACATCAATAATGACAGACTGTAAGATCACAGAAATAGACTTCTAATCTTTTTATCTAAGTTCACAAGGCTCTCATAAAATTAAGTAACAATAGACAACACTTCACTTTCTAAGAATCAGTGAATTTTCCTCCCCAAATGACTTGTCTTCCATAGACCTCCTAAAGTGCTATTAGGACCTAGGCCTTAATATCTCACCCACATGCCTCTATTCATTCCTGGAATAATCTCTTCCAAAATTCCCAATCCATAAGATAATACCTGTCCAACATCACAGATCACAGCAGTAAATACTTCCCTCATGAAAGCCAATCACAAAAGGCTACAAATTTTATGCTTCTATCTTTTTGTGAAATCCCAAAAGTTGACAAAAAGACAGAAAGGAATCAGAAAGAATATGCCAAGTACTGAGGGCAGAAGGAATGAATTGCTAGTGAGCCCAGAGTGAGGAAAGTGCTCCCAACTAACAGATGATTGTAATACCTAGTGAACGCTAAAACCTACTCAAGTGTAAGCCTTTACACATCACACCCAACAGTCTGATCTCTGACCACACTGCCCAGGTATATGAAACAGCGCCTGCCATACAGCATGCACTCTATCTTTTCTGTTATTGGGAGTGCTTTAATTTTTTTTTTTTCCTTCCAAAATCTAATTTCCAACCCCAACGGACAGGAACCACTTGTGAGAATTAAGTCTTGGTAGGAGGTAAAACTTGTATGAGAGGAAAGAGACACTAACTCATCACACATCAGGGACAAACTCCAATGCATGCTCTAACTCCAGCTAGTCTGATCAGAACTTAGAATCCTGAGTGTAGCAAGGGCTCGGCTTAGGTCTCATGTGGTTCTGCAGCCTGTCTCTGTCTGGACTCTCCTTTGTTCCTGCACTCAAGTCCTGGACTCTTTTCTTTTCACAGTCTTGGAGTAATGTTGCTAATGTTACTGTACCCAAAGTGTCTGCAGCAAAACTAAGCTATGTTTCTTCTAATTCTTCTCAGTCTTCCTAACAATTTTAAATTTTATCTCCCCCTTTTAAAAGCTCAATCTTCTTCTGTTTTACAAAAGGCTTTCACTATTGCAAAGGAACCCACACAAGGTGAGCAGGGTCGTTCACACATACTGACAAGGACAGCCACAGGATAAAATAATTCAGCTTTAAAAGACCATTCTCTAAACTCTATACAGCAGATTAGATTGCCTTTTAAGGTGTTCTAGAGACAATAAAAGTGTCGGTCATTACTAATTATTTGCTGTTGCCACTACCCTTTCATTATAAAGCAAAAACTGTAAAGCCTTTTAAACAGTAAACATTCATGTCTTTATTAGAACTTCGTGTGCTTTTTAGATAAAATGGTCCCAAATATGTCATGTGCTCCAGAGATAACCATCTATCTAACCCTACGACTCAAACAGTTTCATTTCAACTACACAATCATTATTTCAGAGCCAAAGAACAAGGCCTCAGAGTCTGGTTAACTTTTCTTTATCCAAAGAAATTTATTTTCCTAAATTTGATTATTTGTCTTACTATATTTTGTATGGTGGCTGAAAATAAAGGACTGATAGGATCTCAGGTGTCCCAAGTTAGCCTTAAACTCACTGTGCAGCCAAGGATGACCTTGTACTCCTAACCCTCCTGCATCCTCCCAGTGCTGGGGTTGTAAGTGTGCTCCACCTCACACTTAGTTCCTTTTCAATGCACAGTAGATACTCACTTTCAAACTCAAACTGCAAAAATAGAGTCGCTTTCCTTTTGACATTTAACTACTAATAAAAATTATTTCCCTAACTGAACTATCTAAAATTAATCTGCAACTGTCAACATGTTCACTAGACACAGTATTTATTCTCAGAATACTGAAGTGAACCACACACAATTCCTCATTTAATTTGCATTGTAATTGGTCACTATAACCTTTCTACACATTCCATGTTTATACTTGTAGGCATAACATTATTGTACGCTGTGTAAAGATTATCCTTGCATTACTCAAATGCTGATTTCTCTGCCCCCATGTCTTATTGCAATCAGGACATGGCATTGTAAAGCTTATTCTAAGTAGCTGCTATAAGTTTGTATAAACATTGCTTCCCACTTATTCTCTGACTTGTCAATAAAAGCTGATCAGCCAATGGCTGGGCAGAAGAAAGAACAGGGCTGGACTTCTCTGCCAGCCAGGAGGAGAGACACAAGGGGAGGATGAAAGGGTTCACCAAGAGGAAGGGGTCTGGAGAGACATCACAGGAAAAGACCTGAACACCTGAAGCCCAGAGAGCCAGACCAATACTAAAATGCAAGGATCTTGGGGATTTTGGCTGGGAGGTAGCCAGATTAGTTTAGAGGATTAGATTATTAACTGCCCAGTTATGCCAGTTGCCATAAAGCTTGATTAAATAAATCTTATAATCTCAGTCTCATTCATTTGAGTTAGCCAGAGAAAAATCATCAACATCAAAATGCTTTTACAATACTAAATTTAGTAGTTCTAAAGATAATTATTTTTTAAAGGATGGATGCTTAAGAATAATTCTCTTTAAAACTGTATTAAAGATTTAACCACTTACTGAATACAGTATATTCCTGAACAGTTTCTGGAAGGACTTTACCTTGGAGCTCAAACTCTAGATCAGTGGTTCTCAACATATGGGTCATGACCCCTTTGGAGGCCAAAGGACCCTTTCACAGGGGTCACATAACAGCAACTATCTTGCATATCAGATATTTACAATTCATAACAGTAGTAAAATTACACAGTTATGAAGTAGCAACGTAATTTTATGGTCAGGTCACCACCACAAGGGAACTGTATTAAAGAGAGGCAGCATTAGGAAAGTTGAGAACCACTGCTCTAGATCTACTCAATACCTCAGAATCCTTACCTTTAAAATATAAATACACAAAATGTATCTATTTCTGTAAAGTTTCTGAAAGAGGAATAGCTATCTCAAAAACAAACTTACAAAGGACCTTAAAATGGCTGATTTCCACAACCCAGTGGTTACTTGAATGAAGGAGAAAGGTGTTAACAGGTGTGGTCTTGTTGGAGGAGGAGTGTCACTGGGGGCGGTCTAAGGTTTCACCACACCCACTCAGAGGTCATGCCTGCTTGCCTTCCCCACTACACATTCTCCAGTGCAGTGCTCAGCTCTATGATTAATTCTATGTGAATAGTTAGGTAAATGCATTACAATTTGTCTTAGGGTTTCTATTCCTGCACAAAACATCATGACCAAGTAGCAAGTTGAGGAGGAAAGGGTTTATTCAGCTTACACGTCCACATCACATCGCTGTTCATCACCCAAGGAAGTCAGGACAGTAACTCACACAAGGCAGGAACTTGGAAGCAGGAGCTGATCAGGAGCCATGGAGGGTGCTGTTTACTGGCTTGCTCAGCTTGCTTTCTTATAGGACCCAGGACCACCAGCCCAGGGGATGGCACCACCCACAACAGGCTAGGCCCTCCTCTCTTGATCACTAATTGAGAAAATGCATTATAGCTGGATCTCATGGAGGCATTTCCTCAAGGGAGGCTCCTTTCTCTGTGATAACTCCAGCTGCTAAGTTGACACAGAAAACCATCCAGTATACAGTTTCACTTAATTTATGAAAGTAACACAAAGTAAACAAATTCTTTAAAAAAAATTCTTTACAAGACATGTTATATTTACTTAAAATAATTTCTAAACTTTAAACAAGCAAGTATTTGTTCTCTGGTTTAGACTAATACTAAAAACATAGTTTACATTTTCACAGTTTAAAAATCAAGCCTAAATGTAAGGTCTTTGTATCCTAAATCCCTCCTTTTAAAAACCCTTTGTTCATAGTTAACACTGGGTCAATGCATAGTGTTGTAGTTTATTAGGAGGTGGAAACAAAAATATCTTTTTAAAAGAAAACAAAAGCATTTAGGAAGAAAATGAAGAAATGTTCTGCATCAGCACATCTCTGTATGTTCAGGTACCTAGGTAAAAAAAGACACAGTACACAAACTCAATGCTACTCCTTTACTGGTTTCAAGGAACTAGTATGAAAAAGCTAATAAGCTGAAATTAAGACAATGGATCAAGACTGATTTGGGAGAAAAACTCTGAAACAACAACAAAAAAATCATTAAAATTTCACAAAATGCCTCTTGAGAACATAAGAATGTCATCTGTCTTTTTTGCTCCAGTGATTATTATGAAATGTTGTTTTTTGTGTGTGCCTTAGGATGTAAAGGCCCACATAGTTACACAACAACCAAATACAAAGTATTTGTAAAAACAACCAAATACAAAGTATTTGTAACCATCACTTTTTTTTCTAAAGAACCAAATTTATAACAGGGACATCACCTATCTTACACTCCCTAACTCATGAATATTTAAAGACCTGGGGAGTGAGAGTGCATTTTGTAGTGTTATTAGCATTTTACTGTTTGTTCTTGCTTCTTTATGCATGTGGCTGTAGACAGGTAGTGTCATTAAAACCCTAACAAGTTCCAATAGAATTACACACACTGTATGTTTTCATTAACTAGAGGAATTCTGTTGCAGGAAATGTTGCTGGAAGCTACATTTTAGCCATTCCACACTTCTGCCTCCAGGCTAACATTTTAACCATTGCCACTGGTTGGGGAGTGGGATTTGGCACAACTGTAAAGATATTCCCCTCCTCTTAGAACACAGGACTAAATAGAATGATGACTCACAAGCCACGTGTGCTGGCTTCCTCGCTCCCACCATGACATTCCAGAAGCTGTTTCACACTGTGTATTAAAGAAGCAATGATACTTAAGCTCTCTGTTCTATTCTTTCAATTCTCATTCCATTAGCTTCAGTCTACAAACTGCTACCAGAACTTCTCAATGTCTCTCTGACTTAAAGAAGTGCCTATATTTCTCATTCCTCAAGGATTCCTCATTCCAGCTACAGATAGCATTACAAATACAACTATTCCAATTTTACTGGGTTTTTTTTGTTGTTGTTGTGGGTTTTTTTTCAACATTTATTTATTTGGTGTACACCATCAGGCTAGGTTAGGTACAAGTGCCTTCACCTACAGAACCATCAGTTTTCAAATTTAAAGATTCTTAAAATTAATTCCTAGGCAAAAGAGATTGTCCAGTAGGTAGAGGCTCTTGCTGCCAAGCCAAGGTATCTGTATTTTTTCCTAGGGTCCACATGGTAGAAGGAAAAAACCCAATTCCTCTGATGCTTACACCCACCCTCTCCCTAAAACAAACAAACAAACAAAAAACCACAAGTTTTGTTAAAAACAAAACTAACAAACAAAAGCCTAACTAGGTCACAATCTTGAAATCCTCATTCTTCTATCTACAATCCTAATCCCAAACCCTAGCAGTACATCCTTCCATCCTCTTAAAAAAGCAAAAAACACTGACTGCACCCAGAACTACAGCAGGCAGGCCAAAGTCTGTGTGAGATAAGAAAATAATCACAAAACATGACATTCTTTTTCTTTAAAACCTTTTAATTCAAAGAGGGGGGGGGAGAGCTAACTGATGATTGTAATTGCAACAAACCATGATAAAAATAAATAAGGTAGCTGGGCAGTGGTGGCACACACCTTTAATCCCAGCACTTGGGAAGCAGAGGCAGGCAGATTTCTGAGTTCGAGGCCAGCTTGGTTTACAGGGTGAGTTCCAGGACAGCCAGGGCTACACAGAGAAACCCTGTCCCTAAATAAATAAATAAATAAATAAATAAATAAGGTAGGAAATTACAATTGCTAAATCATGTGAGAAAAATAAGGCCTCCTGGACTTCAAGTGTCCAAAGCGCTTCTATGTCAAAGGTCCTTTAACAGCAGAACTTGAATTAAATTCAAAACACTTGACCAGAGTCCTTGTAAGCCATACAGAAACAACATGCAACTGTGAAAGGGAAGGTACAGACAAAAGCAGCAGTCTTTTAAACTTCTACGTTCGGCTCCATCCCTATCACCAGTAGCCAACTGAAAATTGTACACTACTATATAATATCCACCAACAAAGCTGGTGTTAAAATAAATAAATAAATTTTAAAAATCATGTTGGAAATAGGGCATACTGGCTCATACTTGCATTCCCCACTCGTAAGACTGAGACAGGAAGACTACCCTGAGTTGGGCCACACACAGTAAGCTCCTGAGACTTGGTCTCAACAAACAAGAACAGAATCATCTACAAAGCCCACTGGAACACACAGTGGTAGTTCCAATCCTTAAGACTCCACGCACCGTGTATAGAGTAGCTACTCTGATGCAGTTTTTAAAAACCATACTTACTAGGCGTGGCAGTGCAAGCCCAGCACAGCACGATAATGTTTGCTCAAGAGGTGGAGATAGAAGTGCAAGGCCTCCCTGAGCTACAATGGAACTCAGTATCAAAAATAAATAAATAAATAACTAAAACAAAGAGCAAAACTAATTCCTATTCCTAATTCCCGTTCACACTCACTCATTGTTAAAATCAGGAGCATATTCAGGACAGATCAGAGTTGCTGCTATACACCAAGTCCTGTTCCTCTACCTCTCCTAGATGCAGTCCTACTTCATTCCACTCAGTAAATGATCTAAAAGCTGTGCTTTCAGCATCATCATTATTATATTATTATTAATATTAATAATATTAATAGTATTATTATTATTCAGAATTTGAATTCCCTATATTCCCTATAAAGTAAAATGCTTTTGCAACCGAAATTTTGCTGAAATATAGAATCTGGTACTCAGTAGATACTGGATAAATGTTAGTTCACAGTGCAAAAAAAAAAAACAGCCCAAAACTCATAAAGGAGGCCAGCAGCCACTCTTCCCACCAACACTATGCACAAACACACTTTTCCTTCCTTTCTTTTGTAAAATACTCCCCTGTGCAGTTAAACAGCTCCTTAAAAAGAAAGCTCAAATCTCACAGCCATGACAGCTTGCTTGACTTCCTGGCCACAATCACTGCAAACCTTACAACCTGGAATCCAGCTATTACCTGAAAAGCACCCATTTAACATTTGACTAACTGCCAGTATTAGCTCACAACAGTAAACCCAACACTCAAGAAACCAAGGGAGGAGAATCACTGTATGTTCAAGGGCAGCCTGAGTTGCGTAGTGATTTCCACTACTCATCACTACAATGAACATCCGCCAAGCAAGGTTGTGTGGACAGAGGGTATACTAAGGGACACACTGGGTGTGGACAGAGGGGATACTGTGGGACACACTGGGCGTGGACAGAGGGGATACTGAGGGACACACTGGGTGTGGACAGAGGGGATACTGTGGGACACACTGGGTGTGGACAGAGGGGATACTGAGGGACACAATAGGTGTGGACAGAGGGGATACTGTGGGACACACTGGGTGTGGACAGAGGGGATACTGTGGGACACACTGGGTGTGGACAGAAGGGATACTGAGGGACACACTGGGCTTGTACTCCGAGATGCTTTCTGTGCTTTCTCTTGTTTATTTGTTTGTTTGTGGTGTTTTTTTGTTTTGTTTTTAAGGGAAGGCTACAAGGGTGGAGGGCAGATACAAGGGGACCAGAGATGAGTGGAACTGGGATACACCATATGAAACTCACACCCTTAATTTTTTTAAAATTAGGATTAAAATTCATAAGGGAGAAGGTATTAGACATTTTTACTATAATTCCAAAAGTGGCTGGCCTACTGGGAAGTATAAAGTAAACCTCGACCATCCTCAAGTAACTAGTGAATACATTAATCCCTCTCCAACCCAAAATATTGAAATTATCAAAAGCTTCAGTGGGCGGTCCTCCAGGCTCCACGATACTGAACCTAGGCAAGTGGTTTAACCTGAACTTAAGTTTCTTGTCTGCATAATATAAACAACACTGCACAAGGTGAAGGGAAGGCGGGAGCTGAAATTGCACATGGCTCTCACGAAATGCTATTTCCTGAAAAACCTGAGTCTCTCTCTCTCTCTTTTTTTTTTTTTAAGGAACAAGGAAATAGTCTAAAAATTAAAATCTTTAGGAAAAGAACTCAAGAAAAACAAGAAATTTTCACTAGCTAACTGAATCAAATTCATAAGGCTAGGATTATTTTTGCAATATTACTGTAATCAAGAATTAAGTTGGGAGTCGGGCGTGATGGCGCACGCCTTTAATCCCAGCACTCGGGAGGCAGAGGCAGGTGGATTTCTGAGTTCGAGGCCAGCCTGGTCTACAAAGTGAGTTCCAGGGCAGCCAAGGCTATACAGAGAAACCCTGTCTCGAAAAGCCAAAAAAAAAAAAAAAAAAAAGAATTAAGTTGGATTGATTATACTAACAGATGATGTATGCAGTTCTCTGAAAGGGAGCTCAAGGTACCCCACAGGCCTAAATACAGAACTTAGTCCAAGCACCTACTCCACCACCTACTAACTAAAAAAAGCTGTCACAAGTTAAATAAGACAGAACAAGTTAAAATACTGGCCATCAGGTTTACCAGTAGCCAGACCTTCCCCTCTGATCTTGAAAATAAAAATTTAACAATAAACCTGAAAGGTCACTAGACACAATGCATCCCAAACTCAGTATACGTATTTCAACTTGAACCTGGCAAGCAGGAAAGACACTAGCAGAAAAGTCTTAAGAACCTGACTTCTCAATAGCAGCATATCTGTGACTCCAAACACACACAAGTTATCAATAACAAGAATTTTAATGAATTTTTGTTATCAAGATAGCATGAATGTTCCTGCCTTTTAGACATTATAGCACATTATGAAGAGAATCCAAGTAAGAAAGTTGAACTTCACAAGCATGCCTTCACTCATCCATGGCTTCCCACTACTCTCAAACTCATCCTTGTCTTTAACTTCTAGGACCCGGCCACAGGGTGGATTACAAAGATCTACTTTTACCAAAGCCAACAAAAGTATTTGTGTTTTACAGTTGGAAGATGCTTTAAAAAAAAAAAATATTAGTTAGATCTGAGAAATTCTGTAATTTATTTAAATATATCCAAGACTTGTAAAATAAGACTATATATTAACCTGTTATTTAATCAGTGGAATTAGGCACCAACGCAGTTTCTGAGTGAAAAACAAAATACATAAAGAGAGAAAAGAAAAATCCATAATGCACTGTTGCAGAAATGAGCGAAACAGGCAGAATGAAACTCACTTAGGATAACTTTATTTACAGAAGCATTACATCCTTTTAAAGCTTTAAAACTTGCTTTTTTCATGGCTGCTCTTCAGCCTGTTTGACTGGGGTCTAAAGCAGGGCCAGTGCATGCTAATGAGGCACTTTCCCCTTAGCTACATTCCCAATCCCTACATTTTGTTTTGAAGCAACCAGCTCTCTGAGCAGGAATTTTATTCTACAACACTCTGCAAATACAGACCAAAAAGTATGTTGACCTGATACAGATATGAAGTGTTTCTTTCTTAATTCATTAGGTATTTGAAAAAACTTCATGACCTGAACCTAGGTCATGATGATTAATTTATGCTGTAAGTTTCTTAATTTAAAGTTCTGGAATTAAATCTCATGTGTCCTAACATTTACAGCTTGTAAGATCACCATCAAGTTTAACACACTACCACTTTTTGCCTCAATTCTTTAATGAAATGGGATGGGCAACCTGTAAATGGTTCACTTACTCTAGAAGAGTAACTGTAGAGAGACCTAAGAGGTTAAGTGCGATGGTGCTGGGGTGGGGGAGGGCGCCCAAACTAAAGGGACACCTTTTGCATTTGGGAAACGAGTTATTTCAGATGTAAAACTCCCTGCTAGTCATTCTTGCTTATATTGGGCACTGAGAGGGGACTTTCCTAATAAAGTTCAAGTGTGACTTTCTGAGTTGTTATCTTGAATAGCCAAACAA
Source organism: Mus pahari (assembly GCF_900095145.1). NCBI lineage: Eukaryota > Metazoa > Chordata > Mammalia > Rodentia > Muridae > Mus > Mus pahari. The sequence goes on from NC_034594.1 coordinate 99,988,265, forward strand.
ACATGGGGGAACACACGCACACACTTCGGAAGCAAAATAAAGAAAAATTGGGAAATTCAGACTGTGAGCAAAGGTAAAAATACTAAACAGAGAAAGTGACTTTAATCATTTTCACCCGAAACATAAATGAATGTCCAGCTGACCTCTCCTTGTAAGGTGAGATCGATATAGTAATGTAATGATTCAGTAATTGAAATATTAGACAGAAATAGCCTAGGTATAAGTTGTACCACTTTTCCTGGTCACCCCAAATGTGTTCTTAATTCAAGGTTGCCCTTTAAGAAAAAAGGGCACTTAAGGACAATTAAGTTCAAAGGGATACCAAGTACTACCCATTCAAAAATAACCAAAACTTCATTTCAAAAGAGGAAAATAGATACATAAAAAGAATAAAAAGGTACATCCTACTTAAGCTGCCATGGCATTATTTATAAGGTGACCAGTGACTATGTGGCTCTACAGACAGTGATTTCTAAAGCATGAAAGTACAACATAGCACTAGCTGTCACTTCAATACAATGCACCTGAAAAGTCCTATTCTAATTCTAATTTTTAAAATGGCTCTAACATCCAACAACTCATCAATTAAATTACAAAAGGATAAACTTAAAAACATACACACAAACACTTCAGGGAGGTGAAAGTGGATTAAAAGAAAACCTAACTTTAATAAAATGTCAACTAAGAAAATACATAGAAATTCCAAGACTAAACTAGTGTTTTCCAAGAAAAAAAAAAGTTTTCTGTTGTCTCCAGCTGCTTGACAGAATTACAAATAAAGGCAGGAGAGTTAAGATTGGAGGGAATTACACAGACTAACTAGTGTAGAGGAACGGAAAAGGCATCTTTTAAATAACCGTGGTAGGGTGAATAAGAGGAAAAAGGTTGGCAACTATCCTTAAAAACCACTAATGTGTTTGGGGGATTCGAGATCAGACAGGCCTCTTCCTCCACCAAGTATTTCAACGTAGAACATAAAAAAAATGTACTGTCTTCTCTCTAGGTCACTATACAGAGCAAGTTGTAACTCTTGACAAGGTTCATTAATACAAAACCCACTACTTTAAAGTCATTTTAGTCAACCACACTACTATCAGAAGCAATTACTTTAATTCAAACACATTCCTTTATACCTCCTTTCAGTTTTCAAGACACAGTCACAAAACGAACGTGAACGTTTAGGTTCCAGGGTGCGTCCCTTCTCTCCCCTCCATCTCCCTCCGTGGACACACAAGAACATTTTTTTTTCTAGTTCAGACATATTGATACCTACCACTCATAATCTACTCTTTATGCAACCTGCTTAATTTTGAAAGTTCTAATAAGACGTGGTAACGTTCGAGACTAAAAACTACCTTATAAGGCTATAAAAGACGGAAAGCAGGAAGCGGCTTTGACAAAACTAAGGAAGTTGCAGCGCGCTTGCTCACCGAGGGACTTTTTTTGAGGCAAGAGCTATAACCCCGGTGAGATCCTCCCCGCTGGAACTGACTTGGTTCAATGGGTAGTGGGAGATGGCTAAGAATGGGTGTGGGCGGAAACCAGGCGGCGCGTGGGTCCGCTGCAAAAGACCCCCGTGCGAGCTTCCCATTTTCACAGCCCGGTTCGTCGCTCTCCCCACCCACACGCCCTAAGAGATCGAGGGTTGTCACCGCGATCTTGCAAAACCCGCAAGGAGCGCTTCTCTCTTTCTCTCTCTCTTTTTTTTTTCTCCTTACTCCTAGGTCTGGAGGTCCCCCCCGTGGGTCCCCTGCTTCACCGGCAGCCAAGGGGAGAGAAGGGAAAGGGCAGCCAGGTGGGCCAGACGGCCTCCTCGGAAAGGATAGGGCCTGGAAACGCTCTCCGTCCCGGGAGGCTCCCGGCACCACCCCTCGCCAGTCGGGCCGGGTCCCCCCATTCATCTCCCTCCTCCGCTTCGTCCCCGGGCTCAGTCTCCCCATCCCCGAAGCCCCGCCGTACCCCGTGCCACAGTCCACCACACAGGCCGGCAGCCGTCCCGCCATCTTCCTCCTCGCCCGCCGCCGCCGTCCGTTCCGTGCTGCTGAGAGGCCGGGGAGCTAGAGACGGGAGCTAGCTGACCATGCACCGGCCCGGGCCGCCCTCGGTCCGGAGGGAGGGAGGAAGGGAGGGAGGGAGCTGTGGGAAGCCCGAGCAGGAGCGAGTGAGCAGTCGCCCAGTACTTCCGCAAGCCCAGCAGGCTGGCCGGCCGGCAGGCTGGCTGTCCCCGCCCTGCCCCGCCGCGGCCTCCTCCTCCACCCCTCCGCTCTCGGCCCTCCTCCTCCTCCTCTCCTCCTCCTCCTCCTCCTCCTCGCTCCCGCCCCCGCCCTACAACTTCTTCCCCTCGCACTGCCTTTCCGCGGGGAGCCAAGATGGCCGCCGCTGCCGACGCCCCGGCCAGGCCAGGCCCCAGGCCGCGATCGCTCCCACTTCCGGTTCCGGGTGGGAGGGGCGAGTGCGCGCGCGCGCCTGCGCGCGAGGTACCGTGCGGCCGCCCGGCCTCGGCTCGGCTCCCTTCCGGAGAGCCAGAAAGTCCACTTTGGGTTTTCAGATAGCTGGAAACCCAGAAGCCAAGCTGAGCTTGAAGGGGGGTGGGGGTGGGGGTGGGGGGGTTCCTGAAGCGGCTGCGCGTGCGCAGCGGCGCGCAGCTGTGGGTCGCGGCTCCGCTTCCGACTTGCGAAGATTCCAGTTCGCATTTTCTGGCCGGTGGCAGCCCAGAAGTCAGGCAGTTATTTAGTTAGGCTTTTGGTGGTGGTGGTGGGTGGGAGTGTGTTTCTTCTCTGCTAACTTGAGACTTGGACAGACGGCTTTCTACTGTGGGGTGAAGGGCTAATTGGACACGTGGTCAGCGGCATGTCCCCCATTATCGCTATAGGTGAGCAGTCAGAAAAGGGCTGTGTCCTGAGATTTATGTCAGTTATACTATTACATTGTAGTTTGCAAGCTCCCCAAAATGGTGGGCCTCTGCTTTTAAGACAGGCAAGGATCCAAGACGTTAGGTTGAACAATAACAGCAAACCCACCTTTTCAGGGTTTTGGGATTCCTGAGTGTCTTCAAGAAAGGCAAGTGTTGGATCAGTGACATGGCTTAGCAGGTAAAGGTGCTTGCACTCACTAACCTGAGTTTGATCCCTGGAGATCCACATGCTGGAATGAAAAGACCCCCCCACACACACACACAAGTTGTTTTTTGATTTTGCAGAGTCTTCCCCCTCATAAGAAAATATAAAACAAAAATTAAAAAAGCAAGTTTCCCAGAGGTTATACTCCACATAGCCTGTTCAGATGGCCTTCATTTGGGTTTTGGAGTGACGATAAACTTCTTTCAAGAGTAGTGAGATTGTCCCGAGCCTTTAAGAAAGGTCATCGTCCCAGAGGTTGTGTTCTACAAAATATACTGTGCAGGTGGCCTCTATTCCAGTTGGAGTGACAATGAATTTCTTTCTGTGGAGTACGGTTAGCCTGATACCAACATATTCTAGTTGAAAAAAAAAAAAAAGAAAAGAAAGAGAGAAGTGTTTTTTTTTGTTTTTTTTGTTTTTTTTTTTTGTTTTTTTTTTTACATCACAGACTTAAAAGGCAATAATTTTAAACCTTGAATACATCAGAGTAACATTGAAAGCTTAAAGTATGTTGCTGGGTCATCTACCAGGGGATTAAGCAAAATCAATGTGCAGTAGAACCTGAGAATTTACTTTCTCATCAGCAGGAACCTGGAAAGTTAATAGCTTTCCTTCCCAACAGGCTTGTCTTTTATTTATTCTTTAGCAATTCCACACATGTAAATGCTGTATCTTGATTGAATCTACCCAGAACCCTTTCTCCGGCTCCCCTGGATATCCCAACATATTCCTCCTCCTTCTCCTCTTCTTCCTTCTCCTCTTCCTCCTTCTCCTCCCTTCATGTCCCCTCTGTTTTTCATTTATTATTTTGTAATCTCCTGAATCCAATCAGTTTGGCCTGTTGAAATGCTGACTGATCTTGGCTAGATCTTCAGGTAACTGCAAAGTCTGTGTCACGTCCAGAAGACAGCATCTTCTATCCCCACCCCCATGATGCTCCCCGAGCTTTGTGGAGTAGTGAGGGTCCACATAGATGGACCATCTAAGGCTGAGCATTCAGTAGTCGCTTACCCTCAGCACTATGATCAGGTTTGTGTCTGCTTTAACTGCTAACCAGTGCAGAGAGAAACTTCTCTAGTCAAGGCTAAGGGCCGCACCAGTCTATGTATAGAAATATCAGTGTTTAGGAGGTAATATTACAACAGGTCCATTGAGCAGGGCAACAGGTTTCCCTATACAGCCTGTGACCTCCTAAACCATGGGGGTTTCGGGGGTTTCAGACAGGTTTAGCATACTTGGACTAAATTCCCTTCTGAAGAGCAGGCCTCAGATCTCATCCAAAAGTGTTTGGTCACCCCCATACCCTCTGTGCCATACTGTACTGGAGGGCATATTTTGAACAGGCTAATCTAGGTTTGCTTATATGAGACCATAATAATACATTAAGAAAAGATGTGTTATTCGATGCAGAATATTATATCAGGTGGTAAGCTGACCTGAGGGGTAAAATATAGACTTTTCTCTTACTATTGTTAGTCATTTGACAGAAAAGTATTTCTCACCAGCTCTGTATGGCAGAGACTATACTGATCCTTAATATAGTAGGGCAAAGAATAGATAAGGGATTCTGGGATCAGAGTTCTGCCTGTGAGTAGAGAAACAGATTGTATTAAGAGCCACAGAAAAGTGCTGAGAACTGTGAGAAACGGGTGAAGAGTTGGAAAACATCAGAGTAGACACACTTGAACAAAATAAGAGGTTCTGCCACAGAGTAAGAAACAGAGGAAGGAAGGGAGGAAGGCTCCCAAGGAGAGAAGAAGATGCATGTGTCCAGGACCTGACCTGAGGCAGGCCTGGGGGAGGGGAATCTGACTTCTTCCCTCCAGTGGGTAAAATGAAGACAGCCAAAGAGGATGTGATGAAAAACAAACTCTGAGAGAGAGGGTGGTACAGAAACTTGTAGATACCGCTAAGCATACTCACGCTTATCCCAAAGCAACTTGGAACTTATCAAAAGAGCTAGGGGAAAAAAAGTTTTGGCTGTAAGAACTGAACTTTCTGGAAAGAATAGCATCTTACATGGAAACTTCTGGAAGGCTGGCTAGCTAATTAGAACTTCACTGACTGTAAGGTTAGAAGGTAATTACAATTTTTTCCCCTTCCCCGGTAATCACAATCTACTTGGAGCTATCTTTAGCCCCCTATATAGCCACTCCTTTGTCCATGCCTGGTGTGTCTTAACATGCTGTAACTAACAGGTAAAACCTTTTAGAATATATAAACTCAATAGATCACTGGTTTCCGTCAGCCACAAAAGGCTATGGGTGTCACTGAGATACCATCTGAGGCCTAACAGATATTTCCTCTACTTTGCTGTAAGCCACATCTCTGATATTTCCACCAGTGTATATATATTTAAAAAAATCTTAATTTATGACTTACTTGGTTCTGTTACTATAAAAACATCCTGAGACTGTTACTACCTTGCAACGCAAATTTACTGGTAATTGAAGTCTGTGTTTCTAGGGCCATAGTTACTCATACTTGGCTCCAAAATAAACTGTTGTATGCCTTCTGAGGTGAGAGTTGTATTTTTTGACTTGACATCTGCTTTGCTCAGAGCTGATACAGTGGCATCCAGGGTGGATACACTGTGCTCTGTCGTTCAGAGGTAGAAAGCAGGAGGAGCAGCCTTCCTATGGGACCTGATGTGTGCAGAAGGAGGGCAGCATCAGTTAATATGGAGCAGAGGCACAGCTGCACATACTAAGCAGCCCTAAGGAAAGGGTGTGAGTTGCTGCCTTCAGAGCAGTCAAGCAAGAGGAGTGGGTCTTCTTTCAAATGCCTTGTTGCTGGTTTCCCCCAGACATTTTAGAAGATGCTAAATAGTTTTCCTATGACTGGTTTTCATGTGGTGGAGAATGGACAGAGAGACCACTTTGGACAGAAGATCTAGCTGTGGCCCAGTGCAAACAGATAGGTTGTTTTCAGCAGTTAAAAGTAGTTAAGTTGGACTGAAAAAATCCTACCAAAGTTCTCTTAAGCGTGGCATAAAGAGACTTCGAAATGCCACCAAGTGCAGCTCAGACTGGGGGTCCCTAAAAATACTTTCCAATGTTCTGGTCTTGGGCAATTGTCAGGAAGTAGTTACAGCAAAGGCAAGAAGCTTTTAGTGTTTGTCTGTTAGTTTGTTTGTTTATGCAGTAACTAATAGAGATCACACTGTGTAGCCAAGGACTACCTTGAATCTATGATCTCCCTTGTCTCCACTTCACTACTGCAGGTGTGTGCCACAATGCCCCATTTATGTGATGGTGAGGATTAAATCCAGGCTTCATGCCTGTTTGACAAGCACTCTGCCAACTGGACTACATCCCAACCCAAGGATCAGAAACTTCCAGTTCTGGTTTGGTTTGTGATGGGTGATGCGGGCCACCAGAAAGATGTGGCAACACATAGCGCCCACACCCAACAGACGGCAGTAACTAACCGTTGCTATGTGGGAACGCAAGCCTGATGTTACCAGAGCCTTCCTCCCAAGAGAAATTTGAAATCTGTGTTTCGTTGTTAAGTGCTATTGTTTGAGTGTATCCTCCAAAGTGGATATGTTGGAATCTAAACCCCCAGGTAGAATGATATGGAGAGGCAGAACTGTGAAGGTATGCTCCACCCTCATGAATGATTAATACTGTTGGCTTTGAATGGGCTTCTGTATTCCATTTTAAAGACTTGCCCATTCATTTTTTACTTATTTTATGTGTATATATCTCAGTGTATGTGTACTACATGAGGTACCCACAGAAGCCGCAAGAGGTTGGCAGATCCCTGGAACTGGAATTCCAGACAGTTGTGAACTACCCAATATGAGTGCAGGGAACTGAACTCGAGTCCTCTGAGAGAGCATCACATGCTTTTAACCACTCAGCCATCTCTCCAGCCGTCTTTATTTTTTTTTTTTTCAATACAATTGATTTGTTCATATCTTCCCCCCATTCCTCACACCTCTCCTCCCAGTTACCTCCAAACAGTCCTGCACTGTCTTTCTTCCCTTTTTCATTTAATTGATTTTTGTAACCCTCTGGGTTGAATCAATGCTGCCTGCAGGAATGTTGACATATCTTGTTGGCTTGATCTTATCCATGTAACCATAGCACCGGCGAGTTCATGTGATGTCCAGAAGATGCTATTTCCCAGCATTCTTCCCCATCTTCAGACTTACGTTCTTTCTACTCCATCATCCAAAATGTTCCCTGAGCCCTAGGGAAGGAACAGAGTTGAAATAGGTATCCAAATTAGGGTAAGCACTCAGCAGGCACTTATTCTCAACCCTTGACCCACTAGGAGTCTCTGCATTAACTAACCCCTCCTCCCATGCTGTGCCTAAGAACCAGGCTAAGTAGGGTTCCAGTAGCAGTTAGGGAAGCCTACCTGATTCCAGCTTCACTGTATTTATGTCTGCCCTTTGCTCATTTCTTCAACTCTTCTGGCTAGAGTTCTGAGACACCAAGCCTTGTGGGACAAAGTAGATACATAATTTTCCCCTTTAAAAAATGACTGGGTATTCTAGTATAGCTACGAAAAAAAAAACAAAAAAACAAAAAATAGACAAATACAGTGTTCTGTTTTTCTTTCTGTTGCTGTGATAAAACATTCCATCCCAAAGCAAGTTGGAGAAGAAAGGGTATGTATGATTTACACTTCCAGGTCACAGTCCGTTTCTGACGGTAGTCAGGGCAGGAATTCAAGGCAGAAACAGAGCGTGTTTGCTGGCTTGCTCTCTGGATCATGCTCAGTTACCTTTCACCAGCCTAAAAATGGTGCCTCTGGAAGTGGACTGGACCCACTTGCATAAATTAACAACCAAGACACAAACTCGTAGACATGAAGGACAGTCAGATGTAGGTAATTCCTACAACAAGGCTTTCCTTTTTGAAGATTTCAGGCTGTGTCGAATGACAGATTGTCAGTAAATCTTTCCTGGAGGCCTTAGAGCTGACCAGTGCGCTGCCATTTTGTACTTTCCACTTTCGAGGCCTCTGTGGTTTAGTTGTATGTGGCCTCCACCTAAGAAAAAGCATTGGCAGGAAGAGGGGAAGGGCAGCAAGATGCTTCAGCAAGCAGGGGCACATCCGACAAGCCCGATCGCCTCAGTTGGATCCCTGGAACCCACACAGTACAAGGAGATAACTGATTTCCACACATGTATACACACCATTCATACAGAGAGAGAGAGAGAGAGAGAGAGAGAGAGAGAGAGAGAGAGAGAGAAATGTAAAAACTTCAAGGACATGAGGAAACTGCTAATGTTCTGTTTGTTTCATTTAGCTAAGCTTGCCCTGTGCCTGCAGAGGCAGTTAACTGTTGGAAACATTTGGAAGCTTCCAGCGAGCGCTTGTTGGAGATGTTATTTATGCCTGTTTTTCATACTCTGTCAACCCAAACATTTTGCTTGCTTAAGACCTCCTTTACTTCCTGTTTGCTGCTAGCAAAGTTGGTCAGCCTGTGTGCTGATGTGTTGGCCCAGCCTCTCTCAGCTGCACAGAGAACTTCCCATATACTTCCTGTCAAACCATTTCTGACCACCTTGTTTACATATGCACCCCTTCTGCCCATGCTTCTCCAAAGATAGGGGCAGAGGGTATCAGCCGAAAGGTCTTGCAGAGACAACACACTAGAAGCAGAAAGAAATGAAAGGTGGGCTAATGGGGTTCACTTGATCAGTCTGGGTTCATTGCTCACTCGAGACACCCCAATTTCCTGTTAGCTCAGATCAACCAAATGCTTAGCTCTTAGTAATTTCCAAGTCTTCTTGCTTCCCCACATTTTAAGGATCTGTGCTTCTTGTGACCTCTCCTAAGTCCACTCTGATTTAAATTAACTGCAGCTGGTTCCCACAGTCTACACCAATTTAAGAACTGAGTGTTATGGTCTTTTCCAATGGAAAGATTTAACTACATGAACAGTTAAATTTCACTGACTAGAAATCTTTTTAAGTTAAAGAGTAGAAGAAAAATTGTGTGTGTGTGTGTGTGTGTGTGTGTGTGTGTGTGTACTTGGTCATGTATGTGTGTATTTGTTTGTGTGTGTGTGTGTATGTGTGTGTGCACTCGTGCTCTTGTATGTACCAGAGTTTTTGACACTGGGTGTCTTCTATTACTCTCTCATTTTTTTTTTTTTTTTTTTTTTGCGACAGTCTCTCACTGAAGCCTAGATTTCACAGATTCTGTTACACTGACTGTCCAGTGAGCTCCAAGGACCCCCCTTTCCACTTCTCCATTGCTGGAATAAGGGGGTTATGGGTGTTAGACACTCCACTCAGTCTCCTATTGGAGATTCTGTGGATCCTAACTCAGGCTACCATCAATGCTCATGCAGCCAGCACTATACTGACTGTGCCTCTCCCTCGCCCAGGAAAACGATGCTTTATAGAACGCATAGCCAGAGTCACAGGAAAGTAGACATATTAAATACTGTGAAGAGTACTTACACTTTCTTAGAAATTACCATACGTTATTCCTTAAAACTTAGAATTGAGGGAGGGGGGCTGGAGAGATGGCTCACCAGTTAAGTGTGCTAGCTGTTCTTCCAGAGGACCCAGGTTGAGTTCCCAGCACTCCACATGACTTGCAACAGCCTGCAGCTCCAGTTCTAGGGGGCTCCCTTCTGGCTTTGTATACACCAAACATACATGAGCTGCACAGCATACAAGCAGGCAAAACAGTCATATACTAAATAAACAAAATGTAAAAAGTTATTCACTAGAAAAAAAAAAACCCAAGTACTTGAAACTGGGACTGCAGACATGTATATATGCAGCCTGGACTACGTGAGACCGTGCCTGGTGCTCTTAGGGTATGGCATTTAGAAATACCATTTTGGTGAATCTGGAAGAGATGAAAACACTGAAGGGAGCAGCCGTGTGGCTTGGCTGGTAAAGTGCTCACCTATATCAATGAGGCCTTGGGTCACATGCCCTGTGCTACATACAACTGGGTGTGACGTCATACATTGGAATTCAAGAGGTAGAGGCAGAATGATAAGAGTTCAAGGTCATCCTCAGCTACTGAAAAGAAAAATGAGAAAAAAAATGACACAATATATTTTGAGTTTGGGGAATTAAAAAAAAAATCAGAAAATGTCACAGTTTGGGCTAGTGAGATGGCTCAGTGGTTAAGAGCACTGACTGCTCTTCCGAAGGTCCTGAGTTCAAATCCCAGCAACCACATGGTGGCTCACAACCACCCATAATGAGATCTGAAGACAGCTACAGCGTACTCACATACAATAAATAAATAAAATCTTTAAAAAAAAAAAAAAAGAAGAAGAAGAAGAAAATGTCAAAGTTTAACCTCTGTCCCAAGTACCACTGTGAGCAGGTGCTTTAGTTAGGAGTTCTATTACTATGAAGAGACACCATGACCATAGCAACTCTTACAAAGGAAAACATTTAGTTGGGCCTGTCTTATAGTTCAGAGGTTTAGTCCATTATTATGGCAGGAAAGATGGCAGAGTACAGGCAGACATGGTTCTGGAGAAGGAGCCAAGTGTTCAACAACTGGATCGGCAGGCAGCAAGAAGAGAATGCCACCCTGGGGGTGGCTTGAGCATTTGAAACCTCAAACCCTGGCCCCTCAGTGGCACACTATCACCAATGAGGCCACATCTACTCTGGCAAGGCAACACTGCCTAATGGTGCCATTCGCTGGGGGCCCTTCAAACACACATTGTGAGGGCCATTCCTGTCCAAACCACCACAGCAGATAAACCTCAGGGGCTCTCTTGAATCAGAAGGAAATGTGGCTGGGTCTTGAGGGACAATTAGCAATCTCTTCCATTCATTAACCCCCAGGGATGAAGCACTGAGATTGACAGTTAGGCTTTGATAGTTAGATTTGGTTCTAGTGCCAATGAACCCAGAATCATACCACTTGCCTTAGTTAGCTTTAACTGTCAACTGAACACAGCCTAGAGTCATCTGAAAAGGAAGCCTTGATGGAAAAATTACATAGATAAATTAACCTATATGGAGATTATCTTGATTGTTAATTGATGCAGAGGAGCCAAGCCCACTGTTGGTGGTACCATTCCGTAGGCATGCAGTCCTGGGCTGTATAAGACATTTGCTAAGTACAAGCCTGTGCAAGCCAGTAAGTAATGTTCCTCTGTGGTTCCTGCTGTAATAACTTGCTACGAGTGAATGATACTACATGGTATAGCAAGTCTGCCTTTGAGTTCATGCCTTGAATTTCTACCCTAGCTTTCCTCAGTGATGGACTCTGACCTGGGAGTGTAAATTAAAACAAACCCTTTCCTTTCCTCAGTTGTTTTTGGTCAGTGTTTTATCACAGAAGTAGAAGGGAAACCAGGACACTGCCTTCTGCAAACTCCCCTACAGATGGGTGTAGCCAGTAAGCTGTAGCCAATGAGATGTAAATAAAGCCACTTGGGTGGAACTTAGGGGGAAAAAGTCTATAAAGTGGGCTGAGTCACTTAGGAGAAAGTTATTTTTCGTTAGAGGCTCTACTTCTTACCTGGAGGTAGATAAGGGGACATGACATCTTCAGCCATCAGAGATGGTAAGCTGGCTAGGTTTATGTCACATTGACACAAGCTAGAGTCACCAGTGAGGAGGGATGCTCAGTTGAGAATATGCCTTCATAAGATCTGGCTGTAGACAATAGGACATTTTCTTAATTGGTGATTTATGGGTGATTATGGGGTTTAGTCCATTATGGGTGATGCCAGCCCAGAGCTGGTAGTCCTGAATTCTATAAGAAAAGAGGCTGAGCAAGCTACAAGGAACAAGCCAGTGAGTAGTTTTCTTCCATGGCCTCTGCAACAGCTCCTGCTTCCAGGTTCCTGCCCTGTTTGAGTTCTTCCCTCGCTGCTTTTAATGATGAACTACTATATGAAACTGTTAGCAAAATGACTTTATTTCTCAAGTTGTTTTTCATCATGGTGTTTTATCAAAGCTAGAATAACCGTAATTGAGACACAGACCATGGGATTGGAAGGTACTCCTAAGAAAGATAATTAGAAGTAATGCAGTTCCTTCATGACCATGAAATGCCTTATTAGCCCTGAATTACCTACCTCCAGAGTTATATGGGAAAAAATTAAACCCCTAGTATTTAAGCCACTGTAGTATGAAATTCAAGTTACATGCAACTGAATATGATTGACAATGCCACAATAAAGATAAATTAAAAACCCCACCATGAGCCGGGCATGGTGGCGCACGCCTTTAATCCCAGCACTCGGGAGGCAGAGGTAG
>NC_034594.1:100000862-100060810 GCF_900095145.1 Mus pahari
AAATCCTGTCTCAAAAAAACAAAAACAAACAAAAACAAAAAAACAAAAAAACCCCACCATGTTACTAAGGAATATTAGATATAAACTCAAATGGTCATGAGTGATAAATATTGAAAGATGGATCAATGAAAGAATGCATAATAGGGAATACAGGAATCATGTTGAATTGGCATTTAATTCCAAACCCCATAATCCCAAATATTTTTTGTACATGGAGTGAAGAGTTGTTTTTGATTCAGGGAAGCATGTACCACAAGGCTTCCTGTGAACTTGATATATATTATGGTTGAGATTGGCCTTGAACTCCTAATATGACCAGCCCCTGCCACCTAAGTATTGGATTACCTATTTATGCTACTCACACCTGACCAGATATTGGATTTGCAGGAATTTTGAACTGAAGTATTCTGATCTTGCCATGATCCACATTAGAGCATTTAGCATTAGAGATTGGGACTTTGGGCACAAATGAAGCCCACACATCATTGACAATGCTATCACCATATAGCCACATAGTATAAGCTACTGTGTTAAAAATTCAACAGTATTCAACAAATAACATATTTTCCAAGCTGTACCTACAGCATAGGCCATCAGATTATGAACTCATATTTTCAGTATGAGCTAATATTTAGCAAAATGCACAAAGAAGGATGGGGGATGGAGACGAGAGAAAGGGAGGGTGGGGTCTGTATGTAGATATGTTTACATATGGTATTAGCATAAAAGCCATATAGAAGAGTCACACCAAGCAATGGAAGCTTAGAGGGTTAGGATTAGAGGGAGAGATTATTCAATTTTTCATTATTATATTGCATAATTTTAAAGTCAATATGTGTTTATTTTGTAACAATCTAATTGGGAGTTGATTGATGAAACAATAGTAAAAAGCTACACAAATTCAAAGCCCATGAAATTGTACTATATAAATACAGGATGCATTTAGGATAATTATGTTGAGCAAGCTTGATTTGTTTTAGAAGAAAGCCATGAATATATTTTTAATTTTAAAAAATAATCTTGGATATTCTTCTAGACTTATTTTTATTTCTGATTATGTGTATGAGTGTGTTTTCTGGGTTCGTGCATGTGAGTCCAGTGCCTGCAGAAGCCAGAAAAGTGTGGAGGTGGAGTTACAGGTGAGCTGCCCAACTCTGGCCCTGGGAACTGAATCTGGGTCCTTTACAAGAGTAACAAGTACTCTTAACTGCTGAGCCCCCCAGACCAGGCTACTAACATTAGTACATACTAGTATCCAGAGTAGAAAGTACAGATTTGAAAGAGAAAACATAAACAGTTAAGTTGCAATGGCTTTCTTAAGTTGTAGGTGACTTGAACATAAATATAAATATTTATAAATATGTCAGTCTTGACATTTGGGAGACAAAAATGCCCTACCTACAATAATTTTAATATATTTAATTTAATTTATTTTAATTAATTTAATTTAAATAAAATTAAGGGCTGGGGAGGTGGCTCACTGGTTTAAAGCACTGGCTGCTCCTGCAGAAGACCTGACTTCTGCAGTACTGATGTTAGGTAGCTCATAATTACCTATATCTCCAGCTCCAAGTACTTTGACACTTTCTTCTGGCCTCCACAGACACCTGGATGCATGTACACACACACACACACACACACACACACACACACACACACACAGTGAAAAAATTTAAATAAAGAAGTACATCATTAGTTCTTTGAAATTCAACCATGGCCTAATTTTTTGACTTACTGAAGCCTAAAGCAACAGCCCCATGCAGCAGAAAGGCTTCCCACCCCAAAAGTGGCTACCCCAACATTTTCATTCCATGTAACACTTTCTGCCATTCTTACCAAAAACTACTCCTAGTTTTAAAGTGGGTCAGAATTTTAAATTTCCATTGCTTTTCCTCCACCTCTACTTTAGGTTGTTATCTTCAAAACACACGAGTGAGGATCCTTCAGCTCAGCTGTGAAGGCCTTTCCTAGCAAGCCCAGGGACGAGGGGTTCATCACACACTATAAATATAAAAATGCTACAGCTCGAGGTGAACATGATCAAAGTGTGCTCCAAAGTGTATAAAACCCTCTCCGTGGAGCCCACTGGAGTATAAAGTCAGTCGTACTAAGAATTAAAAAATGGAAGATATAACACATTTAGGCTCCTCTTGGTTCTAGTATGACAAGCAGGACTGAAAGTGAGTACTTTTTTTCCTAGTACATCTATTTTCATCTTTTAATAATTTGACATCTTGTAGCAATCCTAACATTTCAGTAACAAGTGTCCCAATTAGAGATGAAGCTAATCGTAGTAATATGATGAATTCAACTATCCTTTAGGGTTTAACCAACATAAAGTTCATCAAACTGTCTCCTACTTATTTATTTTTAATTTCAATTTTTAATTTTTGCCTAGCCCAGCCTCTGATGCAGTCTGCATCACAATAATATTCATATTCAAGGAATGAAAATCCTTTTATGTCAGTTGATTGCTTTAACAGTGTATCAGTTGGATTTTCTAGAATATTCCACAGAACAGTAGTTTTGTAGAAGGGACATCATATCCAAACGAGGAAATGAATATCAAGAGTACTAAGAGTACTGAGTGACTTAAGGTCATGTAATGAACAAGTTAAGTTCTGTGACTTAACCTTATAGCATCAAAACCCACACTGGAATTCCCTAGACTGCTTCTGGAAAACAGCAAACTCTATGGTTATATAAAGTCTGGTTTATAAAGTTTGATTATACTGTCTTAGTGGACATGATATATTTAATAGTAAGTGAACAAAATAAAATGAAAATCAACCACAGAACATCTTAAAAATAAAAAAGAAGGCTGAGGAGGTGGCTCAGCAGATAAAGACCTTATGTAACCACGAGGATCTGAGTCTGGATCCCTAAGATGAACCAGGCAAGTGTGACAGCTGCCTGTCATCCCAGCACTTGGGAAGGAGAGATGAGGCCCCCAAACCAAATCAGTTAGCTAGACAAGTTAGGTTCAATTCAAAGACCTTGCCTAAACAGAGTGGGGTGTGGTCAAGAATGACACTCCACAGCCTCATGCACACCACTCAGATATAAACATGCAGAACTTAATTAAAAAAAAAAAAAGAATTATTTTCTTTTGAGGACATGGAGCTCAACAAGTATAAATTCTGATAGAAAAACAGCATTCAGGACAGCTGGATAGAAACAAAGGCTCAAAAGTAGTTTCAGAATCTGACCTTTTCTTTTGGTTTGTGTCTTAGTCACTGTCACACTTGCTGTGAAGAGACCATGACCAAGGCAACTCTTATTAAAAAAAAAAAAAAGCATTTAATTGGAGACTTGCTTCTAGTTTCAGAGGATGGATCATGTATCATCACAATGGCAGCAGGCATGGCAGGCATGGTGCTGGAGAACTAGCTGAGAGCTACATCCTCATCCACACACAGAGAAATGGGCCAGCTTTTTGAAACTTTAAGGCCCATCCTCAGTAACACACTTCTTCCAAAAGGCCACCATCTCCTAGTCCTTCTAATCCTTTCAAATAGTGCCACTAAGAACTAACATTTCTTAAATATATGAGCCGATGAGGAGCATCCTTATTCAAACACTACACTTTGTTGTTTGTTTTGGGGCAGGATCTCATGTAACCCAGGCTGGCTTTGGACTTGCTATGTAACCAGAGATGATCTTAAACTTCTTCTCCTCCTCCTACTTCTACCTTGCAAGTGCTGGGATCACAAACATGCACCTCCATGTCTGGTTTATTTGGTACAGGAGAATGGAGCTTATGTCCTGGTTCCTGTCCGGTAAGGACTATACCAACTGGGCCACATCCCCAGGCCACAGATGCCATCTTTCTCTTGGCTTTGTTTGCCTTGTTGATTTGTCTCTCTGATAGCTTTACTCATACTGACAACCATGGGTCAGCTTCTACTGGGTAATCAGCCCTGGCTGTGAATAGTACACGTTTTTCAGTACCCCAACAGAGATGCAGGATGACCTCTTGGCCAACTTGGAAGAAATATCCTTCTTGAGCCACATATTGAAGCTCCACTTGGCCAAATTTGAATCTAGATACCATCCCTACCACTCTTCCCACCAAAGTGAACTATATGGACAGAAAAGGAGGGTCACAAAAGTAAAAACAAATATTTATTATCAAAAGAAAAATAATGAAAACCAAGTAAATACAGAATAAATTGTCCGTTGCTATGACAAAAGCAACTCAAGGGAAAAAGGGGTGACTTTGGCTCACAGTTCAGCCCATCATACTGTAGAAGCTAAGGAAGCTTGAGGCAGCGGGTCACGTAGGATCCTTAATCAGGAACAGGGAACAATGTTGCTCCTGTTCAGTCACTTATAGTCAGGGATTCCCCACCTAACAAGGGGAAACAATCACAGCTCAATGTGTCTTCCCACTCCATTAACATATTGCAACAATCCGGCACAGGTAATTCCAGGTTCTGTCAAGTTGACAACACTTCAACCATCACAAGAGTCCATAATCATGTCATGTCAAGGGGCTGGAGAGATGGATCAGTGGTTAAGAACAGCTCACAACTGACTCCACCTGTAGCCCCAGCAGATCTTGTGTTCTCTTTTGGATTCTGAGGACATCTGCACTCATACAGTCCCCTGCCAAAACACAAACACATAGTCAAAAATAAAAAAACTGATTCTGTAACTAAAATTCCATTTCAGTTTGTATGCTACAGTAAAATAGTACAATTAAATGTTGATTTCTTGCATAGTGGTTAGGGCTTCATAATATTTTTATTAGGAAAAAACATAAAATTAAAAAAGGTCTACTTTGGAGAAAAATAAAAATATACATTTTATACGGCTGATCCTTAAATGAATGCCAAAGCAAATGAAAAATAAAAACATTGGACATCTCCCAAACATTACATTAATCTAAATGTTTAATGAATCCATCAACCCCACACTGAGGAAAAGCAACAATTATATTTTTGGAGAAGCACTTGTGTATTTCAGTTTCCCTGTCAACTGTATGCTGATGAGCTTGTGCTAGCTAGACTTACTAGAATCTACTAGAAACTTTCTAAGTATTCAGTTCAAGAGGAACCACTTCTTACGCAGCCAATGCCTGGTCTTAGTGTAACAAGCTCTCTGCTCATTCATGTATTTATGTAATGTGCCAGCTATGAATCAGGAATAAGGGTGGGTACCACAATTAAGAACATGAGTAATTTGCAGCCCCACCCCAAAGGAGTCAAAGTTCAGCAAGAGACACAGAGGGACAGAGACAGAGAAGCACAGTGAGACGGGATTTACATGGGGCTGAGAAGTAGGGGCCACTCAGATGAGAGATGGGAGACTATCAAAGAAGGCTTAGGGCATGCTTCCCGGTGTGGATAGGAAGGAGAAGGGTAGTTCCAGAACACTTCGGAATGACACAGTTGATGAGTTACAAGTCTGACTATGTAGGGCGTGTACCAAGGAAGAGTCATATGAAAGACCTTGTGTGCTAAGCTTGAGTTTCACACTGTGACTCCAAACCCCTGCTTTCCAACTAGACTAGGCTGCCAGTATTGAACCATCTGGAGAAACTGTTAACACAGATTGGCCAGGCCCAATTCTGGAAGTTTTGCTTCAGAAATAATTGATGTTCAAAAGAAATTCCCTATTGAGACCTGGACAAGACTGGGCCTGTCAACATCCCATCATGTATCAGGGTGGGGCTCTAAAGGTCCCACCCCTCCCTGAGGATCTATAGGCAAGTTGATGGTTGTTGAGGAAGGGACAGACATTTTCTCCAGAGGTGTAGCTATTGGTAAAAGGCTCATTCTCCTGAAAACCATTCCTCTCACACACGTTCCTTTAAATAACTCTTATATGGCACCACCCTACAGGCTGAATATAAGACAAAGTGTGTCTGCTTGCACAGGATCATTAAAGGGAGACTCCTTGACTATTGATGTTCCCTTAAGAAAGAAGGTTTGGATGGTCATTTGACCATCGTCTGGGGTTCCAGCCACTCCTCCCACTATTTGTATGAAATTTTGCCCTAATTGCATGTGGCTTTGGAGTCTTAGAAGGGGCTGGAACACATAGGCTGAGGAGACAAAGAAAAGAGGTCACCATCTATGCAGCTATGGGAAGCCACCACCCACCAGTAAGACTGCTCTGGGGTCACCCTCAGTCCTGTCAACAACCTCTAATTCATGTTTTGTAAGTCAGCCCAATAAATTCATTGGCTCTCCAGGATGAATTTTGGTAGGCTCAAGCTTTGGTTTGTCATTTGGGACCCCACGAGAAAGGGACAGACATTGCTTGGTGCTGAACCCAGGGATAAGTAACTTGACTAAGTGAAACTCACTGGGTCACATAGAAAGACATGAAAGTAGAAGGGGGACTCATTGGGGAGAAGATGGAGATTAGCTTGAATGGGGGACACCAAAGGGGAGTGGGATAGGTGGGTATGATCAAAGCACACTATGTAGATGTATGACATGAAATATAATGAAACCTATTATTATACATAATTCATATATACTAATAAAAACCTTAAAGAACTTTCACTATCAATTTTGGGTTTGCACTATGTGTAGGCAAAGAGGATCTGTAGAAGGTTCTGGCAATGTGGATAGAATACTTTAAAAGCAGAGTCCTTTGCTAATGCAAAGTTGCATAGGAACAGCTCAACACAGGACACAGAGAGACCCAGTAGGAGAGTATGTTCATAGAACCCCAGAGATGGTGAGCATCAGTACCACAGCAGACATTGTGGGGAGGGGGGTGGCAAGTGTTGAGAGAAGTATAATCCACAAGACTAAGTAACTTCTTTAATGTGGGAAGAGTCACCGAGTGGGGAGTGAGCAGAAAGCCGAGAATTGGACAACAAGAAGATGCAGCTAAAAGTGGACTTTGGTCTGGAGTTTGCTCTGAGTTAAAGCCTGAGACTTGGGTTTGCCAGATCTGGGAACCAGGAAGCTGGAGACTGCTGACCTCCACCCCTGGGACATCCCTGCTTTGACCTACTTCTGGTACACTGGTGCTAGTCACTGCCCACAGCTCTATAGCTGAGTCTTCCTCTCTGCTTTTAATAACCTTCTGAAGTGAGAGACCACAGCTCATCTTTGTGCTTTTGGAGCCTAGGATAGTGCATGCACACACTTGATGTGCAGTAACAATGTCTAGGTGACTGAATTGCATTAACTAACTAGATAATTATAGCCACAACAACCTCATTAGATCTCAGTAGGCTTTTGGCCTCATTTTGTGATGATAATTATACAGATCTGTATTTTCATAATTCTACAAGCTTTTATTATTTCCATTTCTGAAGGAGCAAAGATGAAGCAAAATACAATTCTTTCTTTCAAACATTAATTATTGCAGATGTCTGTAATTAGTAGTGGTAAGTATCTCCTACACGTTCTAATTCAGGTCTCATCAAAAAAGTTTTTGCTATGTGAACACACACTACCCACATACACACAGACATACATACACAAGTATGTTCATTCACATATACATACACACTAGACACACAAATACACACTCTACAAACACACACACAAGTACACACACCACTATACACATACACCACTATACATGCATACATACATAACGTAGACAGACACACACTATATCCACACATACCACACAGACACATGCACACATACACACACACACACACACACACACACACACACACAAGCATGTGCACACTTGCCTTAAAAATTATTTTTAAAACTTTCAACTGAATTAAAGACAAGGAACAGTTTTCCATTTAGTTATCCATATAAGCTTTATGATCAAGGGAAAGTATCACTTTGAGGCACAACTATTCTTGTTTTATTACATTTATCTATCATGGGAGAGTGAGGAGTGTGTATATACCACACACTTGAGGGCAAGAATTAAGGACAACTAAAATTTCTAGAGTCCTTTTCTCCTTACACCATACTGGTCCCAGGGACTGAACTAAAAAGCTTGGTGACAAATGTCTTACAAGCTGAACCATCTCACCTACACAGGGTGATTATCTTTACAGTGTTAAGATAATTTCTGAAATATATAGTTATCTTTTTTCCATACAGTGATACAGGGAGTAAATAAAAGCACCCCAAAGTGGTCCGTACCTCAAATGATGAGCAGACAGCATAGGAAAGACAACATTTGTAAGCTAATCCCTGAGCCTTCACTTTCCTTCTGTCTGTAGATTTGATGACCTCTTCTTTATTTCCTATTATCTTTGCCTATTTATTTATTTATTTATTTATTTATTTATTTATTTATTGGAGCTAAGTGCTGAGTACTAGACAGGACCAGCCTATTCATAGAGACAGAAAACCAGCAGAATATTCAAATAACTCTAACATCCAACATAATCTCCCCTCTTGAGAAACAACATACAAATACGCAGGTAACAGCAGCCATTACAGAGTGCAGTCCCCAAACAGATGCAGGGGTGAGCTGTGCACAACAAAGTGGCTATGCTGCAGAGATGACTCTTTGGGGAAGAAACCTGAGCTCAGAAGCCCAGCACCCAGGATGGTAGGGCCCTGGTCACTCTAGCACTGAAGGCAGAGGCAGGAGAATCTCTGAGGCTCACTGGGCAGCCAGTTTAGCTAAGCCAGAGAGTTCCAGGTTCCATATAAGAGCCTGCCTCAAAAGAAAAGGTGGAGAGTGACTGAAGAAGGCACCTGACCTTGGCCTCTGGCCTCCAGACTTGCACACATGGGTGTGCACACTAGTGTGTGTACACAGATGGTCGGAAGAAAAACAAGATGGGAGATGTGCTGGCAATAAGCAAGAAAATAGTCCACTGGGAATTCTCATGTCTACATTGTAAGCTAGTTACCTAGAATGAGTTTCTACCTTTGGGTGATGAACTCTTCCTTACTCTCATGCCCTTGCTTATTTTTTTTTTCTTCATATCTCGATGCACTCTAAGCACCCTGAAAATCCATGACTTCCTGTTTTCTCTGATCATCAGAGAGACTGTTTTAGTCTCTCTACTTATAATTTGCAATTATACAGATGCTATCTGTTTATGACTCTTAATTCTTTAATTTTCTTTTCCAGATGTATTTGTGTATCCAAGTGTTTTCCCTGCATGCATGTCTAAGAACCTCATATGTGTTTCATGCCAATGAAGGTCAAAAGAGAGAGTCACATCCCATGGAACTGGAGCTCCAGACAGTTGTGAGTCACTATGTGAGTGCTGGGAATTGATGGATCCCTCTGTAAGAGCAGCCAGTGGTCTCAATCACTGGGCCAGCTCTGTAGCTTCCATCTAGGGACCCCTTCTATCAGTCTGACTCTCTTGCCTTGCAACACCTTTATAACGCTATTCAACAGTTCAAGCAAACTACCTGAGAAAGATTCTGATCTGACAGTGTTACCAGTGGTCAGGGTGTGGGTCAGGTGTTCCCAGGTTCTTGGCCTTCTATGCAAAGGATTGAAAATAGGACTCACAGACCAGAAAGGGAAATACTGCCATGACTCAGTGAGTCACCGAGTGAGCATGTTGAAGGATCCCAATTACTTCTCTTTATGGAGTTCAACAAAAGGAAGAACTGCATTCTAAGGGGTGAAGCTTAGCTCATTCTCTATTTTGGTTGATAGATTAGATCACACATACATTTTCCTACTTTAATTATCCTTTCCCATAAAATACTGGATTTTAATCACATACACACCCAATTATGCATACACATATGGTAAGAAGGGATTCTCCCTGAGAGGTTCCCCCAGTTTTACCTTGTTGCCCATGCACTTAAAGCCAGTTCAGGCTGGGTCAGCTGCTGGTTTTTTTTCCTGTTGTATATGTTGGTAATATACTCGAATAGAAACTGTCTCAATTTCATTTTTGCTAGGGGTAGAAGCAACTATCTTATTGTTTAGAGATGCGAGTCTGTGTAGCCAGAGGCAGGCGCTTGCCTGCCTCAATAATACCCCACCCCACACACTGGGACAGTACCTAGCAAGATGTAGGCCAAGAGCAAAACAATTACCATGGCCCAGAAGGGTTCATGTAGGTACTGCCAGATACAGTCACTAAGGAACATGCTATTCAAATGAGTACAAAGGAATGCTTATTTTCCCCCTGAGCCTCCTTCATTGAGTTCTTATCTTCATTCTTTAGCAATCCCCCTTCAGTAGGGGAGCCACAGGGGATGGAGGAGCCTGTACAAGGAATGATGCCCACACAGAGCCTAAAATAACCCCAAGTGGCTTTGCTTGCACAGAGGGCCAACCATCAAAAGAATTGTATTAGAATGCATTCAACATCACGGGCCCCCTGAAGACCCCTGTGGCTCCCCCTAGGAAACTTGCTCTCTCTGCATAACAGGACCTTTCCTGATGCAAAGGCATTTAATAAGCCAAATAATGTAATAATTCACACAGCAATAGTCTAAATGGCCTATGAGCAACCATCCTTGGAGACAGACTGGGTGGGGGGGCAGGAAATTGGTACTGGAATGCAGCAAAGCTGAGAAACTGCATAGAGCACTGGATTTGATCCCCAGCACCAGATAACGAGGCATAATGGTACATGTCTATAATCTCAGAACTCAGACACAATAGATTCAGAAGCTCAAGGTCACTATCTGCTACAGAGCAATATATATGTTATATACTATATGCACATAATATGTACATATCTGTACTATATATATATATATATATATATATATACATACATTTACATATATACATATAATACACACATAGAGATAGCTTGTCAACTAAGGGCACTTGCTGTGTAACCCTAGTGACCTGAATTCAATCCTGGAACCACATAAAAGTGGCTTCACAGAGTGTCCTCAGATTTTCACATATGTGCCATAGTGCAACTGTGTGTGCATGTGTGCTCACACACACTAATAAAAAGAAAAACATCGAACAGAGCATCGTGACACTTACCTTCAATCCCAGCATTCAGGAGGCAGAGGCAGGCAGGTCTCTGTGAGTTCAAGGCCAGCCAGGTTCAGAACAGCCAGGATTACACAAAGAAACCCAGTCTCACCCTACACCATACACACACAATCTAACCTCTGTGCTGCACAGGATATTGCGCCTGCTGTTTCATAATCTTGGGTGGAGTTGGCCTTACCATGTCTAGTTTCTGAGCAAATGCTTTGGTTTCTTAGAAACTGGATAAAACTAGAAGCCATGAGTAAAATTTAAAGATTTTTAAAAAATATTTGCTTGTTTTGGCTTCCTTTTCTGAGACAGGGTCTTGCTAGGTGACCCAGCTTACCTTGAACTCACAATACTCTTGACTTGGCCTCTAAAGTACTGAGATGACAGATGTGTGCCACCACACCTGTTATTTCCTTTTTCTTTGCATTACTGCTGTTCCTTGGTTGGTTTTTGCTGTGTATGAATCAAGCCCAGGGCCTTAGACCTACCAGATATGCACTCTGCCACTGAGGCACAGCCCTTAGTTTTATACTTTAACCAGCGGCACACCATGCTGTTATTACACTTACGGATTTATGTACTTGTGTGTGTGTGTGTGTGAGTATACAGGTTTGAGGATGACTTATGAAGTTGATTCTTATATAGGACCCAGGACTTGAACTTAGGTCATCAGGCTTGGTGGCAAGCTCCTATACTCACTGAGCCATCATGCTCAGTCTTTGGCCCATATTTGTTTACTCCTTAGGCCAACACAAAAATACCACAGGTTGGATGGCTTAAAAGGCAGAAATTTGTCGATTCAGTCTGGGAGTCCAGAAGCCTGGATCTGGGCACAGGTGGATTCACTCTTCTTGAGGGTCATGAGGCAGAATCTGCTGCCTGAGGAAGCCCCGGCATCTGTGTGTTACAGTCTGAGCCTGGAGACTGCTGCTGTGCCACCCTCACAGGCGCAGCTCAGAGTGTACGTGGCACCCACTGAGATTTCCGTGTGTGAGACTGTGCATGTGGAAGCCTGAGGTTGAGGTGGTGAATCTGTCATTCTCCCACCTTATATGCTGAGGCAGAGTCTCAACCAAACTCAAGTCACTTGGCTAGTCTCCCCAACCAGCTTGTTCTGGGGATCCCCTGTATCTGCCTCCCAGGGCTGCAGTTCAGCTGAGCTGTCAGTACGCCCACCCAACATTTACACAGGTTCTGAGGTTTTGAACTCTGGACCTTGTGTTTGCATAACAGACACTTTAACCATTGAACCAACCTCCCAACCTCCCGACCTCCCCTCCCATCCCCAGCCCTTACCAGATTCTCCTGTAAAGTGACAAATAATCGAATCAGAGACATAGTGGGTAGTAATAGAAATAGACAATTAGGGAAGGAAAGCAATGCAAACCAAACAGAAAACAGTCCAGTCCCCAGAACGCAAGTGGGCCAGAGAGCTTGGGCAGCTCAGAGGCTTTTGGGTCATTTTCTTAGCATCTGCCCTTGCCTGCACGAATGCTCTGTTTTGTGAATGAAGCCCTCGTGGGCGGGGTCTCCGACCTCTCTGCCATCTGGTTTCTGCCCGGATTAACTTGATGCTTCTCTTCCCTCCATCCCAACTCCTGCCACATGACCCTGGCCTTTCTTTTGACAGGGTAAAACAGGTTTCGCCTTCAAGTTGGTAAGAGATGGTTTATTCCAGAGCAAAGTATAAATGGCCATGGCCCTGGAACACACATCCAGGTTTCCCCCCATGCTGTGTTCTAGAAAGGCAATGGTTTCATGACATTTTTAAAGTAACAGATCAAAGGAAGTCTTGAGTAATGACACTTTTCTAGTACTTTGGTGGAAACATCAGATAGGCAGGTTAAGGCAAAGTGGGAGAGGTTCTGCTGTAGGCCTTGGATGCTATCTGACTGCATTCTGAGCCTTCTGGTTGTTTGGAGTCTGTTTGTACATTTCAAAGTATTTATCTACCCGTCACAAAACTATTAGGCCAAGCAGGGTGTGCAATAAAAAGCAGATAAAGACTAGCCAAGGACTTGCAACATTCCAACCTCTCCACAATCTCTTCAGTTCTAATCAGCCTATGGGCAAGGCAGTGTGTCTTCCAGGAATCTTCATCCATAGTCATTACCAGGAATCTTTCTGTCTTCAGCCATTCTACTATCTGACTCTCCTCCCAGTTTTAAAGCCCTTCATACTGGTGCATGCCTGTAAGCCTGGCTTCAGGGGGCATCAGTTAGAGGGATCTCTTGCATTCCAGTGGTTGGTGGTCTAGCCTGGGCATCATGAAACATCTGTTGTCATTTTTCTTAATTCCCCTTTATAGGCAAAGACCTACCTGACTACCTTATTCAAACATAATCACCACTGGAAATATCAAATAAGGCCATGTTTGGAGGTATTGGTTAGAGGGGTAGTATTTTAGTGAATCGTTTCGGAAGGAGAAGGGAAGAAATTCTACCCATACCAGCCATTTCTACAAATGAGCTCACCATCTGGTTCTCTTCCTGCTTTCTATGACCGCCCACACACTTCTCCCCCACGATGTCCCTTGGCCGAACCTGTGGCCAGAAAAATGTCTGGTCAGCTCCTTCCCTCAGAGACATCAATGACAGAGGTTGTCTCTGTCTATTTATAGTCTCTTGAAAGAAAATGGAGTAATGGCAAAAAAGTAAAAACAAAACAGAGCAAAAACCAAAAACCCATAACTTGTTGTCCCTTTTAAAAATAACAAAGTTTAAAAGGTCAAGCTTTTCATACATACTTATAACTGAAATGTGGACGTGTTTTGAGTAAATATTTGTTAGGCAACCTTTGAATTTTTTTCTTTTCATTGTAAATAAAATACAAACTTGCTGGGGTTGTAGCTGAGTTGGTAGGGTGCCTAGCATACACAAAGCCCGAGTTCAGTCCCCAGCGTTGCATAAAGCTATATAGTGATAAACAGCTGTGATTCCAGCACTTAGGAGGCGGAGGCTAGAGGATCAGAAGTTCAAGGTCACCCTTGGCTACCTAGTGATGGTTTAAATAGGTAGGGCCTCCATAAACTTGTGTGTTTGAATGCTTGGCCATCGGGGAGTAGGAAGTGTGGCCTTGTTGGAGTAATGGCCTTGTTGCAGGAAGTGTGTGGCTGTGGAGGTGCTTCGAGGTTATACGCTCAAGCTATGCCCAGTCACGCGGTCGCCTTCTTCTGCATGCAGATCACGATGTAGAACTCTTGACTTCCCCAGTACTATGTGTGCCTGCAGGATGCCATGCTGCCCCCCACCCCCCATGAAGGGAATGGACTAAATCTCTGAAACTAAGCCAGCCTCAGTTAAATGTTTCTTCCATAAGAGTGGCCTTGGTCATGGTGTTCTTCAAAGTAATGGAAACACTAACTAAAGCACCACTTAAGTTGGGGGTATTTTTTTTTCCAGTTGAGGTCCCCATCTTCTCAGAGACTCTAGATTTCATCAAGTTGACAAAGAAACTAAGCAGCACAGGGTGTGTATTGTGGGTGCATGCAGTAAGTGTAGGTACAGGGAGAGGTCAGAGGCTGCAGACTCCTGGGGCTGGAGTTCCAGGCAGTCTGAGAATAGTCCCTTTATCCACCACAGAGATCATAGAAATTAGAAGTAATAGAGGCAAAGAGACCACAGCCCAGGGACACAGTGCCTGAAGTTTACCACCCAGCAGAGAACTGGAGTCCCTGTCATGATGGTGACAGGGATTGGATAGTTGCCTGGTGATTATCAGCAATGCAGTTCACAGGGTGGGTGAAGAATCCAGTGGGGTAGTGAGTACACACTCAGCTGTTCTAACGATTATCATTGTAACTGTGTAAAAACCTCAGGTGAGGGTTCAGTGGGTAAAGGCATCTGGCCTGCAAGCCTGGCGACCTGAGTTTGATCCCTAGGACCCACATGATGGAAAGGGAGAATCAGCTCCTGGAAGTAGTCCACAAACCCGAGGATTTAGCTCAGTTGGTAGGGGGCTTCTGAAGCCCTTTGCCCCTTCCCCACACTGCATAAACCAGGTATGGCAGTACATGTCTATAAGCCCACCACCAGGGAGATAGAGACAGGAGGGTCAGAAATGAGAGGTCTTCCTCTGATGTATGGCAAGCTTGAGGCCAGCCTGGGATGATACATGGAAGTCTTGTCTCAAAAGACAAAGCAAATTTTAAAGTGGCATAGCAGATCAGAGTCATGTCAAAAAACCGGTACCATCTAAATTGTGACGGAAAGGAAGGGATTGAGGACATGTGTAATTAGAGACATTTTAAGCTGTCTAGTGGGAGTAACGGCAAATGGTTCTGAATTTGGAATCATAGTGGGAATGCCTCAAGCGGTGAGGGTGGGATAAGAGAATGAGAAAGAATAAAGGAAGCAGACACAATGTGGACAGACATGCAGGGAAAGTATTCCAGCAGATACCTTAAAGGATAAAGCCGTTCTAGGCACAAGGCACAGTAAAATGATGCTTCAAAGTAGCCCAGTGACTGATGTCACTCGGAAAGAAAAAGAGCGAGAGAGTGTGGGAGCAGTTTTCCAGTTCACAGAGAACTGGGGTGGAAACAGCTTGAATACTGCAAAAGATAAAGCACAAATTGATCCTCTCTTTCTTTCTTTCTTTCTTTCTTTCTTTCTTTCTTTCTTTCTTTCTTTCTTTCTTTCTTTCTTTCTTTCTTGGTAAAAATACTCCACTGGCATGAAGTCCCCAGGCTGAATGTTTGGTTCGGATTACTTGCCTTTGCATGCTTGCTCCCCATTTTCCCCAGACTACCTAAGCAATGCCCTGCTGTCTCATCTCTCTGGGAGAAATCCTTTCCCAGAGGCTACTTTTGTTCTCCCTGAATCCTGCCAGACAGAAAATAAACTAGAGGCATCACTTCTTCAGTAAGGAGTAGCTCTTGAAACCCCTCTGGCTTGAAAAGGAGGCAGAAACTTAACAGCTTCAACTTTGAGCTTTTGTTTCTGGCTCCGAGCAGTGCAGTGGGGCACTTGTCCTTTGAAGTACTTTCAGATGCACAGCCTCACCTGACTTCTACTGACTACCAGCACAGAGGGAACTTCCTACAGCACGAGTTTTATTTACTGCTCTGTCTACATCAAACCCACACATGGTAGTATCACCCAACCAAGATTCCTGCACTGAACCAAGGGCTAATTCCCATGCTCTTCCAGTAACCCCTGCCCGCAGGTGCTGACATTAAGTAGCAGAGATTTACCTATCCATCATTTCATTCCCACTGTTGTGGGTAGTTGGGCAGTACTAATGGAATTGTATGTCATGTTGTCTTTATTTATAGGTCACCAAAGCACTTTGTGCGCTATTATGCATCATAACTACATAGAGCACCATCACAGCTAGATTAGAAACAGCAGTCTGTGATAAAGAGAAAGTCTTCCGGTGCAGCTCACACCCATCCTGTCCTCCTTAGCTATGGTCACTTTTGGACCCAATTTGTCTTCGTGTTGCATCATTGAGAAGCTACCTGGTTAATAAGTCAGAAATAACAAAAGCACATGTTCCCCCTCATACATGGGTTCTAGCCTATATTATATGCATGTAGATACATAAACAGGTGTAAGTGTGGTATGTATAACATTTAGGAGACCAAGAGAGGGTAATATTAGATGGTGAGAATAAAGGATATTTTTTTTTTCTAATTTCAACTCCATCATATCCCCCACCCTACATGGTTGAGTAATAACTATGAAACTGCTGGGGGAAATGTAAAACCCTAAACAAAGCCTGACAGCTTCAGCACAGACATTCTGTCTACACAGTTCACCTAGGGGGTAGAGACATGGCTCTGCAGTTAAGAGCACTTGTTACTCTTACACAGGACACAGGTTCAGTTTCCAGCACCCATATGGAGGCTGACACTTGTCTGTAGCTCTGGTTTAAAGAGTGGTCTGGGGGCACACCAGTGGTCATTTTCTTGATTAATGTGGGAGAGCCCAGTTCACTGTGGGCAGTGCCATCCCTAGGCAAGCATTCCTGGGTCCTATAGGGAACTAGGGTGAGGACACCATGGGGAACAAGCCAGTAGAGCATTCTTCCATGGTTTCTGTTCTAGTTCCTGCCTCCAGGCTTCTGCCCTGAGTGCTTGCCTTTTCCCTAGAAATGAAACTGTCTAGAGGAATTAGGGGCCTCTGGGTAGAGGAAGTATAAAAATGGGGGGGGGGAGTATGAGTATGGGAGGAACATGCATAGAGTATACTCACATGCTTGTGAAAGGTTCCTGTGTAACATAATGTTGTGTACAAGGAACACATACGATGAAATGTTCCAAAGCAAGTAATTAAAAATCCAAACAGCAACGTGGATGAACTCTCAGGAATACTGCGCTAAGTGAAAGAAGCCAGATAGGAACGACTCCACATAAAACACCTAGCGTCTTAGAAATAAAGACAAGTCTTTGGCTTTATGTCTTTGTGGCAGTGAACTTTGTCATCACATCCTTCTGAGCTTTCTTCTGGGACTCTCATCCCTGCTTCTCTACTGGGCACACATGTTTAAAATAAATGTGACAGAGGGGAGGAAATTCATGAATGCTCCACCCCTCCTGGAGCAGCCATAGGCAGTTAATGGTGGCTGGGAGGTGGGAAAGCACTTCGTTCACGTGGAAGGCACTGGTAAGTGGCACATACTTCTATAAATAACCCCTGGCTCACCCTGTTGTAAGCAACCCCAATTAAACTCATATGGGTTTCCAAAAATAAATAAAAAGCCATGCAAGTACAGGGTTACTGGTTGGGAAGAGAAAGGGGATCAGTGGGAGTGGGAGGGGACAGAAGAGGATAATGAGGAAATATGGTCAAGATATGTTATATACACATATGGCAATGTCACAGTGAACCCGCTATGCATAATTCATATATGCTAATATAATATAAATGGATGTTTGACACTGCATCCTTTTCTGTAAAGTTGTGTGTGTGTGTGTGTGTGTGTGTGTGTGTGTTGGTAAGTGTGCCACAGCACACATGTGAAGCTTGGAGGGCAACATGTGGGAGTCAGGTCTCTTCTACCATGTGGGTCCCAGGACTCAAACTCAGGTCATTAGAATCAGCAGCATCAGCCTTCCTCCACAGCCATCTTGCCACCCTGAGCGGTGCTTTGGTTATATGTCCTAGCTTAAAATGCTTCATGCAGATGGTGGGGGCTGTATGCTAATCCTGACCCCGGCTGCCTCTCGCTTCCTCACCCTGAGTATTGTCACTAGAGCAGACTGTGAGCTTTGTATCCGGTCCTCACCTCTCACCCATGCATGTACTAAGATGATACCTGCTTCCTGCTCAGACCTGAGTTTCTTGCACACAGAGCCCAACCTGAGCTCTCTGTCTTGGTAGAACATTAAAGGGTCTTCCTGACCCCTTTTTGTCATCGCCGTAGTGTGTCTCCTCTCAAGCCAGTGGTTCTCCTTGAGCTTTTGCTCTATTCTTTGTGACTTTGTGAGCCAAGCTCTAGGAGTCCCTTTCTTATCAGCAACATTAAAAAAGAGAGGGGGGGGAAGAAAAGAAAAAGAATAAAGAAAGGGAGAACAGAAAAGAGGAAAAGGAACCTAAGAATTTGGAAGTATATGCTGCCCAAAATAATGTGTTTGGAGGCCATGGTTTATGTCCAAAAGGACAGAATCTTTGGCTTTGCTTGTGTGTGTGTGTGTGTGTGTGTGTGTGTGTGTGTGTGTGTGTGTGTGTGTGTGCAAGCATCTGAGAGAGGGAGAAGGAGGGAGATGGAGGGAGATAAAGAGAGTGGGAGAGGGAGAGGAGGAGAGACTGGCAGTATACAGAGTTCATGTGCTCTAGTGAGCATGTTGACAGCCTCACCTCAGGTGTTGCTCCCCACCAATCACTTTGTTTGAGGCAGGATTTCTTTGTTCAATTCTACTTTGTGCCACAGGCTGATGGGCTCGCATACTTCCAAGTATTCTCCAACTTCTGCTTCCCATCTCTTGGTGGGAAGGGTGGGATTACAGACCCATGCTACTGAGTCTGGCTTCACCTGTGTTATAGTGATCTGAACTCAGGCCCTCGTGCTTGTTCAGCAAGCTCTTTCCCAGCCAAGCCAATCCTTCAGCTCCCATTTTATTTTCTGAAGTGAGGTCTTAGTCTGTAGCCTGTGGTGGCCTCAACCTTACTAGGTAGCCTAAGCTGGCTTTAAACTTGAGGCAATACCCTCAAGTTTATAGGTTTTTAGGTGTGTATTACCATGTGTGATAGTTATTCCCAGTTTTCAACTTGACCCCATCTGGAATGAACTACAATCCAGAAATGGTGAGCACACCTGTGATCCTGATCTTGAGGTTAGAAGACACGGGCTTTTGATCCAGATCTTGAGGCACAGTGGCCATGAAAAGCTTAGGCCCAGGCAAGTGATACACATCTTTGGTCCCAGGAGACAGAGGCAAGCATAGCTCTGAGTTCAAGGCCAGCCTGGGACAGAACAAATTTCAAATAAAGAACAGCTTAGGTCCAGGCATGGTGGTACACACCTTTAATCTGGGCCATAACTTCTGCTGGAGGACTTTATAAGGACATTGGAAGAAGGAAGACTCACTCTTCTGCACCTGCTTGCACATACTTGCCAGCACATCTGCTGGAACCTGCTTCTTCAGGATGCCAGCTTAGACGGAAGACCTGCTGAAACGCCTACCCTCCCGGGACTGAGCGACCCAGCTGCCCATTGTTGGGTTAACTGGACTGTAAGTCATTCCAATAAGTTCCCTTAATATAGCGAGACATTCCATAAGTTTTGTGACTTTAGAGAACCCCGACTAATACACCATGCCCATCCCCAAAGTGTAGAATATTGAGAAGAATGATCAGTACTGAGTTAATAAAGTTGATTTCAAAGCCGGGTGTGGTGGCGCACATCTTTAATCCCAGCACTTGGGAGGCAGAGACAGGCAGATTTCTGAGTTCAAGGCTGGCCTGGTCTACAAAGTGAGTTCCAGGACAGCCAGGGCTACACAGAGAAAACCTGTCTCGGAAAAAAAAAAAAAAAAAAAAAGAAAAAAAAAGTTGATTTCAATATTGTGGTAAAGATTGTGGTGAAAGTTAAATAGAATAATAATGAGCCTGCTGGCCATCAATGGATCAGCAATTCTTTTATTTTTAGAAAGGATAAGAATTGACATGCATATTTGAAGATCTGGGTGACAGATATGTGTTCCTACACCACTTTCTTTCTTTCTCTCATTCTTTCTCTCTTTCTTTCTTTTTTGTTTGTTTGTTTGTTTGTTTAAGACAGGGTTTCTCTGCCTGCCTCTGCCTCCCAAGTGCTGGGATCAAAGGTGTGTGCCACCACTGCCTGGGCCTACACTACTTTCTGTTCTTGCCTGAACATATAGACTAGTTTACATTTCTGTCTTCTCCTTTTAGTTAGGGCCTCATATGACCCAAAGTGGTCTTGAACTTGGTATGTAGCCAAGGATGGCCTTGAACCGTTCTGCCTCTTCCTCTGAGAGGCCTTCTGGGATTCTAGACATGCATCTCTCTGTTCTGTGTATGCTGACTGGGAGTGGAACTCAAGGCCTCATCGCAATAGGCGAACACTCTGCTAAGCAACAACCCTGAACCTCTCTCATTTACTAAAAAAAGTCATGATTAAACTTTGTTCCATTGCACTCTTTGTTTGTTTGTGACTGTATCTTACTATGTAGCCCATGATAGCCCCAAACTCACTCTCTTCCATTCTCAATCTTCAGAGGGCTGGGATTATAGGTCTGTACCACCATATCCAGCCTTGTGTGCAAATGGTTTTGTGTTGTTGTTTCTTTTTGTCTCTGTCTCTCTTTCTCTCCCTCCCTTCCCCCCTCTTGGTCTCCATCCCCTCCTCTCTCTGTCTCTGCCCCCTTCCTTGAACTATTGATAGCTTATAAAGACTGCAATAAAATAATTTTGGAAGTGAAAGAAGACACTCAAAATGTGGAGCTGAGAGATACAGATCATATTTAACAGAACAGGAAGCAAAGCTGATTATTACAGAAGTTACAAAAACTGAAGTGAGTTTCCTAAAACATCGATAGGGGAACTAAAAGTGGCGAGCCATCGTGGTGAAGGGGTGGGGGTGTGAGTGAACTGAGTTCTCCTCTAACAGACCAGGAAGGAAGACTTGACCAGATAACACCTCATCTTGATAAATAAAGAAGTAGCAATCGCAGTCGTGTAGACGTATTGCTAGCGATAGGGAAGCAACCGCCAGGATGGATTGAACACTGTAGATGGTAAAAGTCAGGCTCTGCTCCAAGGTTTAAGAAGGTTAAGTGTAGATTGAAGACAGGAGGGAGCTGCAGTACCCTACCTTTCACAGCGAGCGCTTCAGCACCGAGCTTTTGCTGTGTTTGAAACAAGGTCTCATCTTGTAACCCTGGCTAGCCTAGAAGTCACTATGTAGACCAGACTGGCCTAGAACTCACAGACAGGCACCTGTCTCTGCCTCCACAGTCCTAAGATTAAAGGCATGTACCACCACACCTAGTCATGGACATTTTTATAACCTTGTGTCCATATGACTTTGACAACGGCTTGTCAAAAAATATAGAATAGTAAAATCTGTATAGTGAAAAATTAAAAATTTAAAAAAATGTTTAAAAAATTTTAAAAATTAAAAAAACTGTAAAAGAAGAGGACTGGGGATATGGATCAGTAGGTAAAGTGCTTTCAACACAGCAAGAATTTGATCTCCCAGAACCCACGTTTAAAAAAAAAAAAAAAGCCAGTGCTGGTCAACTGGCTGAGTAAAGGCGCTTGCTGCCAACCCTGCCAACCTGAGTTCAATCCCCAGGACACACATAGAAGAAGGAGAGCAAGCTTCTCCAAGTTGTTCCCAGACCTCCTTATATGCCCCATGGCATACAGTGCCCCCACACAATAAATAAATAAAAATGTAATAATAAAAAACGCCAGGTGGTGTGTTGCACTCTTGCAATCCTGGCACTGGGGACACAGAAATGGGAGGATTCCTGGGGCTGGCTGGCCAGCCAGTGCCGTGGAATTGGTCTACTCAGGTTTAGTGAGTGACCTTGTCTCAAAAGCTAAGGTGGACAGAACCATCAAGGCCAGCCTCTGGCCTCTACACGCACACACACACATATGTGTACACACACATGCATACATACAAAAAACAGAAGGGAAGAAAAAAAACACGAGGATGTGGTTAGTGGCAGAGCCCCTGCCCAGCACATATGAGATCTGCTCATCCCCAGCACCATAGAGGGGAATGCGTTTTTTTCCTATAGTGTAAGAGACCAGTCAGACCTAAGAAACCAAATATATTATATGCAGTATTCTGATGAAGGTACTGTTCCCCTCTTGAGCTACGTTGCATGCTGACTGACTAATTATCTACTCCCTTTCTGTATCCTGTGATTAACCTATCTGCTTTCCTTTCTGTTTCTTTTTCACTTTGCAAACATTGTAGAGATGATTCCTCCCCACACTTGAAGATGATACAGTAACGTGGAGGAACACTTCTTTCCGATAGACTCTTAGGCGAAACGGGGTAGTTTCTCCAGAATCAACTGGGTTTAAAGTGTGCCTGAGAGAAATACACCGAGAGGGGAGTGGACACTGGGGATTGCCAAATAACTGCTGTGTGGTAGTGCTGTTTGCTTGGGAAATGGAAACTTGTGGGAGTCAGCTCTGGCCTCCTCCTATGTGGGTCCTGGGAATTGAACTCAGGCCATCAGGCTTGGCAGCAAGCACCTTTACGCACTGAGTCATCTTGAAGTACTTTTTGTCTTTCTCACTCAGTTAATCACTCATTCATTCATTCATTCAGTCAGTCTATTATGACTCCTGCATTACTAGGCAAACTCCT
This sequence comes from Mus pahari, assembly GCF_900095145.1. Classification (NCBI taxonomy): domain Eukaryota; kingdom Metazoa; phylum Chordata; class Mammalia; order Rodentia; family Muridae; genus Mus; species Mus pahari. The sequence goes on from NC_034594.1 coordinate 100,023,531, forward strand.
TGTTAGCAACCAACATCCCAAAGTCCATCCTGTCTTCTCTCTCCCCAAATAACACTCTTTTCTCACAGACCCTGAAGTGTAAAACTGTTCACAGTTCAATCTATTTCCTTTATAATTTGGGTTTTGTGTTACAATTAGAAAGGTCACCATCATGCTAACTCCTGGAGGACTTCTGAGACGACTCAGTGTGGTAAAACTCTCATCGCACAAGCAAGAAGACCAGTGTTAGGATCCCCAGAGCCTACCAAAAAAACCTATGCCCAGTATTTCCGGACCACAATCCCAGCCCTCCTACAGCAAGGGGTGAAGTGGAAACAGGTGAATTCCAAGGAGCTCAGTCCTGGCAAACAACAAGAAACACTGTCTCAAAGTGGGAGGACTGACACTTTAAGTTATCCTCTGACCTCCACATGCAAACAAACACACACACAAGCATGCAGACACACAGGCACCCACGCACACAATCATGCACACTCACACCTACATTTCTGTGAACGTTCTTTAGTAGCTTTTGTCATTTGCTTTTGATTCTCGTTCTGGGAGTCCATCAGACTCAGGACCTCAGGTAGGCAGGCAAATGAACACACTTTAGCACTAAGCTATGCCCCTAGCCCTTTAATTTCCATTTTTATTATGATAGACATGCACTGATGTATCACACCTGTAATTCCAGCACTTTGTTTGACAGCTGAGGCTGGAGGACTGACATGAGTTCAATGTTAATATAGTCTATGGAATAAGTTCCAGGCCAGATTGAGACTCTGTCTCAAAAGAAAATAAAAAGACTAAAATAAAATAAAATAACCAATCTCAAATAAAATGTTTATTCTGGAGCCTGGAGAGATGGTTCAGAGGCTAAGAGCATTAGCTGCTCTTCCAGAGGACCTGGTTCAATTCCCAGCACCCACATGACAGCTCACAGCTGTCTTTTAATCCAGTCTCAGAGGCTCTAACACCCTCATATGCAGGCAAAACAGCAGTGAACATAAGAATTAAAAATAATAATAAAGAGGAATCTTTACAAAAATTAGAAAGATGTTTATGCTGCTTATTAGAGTGCCACTTGCCTGTAATCTGGGAGGCTGAGGCTCAAGTTCAAAAACAGTCTGAGCTATGTAATGCGTTTCAGGCTGGTCTAGGTGATACAGAGAGACCTTGATACTAAATAAATAAATAAATAAATAAAGTCAAGTGCTTGATGTTTCTGAATACTTGCTCCATCTATGGTAATCAGGTTGTTGTGAAAATTAATTGAATTTCATGATTTACCACGAAAGGTTTGTGGAATGCACATGGGTATGTATGCTCATGACAGTGGACTCTTTAGTAATCCCGGCTGACTGGATGATTTATTGTCTACTTCTAAACAGTGCCCTGCGGTTAGCTTTTATATCTGGCAGGACAAATAGTATCTTCTTGCAAGTTCCTTTAAATAAATAATGCACAAATGCTAAGTGATTTGCTTAAATGCACGTATCAGTTAAATTTGGAGAACCGCCCCCACCCCCACCCCCACCCCCAGTTCCTTAAGTTTGATTGCTTAGTCATTTCATTTAACAGATTTTTATTGAGCAGGAAGTATATGCCAGAGATTGTTCTGGCTTCTGAGTATATAGCAGGGAGGGAAATATAAAAGTCCATGTCTCTGCAGAGCTAACTAACATTTAACATTATTCATTTCATGTGTGTGGGGTCTTTCACCAACCTGGAATTTGTAGAGCAGGCTACACTGGCTGACAACAAGCCCTGGGTATCCTTCTGATTCCATCTCCTGAGCACTGAGATTAGGATCATATACTACCACACCCAGATTTTGTGTGTGTGTATGTGTGTGTGTGTATAGGTCCTTGGGATGGAAACAAAGTCTTTGTGTGCCAGTGAGAAGGCTCATAGGTAAAAGCATCTGTTTTGAGGCCTGATGACCTGAGTTCAATTCCCGAGAGCCTCTTATTAGGAGAGAGCAGACTTGGTAGGCTGTCCTCTGACCTCCACACACCTGCCTCCTCCTCCGTGCGCCCCCTCCAATTTTATAGGAAATAAATAAAACCAATTTGCAGAAGAAATAAAGTTTGTGTGCTTTCAAGGCAAGCACGTGACTTGCTGAGCCATCACCTCTGCTGCCCTGTTACTCGTTTTCAAATGCATATACCTCAATATCTCTGCTTCAACCAGAAAGTAAATTTTAAGTACTATTGCAACATACTCAGAATTGGATTTTCTATACTCATAATTTCTTTTTCTTGCCCATATTAAAAAAAAACCCTACAGCTTTGTTTCTCTTTTTTTATGCAAAGCCAATTTTTTTTTTCTACTTCTACATTCATCATCTAAAAACCCCTTTGTGAGAGAATGCCTTACTAAGGAACTTAGGACTTTGTGAACAAAACAAATTTATGAAAACCAATGCTACCATTAAACTGGAAAAACCTGCACGTTTTCTTCAGCCATACATTAAAATAAAACATCAGGTACATATTTTGCTACTAAACTTGGTAATTAATGTCCACTTGGCATTTCTTTCTTTGGGGGAACTTACTAGAACTTCTGCTTTTTTAGTTTCAGCTAGAAGCATGTGGACTTTTATTTTGACACATGATATCAGTGATAAGTGTACCCCTCCTGTTCATCATTATCACTACATTATTGGTTTTATGAATTGAGTTGGCCTCTACGGTCTGCTTTAAAAACAATTCAAGGAGATTGAGCAATCTTGCCAAAATTGTTATTGGAGTTGTTAGGATCAGAACCTGTCCCCTGGCAGCCCTAACAAGCTACACTCAACTAGTCATGCATCCTCAGGCCAGTTAAGTGGATGCACATCAATGGGAAACCGAGAAAGGGGATTTACACAATGTGGCCACATTGGGAAGATGAACAAAGAGGTTCAGAGTCTCACTGCCCAAGTTCATCTTCAGGTTCTTGGTGTAGGTTTTGTTTTAAATAGAGGGAAAGAAGAATGCATAGCTAAACAGTCCTGAATAAGGCGTGGTCCCTCTAGTCATTGACCCATCACCAACCCAGCTCCAGTTTGTTTTTGTTTGCAAGATGATCTAACAAATTGTCAAAACAGCATGAAATCTCCTTCCAGGAGACAAGCTCCTCTTCCAGCTGGCACCAGCTCTTTTCATTCTCCCAGCACGAGATTCCCTGAGAATTTTCAATTTCTTGGGGACAAGGCTGATAGCCAAAGGGAGGTACACAAGTGTCTCCCTAGAATATCCTCATTTTCTGACTATTGGAACTAGACATAATGTGGATTCAGAAATTGCAGATACCTAATTCAGCTTTCACTCTTGTAGGATGTATGATCTTGGACCTGTGAGCTCAATACTATAAACTTGGTTTCTCCATTGGTTAACTGATGAGAATAAGTGAAAACCCATGGCTTTGTCCATTTCTCACTACTATAACAGAACCCCACAAACTGCGTAATTTATAAGGAGCAGAAAGTTATCTTTTATAGTTCTGAGACTTGGAAATCCAAGATCAAGGTACCCTTAGGTTTGGCACTGGAGAGAGGACTGGATCCTTTTCAAGATGAAATCTAGATGCTGCATCTCCAGAAAGGAGGGATGCTGTTCCTTATGGGGTGGGGGGACTGGAACAGAAGACTCACTTCAGTAAGCCCTGTTATATTAATATCAATCTATTCATGAGATGAACTCCTCCTTTTATGTCCTACCTTCCAGAGCTGCCTTAGAGATTAAGCAGTCAACACATGAAATTGGAAAGGACAAAAAGATTCAGACTAAGGGCTGGGAATGCATTTCAGTTGGCAGAATACACCTAACATGTACAAAGACATAGGTTTAAGCCCCAGTGCCCAATAACCCAGGAGTGGTGGCTCATGCCTCTAAAGTCATCATTCTGGGGGTGAAAGCAGAAGACCCAGAAGTTTAAGGTCATCCTCAGGCTACATAGTGAGTTGGAGGCCAGTCTAGTTTAGAGATTAGAGAGTCAAAGGAAAGAAGGAAAGGAAAGAAGGAAAGGAAGGGAAGGAGGGAGGGAGGAAAGAAGTAAAGAAGGGAGGAAGAAAGATTTTCAGATTGCAGCAACTCATTTCATTGGGTTGTGAAAGAATTAAAAGAACCAGAACATGTACTATTAGTAGCTCAATATTTGGCAATAATATCTATGAAATAAACCAATGTTGCTACTGAGCTATTTATTAAGGTCATCTGAACTGAGAATGATAGCACACACCTGTGATTCCAGCACTCAGGCGTCAGAGGCAGGAGGATTTTCAAGGTCAAGCAAGGCTATAGAGTGAAAATTTATTTAAAAAGAAAAAGAAAGAAAGATAAAATAAAAAAAAGAAAAAGAAAACACCACCACCAACAACAAAAAAAGTTGACTATAAAAAAATAGTGGTTTGTTCAGTTGATGGGCTAAGAGTAGTGTTTGTGGAAATAAAAGACTGGAGGAATCGTAGAACCCTCCTGGGAAATCTGGCAAAGTGAGTGAGTCAGATCTCTTGGACACTGAAAGATGTGGGGGAACTAGAAGAGATCAGCAAAGAGTCACTGTTCTGAGTGACAGACTTCCTTCCTTACTGAGTTCAGCAATCTCATAAATGGTGGCCAGACCGTGGTCTCCATGCCTGTTCTTAATGAGTGTTCCGCTTTCCTGTGCACACCTCTGATCTCAGCTCACTGGTGGTTTCTGCTCACTCCATGTCCATTAGTACTTACCTCCTCCTAACCCCAAACTGCACACCACTGGCAATAAGTTCCATACCACATCTCTAGGACATGGTTCCTGTTTGTCTCTGTAGCATTTCTATCTGTATAGAAATCTAAGTGGATAACTTTATCCATCTGAAAATTATTCACTCTTAGGTTACCTGTATGCTCTGTATGCAAGTCAGTTAACATGAAGAAACTAGGTACTGAGGGATTAAAAATAATAATAAAGGGCAGGAGAGATCATGACATGTAGAGCACAGATCTCACAGCTAGGTGTGCTGGTGCATGTCAATTCTTGCATTTGATTTTGAACTTCCCATCTAAGAATTGCAAGTAATGTGTTTGTGTTCTTTATAAATTAATAAGTCAAAGATTCTTATTGTGCCCAATCTAGTCTGATGATTGATGGCCAAGGTCTTTCAACAGGGATTGCTTTAAGTCCAGGAAGTCACCACCCTCAACCTCTTGCTAAGCAGCTCCTCCCCTTGAGGTCTGTTTCGTTCTCTTGGCCTGGAAGTGGCTCTCAGAGGCTTTGCCTTCTACTAAGGTGACGATGTCAGGGTCTCCCAGGATCACCTCTTTTGATTAATCACAACCGGAGTCAAGCTGCATACCACTTGTGGTGGTCTGACTGAGAAATGTTCCCCATAGCCTCGGGTATTTGAGCACTTGGTTCCCAGTTAATGGTGCTTGTCAGTGGGGTCATGGAGTCATAAGGAGGTGCAGCCTGGATGGAGGAAGTGACATACTGGGAGTGGCCTTTGAGAGGTCATAGCCTTGCCCACTTCCAGTTTTTTTTTTTTTAAATTTATTTATTTTATTCATTTCCCACTTCCAGTTTGTTCTTTTTTTAAAAAAAAATTTACTTTATTCATGTTTGCAGTTGAAGATATAATCTCTTAGCTTCTTGATCTAGCTGCTTGCTGTAACCCGCCCCCCCCAATGACTATCCCTCTGGAAATATAAGCCAAAATAAACTCTGTTCTCTACAAATTGTCCTGGCTATGATATTTCGTCTCATCATTGAAAAGTAACTGCCACACCATCTAACCTGCAAGTTGGGTGGGGTAAAACACCACAGAGCAGTGTGGTAAGCAGTGAGGCTCTCTTAGAATTATGACTACTACAGGCAAGGCCCCTATCCTGGCTTGATGTCAGTTTCTGTGATGAAACACTGACTAAAAGCAACTTGGAAAAAAATGATTTATTGCATCTTACAGGTTGGAGTCCATTATCAAGGTTGGGGAGGTCAAGAAAGGAAACTGGAGATAGGGACTGAAGCAGAAGCCATGGAGGAATGCTGCTCATGGGCTTGCTCCTCTTGGCTTTCTGGGCCTGCTTTCTTATATCATCTAGGAACAGCTGCCTAGGGATGACACCGCCCATGGTGGACTGGGTCCTCCCACATCAATCAACATTCAAAAATATGTCCATAGACTTTGCTACAGGCCAATTTGACAGAAGCATTATTTCTAATTGAAGTTCCCTCTTCCCAGATGACTCTGACTTGTGTCAAGTTAGCAAAAACTAATGAGCACAGACTCATTAATATTCTCCATTTTACTGATGTAGCACAACGAGGCACAATCCTACAGCTTGGAAGGATCAGAGTTGGTATTTGGGCTCTACTCTTCACTATATTGTATAGCCTTAGCAGCATCTACTTTTCCATCAAATTATTGTTTTTCTCTCCACTTGGAAGCTGTTTTGAATGATCACCACTGACACTAATGTTTGCTATCTGTCCCTATAATGTTGAGCAGTGAGGTATTTCACATAAATAAATTCATCTAGTCTTCCAGGTGAAACAAATTCACAGGTTTTTGTTCTTGTTTTGAGTTCTGTGTTTTTGAGACAGGGTTTCATATAGCCCAGGCTGCCCTCAGACTCACCAAGCAGTTGAGGATGTCCTTGAACTTGTGATCCTCATATCTATACCTTCTGAGTTGGGGGATCACACAACATGAGTCACCATGCTGGTTTATGTAATGCTGGAGATGGCCCTTGTGCATGCTTAGTAAGCATTTTACTTAGAACTATGTTAGCAGCCCCAAGTTTTTTTTAGCCCATACCCACCAAAGGAACCAGAGCCCATCCATGTTTTTTTTTTTCCTGCATTGAGATATGGACTTAATTTTATTCAATTTTTGTAAATTTTTAATATTTTCATTGGTGCATAATCATTACATGTGGTAGTATCTATAGGACATAGTTATACAAGCATTATTGTACAATAACATTACACTATACAGGTATGCCATATACTTTGAGAACTTCAGCTTTTAAAATAACGGCTTTGGCTCTGGAACCAGGCCGCCTCAGCTGTGAACAACGCCGAAATGACCAAGATTGAGGCTCGGGACCTGTGCAGCAAGAAGAAGGAGGAGCTGTTGAAACAACTGGACCTGAAGGTGGAATTGTCCCAGCTTCGTGTCGCCAAAGTGACAGGCGGTGCCGCGTCCAAGCTCTCCAAGATACGAGTCGTTCTCAAATCCATCGCCGGAGTTCTCACTATTATTAACCAGACTCAAAAAGAAAACCTCAGGAAATTCTACAAGGGCAAGAAACACAAGCCTCTGGACCTGCGACCCAAGAGGACTAGAGCCATGTGCCGCTGGCTCACCAAACACAAGGAGAAGCTGAAGACCAAGAAGCAGCAGCGGAAGGAGCGGCTGTACCCTCTGCACAAGCAAGCTGTCAAGGTCTGAGATGACAACGACAATAAAGTGCAAGACTGACTGGCAAAAATAAATAAATAAATAAATAAATAAATAAATAAATAAATAAATAACTGCTTTGAAAACCCCGGGATAGTTGTCCAAGGAGACCTCAGCTTTGAAGGGCTACTTGGATCTCAAACCCAGCACTGTTTCTTTTCTTTTCTTTTCTTTCTTTCTTTCTTTCTTTCTTTCTTTCTTTCTTTCTTTCTTTCTTTCTTTCTTTCTTTCTTTCTTTCTTTCTTTCTTTCTTTCTTTCTTTCTTTCTTTCTTTCTTTTTTTTTCGATACAGGGTTTCTCTGTGTAGCCCTGGCTGTCCTGGAACTCACTCTGTAGACCAGGCTGGCCTCGAGCTCAGAAATCCGCCTGCCTCTGCCTCCCAAGTGCTGGGATTAAAGGCGTGCACCACCGCTGCCTGGCTCCAGCACTGCTTCTTGACAGGAAGTAACCTTAGGTGAGCTGTGTAATTTTTCTGAGTCTCCCTTTCCTTGTCAGTCAATGGCAGAAAATGATGCCAAGGCTGGAGGTGGCAATGCCCTTGAGGCCATTGCTACATTCACACAGGAGTTAGTAGTTACTGGGGACACATTTGTCGAGTTAATACTTTATGTGGAACCAGAGCACAGCAGCACTTGCTTAGTAAAAGGAGGGGACCCCCGTTATTTCCTGACCTTTCTTTTCTGACTTAATCCCCATCCTCAACTATGATATTTGTATTTCAATGTTCAGAAAGACATGAACTTGGAGGATGTCTAAAACTGAGTTAGGGAGGGGCCCAGTGAGGTGACTCAGCTGGTAAGAGAGACCGCTGTGGCCATCTGAGGATCAGGAACTTTGGTGTCTGGGACTAACCTCACATTCACTTCTGCAATCCCAGCTCTCCTACTGTGAGATGTGAGGCAGAGATAAGAGCTAGCTTGATGTATGCAGTGCAGCAGGAGAAACAAGAAAGGTCCTGACTCAAAATGATGTGGACGGAAGGAATCAACTCCTGAAGAATTGTCTCTGTCTCTCTCTGTCTCTCTGTCTCTGTCTCTGTCTCTGTCTCTCTCTCTCTCAGACACACACACACACACACACACACACACACCCACACACATTTGTGTGTACCCAAACTAAGTGATAAACAGTTTAGAAGACTTTCTTTTGCCCCTACACACACTATAGTCATTCCAAGGAAAATATATCCACGTGTTAATTGTTCAAATAGAAAACCACCTTGGGTGTTAATGTTCTTCTATGAGAACGGGGTTTGTTTTGACTTCACATGTATAATTGCACTGCCCCCTCCCCTGAGGGTATATTCCCAACACTGTCCAATTTTCCATCTAATTGATGTTTTCCCTTCCACGAAGCACGATGTTCTAAAGGGTGCAACCCACTTCTCTTGTAGAAATGTCTGTACGCCTTGTCTTCTCCGGCAGCTGCCTCGCCCTCTGTCATCCAAACCTGTTATCATGTGCAGAACCATGATGATTAATTTATTTAAGTTCTTTATCTTATCTCATTGGGAAAAGCTCTGGTTACCACTTCTCCTTTCTAAGGCCTGCACACACAAAGTACCATTGTATGCAGTGGGACAGTGACCTTTTAATGCTTTGCTGCCTGAAAACTTCTCTTTGGATAGCTCTGGGTTCTTTGCTCTGGTCTTGGGAGATGGCTCAGTTAGTGATGTACTTGCTACACAAACTCCTGAGTTCAGTTCCCTCAGCAAATGAGGGAAAGTCCGATGTGGCTGGATGTGACTATAAGCCCAGCTCAGAAAAGGCTGTGACAGAAGGATCCATGGTTGCTCCAGGTTTAGTGAGAGAGTCTGCTTCAACAAAGCAAACAAGTGCTAGGAGAAGTTACTCGTAGTCAGCCTCTGGACTCCACATGCATATAACAAACTACACACAACACACACACACAAGAATCCCCACGGGCACATAGGAGCATGCACACTCACGCACACACACATGTGTACACAAGCAGACACACATGCAAACTCATCCAGTTCTCACATTTCTTTTCAGCCTTCACTATAAATAAGTCTCCACAATAAAATAAATTGTGGCTAAGAAGCAAGTTTCCTTTCTGTAACAAATCCCCAATGGATGACTCCCTTTCAAGGCTCTGACCTCTGATCAAGGGCTGATGTTTTCAGCTTCTAACTTCCTTGGCCCAGTACTTAACCCTGTGCTGAACTGTACCTCCGAGGCATTGTCGCTCTATTAATTTAACTTGAGGACTTAACCTTGTAATTTGACTCAAGAACTTAAGCTTGTGCTGAACTTCACTGGGGGGACTCTTGTTCTCCTCTGTGAATCTGAGTCAGGGCTTGGTTTGTTTCTCCATCACTGTTATCTAACAAACAGATTGTTTAGTTCATTTGCAATAACTAAATCAGTACTTAAATCCAACTTTTATGATGTCTCCAATTTTATTTTTATTTATGTATACATCTGCTTGCTGGTCTATGTATGTACCATGTATGCAGTGCAGACAGAGAACAAAAGAGGGGGGTTGGATCCCAGAATTGAAGCTACAGAGAGGGGGGGGTATGGAAGGAAGGAAGAGGGAGGGGGAAGGAAGGAAGGAAGGAAGGAAGGAAGGAAGAAAGAAAGAAAGAAAGAAAGAAAGAAAGAAAGAAAGAAAGAGTATGCACAGATATGCCCTGACTAGGTCAACAAGCTTGTTACATTGTGTTCCTTGGTACTCTTTGGATTTCAAATGCTATACTTGAAGGAAGCATATATAGAACAGTAGCCACGTAGAAACAGAGAAAAGCTGTACATAGAATGTCAGCCCACAAAACTGGACTATAGATCATTTGCTCTCAGAGAACAGGGTGAGAGCCAAGAAACTCTTTGGCCAGGATATACCCAAGAATGGTGACTCCCGGGCACACATCTTGCTTTCTGGTCTAGTAACAAGTCCCCAGTCATCTGTCACTCAGCAGTACTGGCAGAGAGGAAGTGCAATGCTGGGACTGGGATGCAGTATGAAGTAGATATCAGACCATCTACTGTGCCTAGGAATGGCTGCTTCTGCTCATTCGGGAGACAGCTTCAATCTAAGGCAGCCTCAGGGTGAGTGAGCCTGACTCAGATGAGGTGGCGCTGAACTGAGGACTCACAGGAAGCCGTTAGAAACTCCATGGCCACAGAAATACCTTCCCCTACCCGCCTCCACTCTTCTAAAGTGATCACTAGGTCTGGCAAATCACAGGGCCACATAGCCAGGTCCTGCAGAGTCTCTAAAAATAGCCAGAGATCTGGAGTTTTATGTGTGGTCTCTGGTTTTCTTTCCTCCTCTCTCTTGTCCTCTTCCTCCTTCAGTGGGTTATTTCATCTTGAATTATTTTTATGTGTTGGGGTATGTACATATGTGTGTGGGTGCCCACTGAGACCAGAAGAGGGCATTAGATCCCCTGGAACTGGAATTACCATGAGTTGTGAGCCTCTGTGGGTGCCAAGAATCAAAGCGGGGTCCTCTGCGAGAACTTCCAACTGCTGGCTCATCCCTCCAGCTCTTGCGTGAAGTCTCTGGACTTTAGTGTTGACGCCAAATTCAGAACAGTAAAAGACAACCACACATTCACATCTACAAGACCATTCAGGCTGGCCATTAATGATCAAACTCTTGCAGATCAGATTTCCTTGAATGTATGTATGCCCTTGCTGACTTAAACACAAAACAAAACAAAACAAAACCAAACCTGAATGTACACTCTAGTAGGTAATTTATAAATTCTACACAAATGCTCAAAACCTGTGTGTTTTCCTTTAGGAACTATGAATGGAGGTCCCACATTTCCCTGAGACAAAACCATGGGTGTGTTGTAAGTGGAAGTTTGAGGCAGGAAGACCTTAACAAAGGAAGGTCAAGCAGTTGTCATCATCTGCAGCTGTCACCTGCTGTAGCTGCTTGGTGCACCAGGTGTGTATTTCTGATGAAAGGACTGCCTGCCACCCCATCTCTGTCTCTGTCTCTGTCTCTGTCTCTGTCTCTGTCTCGCACTCTCTCTGTCTCTCTCTCTGTCTCTGCCTCTATCTCTGTCTCTGTCTCTGTCTCTCTCTCCCTGTTCCCACAGTCTCTCTCCCTTTCTGCACGTAGAGCCCTGTTTCTCTCTGTTTCTGCCCATCCTCCACCTGCTCCCCAGCTCTGCCCTCATGGCTTACTAGCTGCCTCTGCCCTTTCTGGAGTCCGACTCCTCTCCTTTTCCCCAGTAACCCCACTTCATACCAGATCTGTTGCATGGCTAAATATTCAGAGGCATCTCTTGGCACGTCCCTGCCAGGTACTCCCTTGCCACATTATATTTCATACCCATCTTCCTGCTTGCTTACCCCTGACACTCAAGCTCTCAGTTCTATCACCAAAGCAGCTGTTATAAAGAGTGCAGTCTTTTTTCTGTGGAACGATTACAGGCTATTTCCTCCCGTGCCATTTTTTTTCTAAAGAGGTACCACTTTCAGAATAGAACTATTATTTACTACATTTTTTTTAAAAGGCAAGGTTTTTATAGCCGAGGCTGGACTCAACTCACTCTGTAGCTGAGGATGACCTTGAACTTCTGATCCTCCTGCCTGCCTTTCCCCAGTGCTAGGATTACAGGGAGAGGCACCGTCCCAACTCAGGCTGTGCTGAGGATGGAACCCAGGGGTTTGCTCATGCTCACCAAGCACTCTGCCAGCTTAGCCATGTTCGCAGCCCTGCCTTATTTATGTAACATTTAAATATGTGTATGTGTTTCTGTGGGCGTGGGAGATGTGGGTACAAGAGTACATGGTGCCCACATGGCAGTCAGACGACAACCTCGTGTGTCAGTCCTTGGGTACTTTGTAACTTTTGTTTGGGACAGGCTCTTTCTTCGGCCTGGAGTTCTACCATGCTGGCAAATTAGCTAGCCCTCTAGCTTCCAGGCATCTGCTGATCTCTGCCAGTTGCCTTGTAACACTGGGCTTACAGGCAAACGCCACTGAGTCTGGGTCCTGAGAATTGAATCCAGCTCCTCATGCTTTTGAGGCAAGCACCCCACCAGCTGAGCTGATTCCAAAGCCCTAAGAGTTTTTAAATTTTATCATCTTCCAGATAAAGGCTTTGGGAAGATATCTTGTAGTATTTGCTTCTGATAACATTTATGAGTGATTTCCTAGGGGCTGGAGAGACGGTTCAGCAGTTAAGATTACTGGCTGCTGTCCTTCCAAAGGACCCATGTTTGATTCCAGCACCCACACAGTGACTCACAACCATCTATAACTGCAGTCTGAGACCCTCTTCTGGCCTCCATGAACACTACGTGCATGTGGAAAACAATTAAATTAAAAGGGTGATTTTCTACAATTAAGATAGGAAGCTTTGATTTAAGAACCAGGTCTATTAGCTGTGAGCTCAGTTGTAGAGGAATCGGGGTGGCTTGATGAATAGAGACACATCCAGTGTCAGAGCCTTTCACCACATACAAGCCCTGCGTCCTACAGAGGATTTGTCAATGTTCCGCCTGGAGTATGAAGGCATCCTGAGCCCACGGATGGGAAAGGCAGAGCCGCTCAAACCTGGGCTTGGGCTTTCTCATCCGTGAATCTGTGTGGATTAATTTCATCAGGTTTTAGTACAGATCTCTCAATTTCAATGGTTTTCTTCTGTCTAGTCATCATTTTTCTCCAATTCTGAGAATAAACCACTACTCTTTTGCAGAATTAGAAAGGAGGCACTCCCCTGGGAGGCGCTCCCCTGGGCATCACATGGCTCAGCAGAGACAGCCAGACACCTGGCTCTTTCTACAGAAGGCTCTGCAGAGCTGCAGTGTTAGAATCCAGAGGGAGATCAGGCTTGGTAGCCGACCCTTCCCCCATCCATAGACCCTGCATGTGTCAATGTCATTAGTGATTCCCAAAGAGATGAGAATGAAAATCCAGTTTAGATTGACTTCATCGGCCTGGACCAGACTTCGGGGAGTCTAAAGCCAAGCAGTTCATCGTCAACCCTTTAGAGCATAGTATAATTTGGGAAGAGGTTTCCAGATAACAACCATTCCAATTCCAGATGCACAATAAAGCTTAAGGTGTGACTGCATAGAAACTTCTTTACGTGTGACAAGTACATGTGACCAAGGGGTGGGGATGGGGGGTTGTTTCTGTCGCTTAGTCTCTGGCCAAGATGACAGAAGTCAGCAGGCTATAAGTACATGTGACATCCCTTTTAAGGATAGGTAACAATCTAGGGAGGGAAGAGTCTGGGGTAACCACTCTGGGGAATATTGGGGAGGTCCTTCCCTACGACAAAGGTTGCTGAGGTCTACCTCTGTAGATAGCAAATAGGTCACCAGGTTGTTAAGGAAATCCACCCCCAGCCTTCTGGGCAGGAAAACAAGTATTTTATCTCCTCCACTAAGAAGAGGCCCAGTGTGTTTAACATTCCTGGTTTCCCTAGTGATCTGTAGGTGAAAGGACCTTTGTGCTCTCATCAGGCCCATACTGAGACACTGTCTGAATTTATAGCTAACAGACTCCCAGGTGCCAGGATCTCTTGCACAGGGATGTGAGTTTATGTCATCATAGTTTTCCAGCTTTCAGATGGCCTTCTATATTTATGACATCCAATCCCTAGAATATCCCTCCATTGAGTAGTTTAAATGGGGTTTCCCAAAATCGAGAAGATAAAAGTGCCTAGATAATCTCCTATTTTAACACAGCTCTTGCCTATCATTTTCTATTTATGTGGAGTGTGTTAATGACTTCATAATTGAATCTAACTTATAATTTATTTGTTATTTGATATTTGATACATCTAAAACTGAACAGATGGCCACATTTGCAATGGTCCTAAAATAACTCTTTGCAGAGATGGAGAGACTGCTCAGTGGCTAAGGGTGCTTGCTGTGCAGTCATGAGGATCGGAGTCCAGATCCAGCTGCCGCATAACATGCCAGATGTTCAGTGTGCACCTGGAGCTCCAGGGACAGAGACAGGAGCCTGATTGGAGCTGGATAGCTTCCAGCCCAGCAGAGACAGTGTTAGCATGGGTTCAGGGAGACTCCACCCCAGAAGAATAGACTGATAGGAACAGAAAATGATGCCCTCTTCTGAGCTCTAAGCACACACACACACAGAGCCCACACCACACACACACACACACACACACACACACACACACACAGGGCAGCTGGGGAGACAATTCAATACTGACCCATCGAAAGAGGCACATAATCACAAGACAGGATTAACATACCTGGGAAGATTCCTTGCAAGCATCTATGTGCTCTTGCTAAAATGCAGATTGCATACCAGCCTTAATAAGAAAATTCTTCAGCTTGCACCGACTTGTGGGAGAGGCTTAGTCATGCATCATCTCACACTCGGATCCACCAAGGTAAGGAACACTACCGAACTAGCCGATTGCAGTTTTGATTCCACGCAGCAGCGCAAAGCTGCAAACACAGGTGCTCACGAATCGTTATCAAGTTAATCACCTTCCCCCACTGAACGGAAAACATAGTATGGGCTTCTGAAAACCAGTTACTCTAGCACTCTGTTTAACTAACTAGATAAAAATCACACCCCAGGAAGGTGTTTATCATCCTGTAAGTCAGTGTTACCCTGTAAAGCAGCAGGTTTTCCCAGAGTTCTACTTCTCTGTAGCTTTGTGTGTGTGTGTGTGTGTGTGTGTGTGTGTGTATGTGTGTGTGTGTGTGTGTGTGTGTGTGTGTGTGTGTGTGTTAGGGGGAAGCCTGCTTCTACACCCAGAAGGAACCCTAACAACACAATGGTGCACTGTAATGCCGCCAAGGAAAAATAACAAAGGAGGTGCCTGATGTTGGCATTTCTAACTCCACCTGAAGAGTCTCCTTGTGCTCTGTCTGAATCTGCGACCTCTCTGGACTAGTAAGAAGGGCGAAGGCAATATAGGTCAGTGATCCACAGAAGGAGGTGCATAGGATGAAAAGTCCGGAGAGCGCCTTCACTGCCTCAGGAACATGAGTTCCCTCTGGAAGCCACGTGGTGTGAGTAGAATCACCTGCTCTGGATACAAAACAAAGGAACCAAAAACGTAACTGCCGAAGACGGGTGTGCTCGCTTGCTTCCCTGCAAATAACCTCTGTCTGCGCGTGCCTTAAAATTTTACTCCGGGCCCTAAATATACACATTTCTTTTTTTCGTTTGAGACAGGGTCTCATGTAGCCCAGGCCAGCCTCGAATTTGCTATGCTGTCAAGGATGACTTTGAATTCCTGTTCCTCCTGCCTTGCCCCCTGAGTGCTGAGGTTACATGTGTGTGTCACTATGCCTGGTGTGCTAGTAGTTTTATGTCAACTTGAGGCAAGCAAGAGTCACCGGAGATGAAGAAACCTCAATCGGGAAAATGCCTCTATTAGACTGTACTGTTGGCAAGCCTGTAAGCCATTTTCTTTTCTTTTCTTTTCTTTTTTTATTATTATTTTCTTTATTTACATTTCAAATGCTATCCCGAAAGTTCCCTATACCCCACCACCACCACTGCTCCCCTACCCACCCACTCCCACTACTTGGCCCAGGCCTTCCCTTAAGCTGGGTCATATAAAGTTTGCAAGACCAAGGGGCCTCTCTTCCCAGTGATGGCCGGTTTGGCCATCTTCTGCTACATATGCAGCTAGAGGTACAAGCTCAGGGGGTACTGGTTAGTTCATATTGTTGTTCCACCTACAGGGTTGCAGCCCCCTGCAGTTCCTTGGGTACTTTCTCTAGTAAGCCATTTTCTTAATTCTTATTGATGGGGGAGGGCCTAGCTCACCGTGGGTGGCACCATCCCTGGGCTGGTGGTCCTGGGTTCCATGAGAGAGCAGGCTGAGCAAACCCTGAGGAGCAAACCGGTAAGCAGCATTTTCCTCTATGGCCTCCACATTAGCCACTGCCCCCAGGTTCCCGCCCAGTCTGAGTTTCTGCCTTAGCTTCCCTCAGTGTATATATAAATAAGCCAAAGAAACGCTTTCTTCTTTAAGTTCTTTTTGGTCATGGTATGGTGTTTCATCTCAGCTAAAGCAACCCCAACTCACATCCCTGGGGACTGAACACAGAGCCTCAAAGTGTTTATCAACCAAGTTATATCCCAGTCCAGAGTAGAATGCATGATGAAAAGGCAGAGGCAGATGTGGAAACTTCCGTAGAAATCCAAGCACTTGGGAGGCTGGCTGGAGATTTTCATTTCAAAGCCATCATGGGCTATATAGTAAAATATTGATGACAACGACAATGACAATAGCAACAACAATGGCCACCACCACAACCACAACAACAACCACAACAGAGAAAGCAGAGAAGGAGGAGGGGGAGGGGGTGGGAGGAGGGGGAGGAGGGGAGGGAGGAGGAGAAAGACATCCTCTGTTAATGTCAGAAAGATTCCTGTGATCTCCCAGACTTAACTTACAGAACAATCCACACAAAAGGAGCTTCAACAGGAAGCCTTGTTTCTCTCCTCAAACCTCAGCATGCCCTCTTTAACTACACTCTAACTGGCCCTAAGAACAGCATTTATCCAATATTACTTAGAGACTGCCTTACAGATGTAACTATGGTCACCACAATCCAACAGAAATACCATTCTTTTTTTCTTTAATTTTTGTGAGGTGTGAGTGCAAGTGTGTGTGTGTTACGGTGCACATGGTGGAGGGCCAGGACAGCCTCGGTGTTCACCAGGCTAGCCTGCCCATGTGCTTCCAGGGGCTCTCCTCTCTTCACCTTCTGTCTTCCAGTAGGGGTGCTGGGATTACAGACATGCGAGACCACCTCTTTCTTTTTTGTCCTGTCTCTGGGTTCTGAGGATCTGATCCCAGGTTCCCTCTAAGAGCAGCAAGTGNCTGAGGATCTGATCCCAGGTTCCCTCTAAGAGCAGCAAGTGTTTTGAACTGCTTAGTCCTCTCCACCAACCTCCATCAACCACTTATAAATATTGACTCCATATAGGCAAAATAACTGTGTCAATAAGAGAGATTCATCTCCACGGTGTGAATATCAGCATGAGCAAACAAAATCCTACAAACATATACACGTACACCTCTTTGCATGTGCACACACGCAGATACACACAAATATATGTGCACTATAACTGATATAACTTCATACATTTAGAAAATTTATATAAAATTTCAAGGGTCAATATTGAGAAATAAGGAACAACACAACCTGTACATCAACATTTTGGGTGGAATATTCCTTACAGAGAATTTTATTTGATTTGTGATGATGATGATGATGATGATGATGATGTGCGCGCGCGCGCGCGCGCGTGTGTGTGTGTGTGTGTGTGTGTGTGTGTGTATGTGAGACATACCATGGCATGTATGAGGAAGTCAGAGGACTCGGGAAAAAATTGGCTTTCTCCTTCTACCATGTGAGTTCAGATCAAACTCAAGCTTAACAACAGACACTTTTACCTACCAGCCTTTCTTACTGAAAATTTTGTAAGACAAAACTAAACTCTGATTATTTTTAGCCTTTTCTCTGGTTTAGATTTTTTATAATATATAATTATGTATGTTATATATTCTATATGATACAGATATATTATATTATATTACATTATATTATATTATATATAATGCTCAATGGTTTGACTTTGTCTTTTCACCAATTCTGTATCATTCCTTGGTTTTTTAAAGTGCCCAGAGCTTCACTAGGCCCCTCTGTGCTGTCTTTAGAAACAACCCTGTGTGCCTCCTTAGCTTTACACTGGTAGATACCACTCTGTGGCTCCAATTTCTCTACTGACCTCCCTTCCTAGGTTTTCTAACTTACATTTTAGTGTGCCAATGTTAATGTGGCCCAGAGCTAATTTTACCATGCCACACTCTGCTCACTAGAGTCTGTTGTTCCTAACTCACCCTACACCATAGATTTCTCGAACAGGGATCCTTGAAAACTCAGACCCTCCCGCAGGTGACATTTTCCTTCACAGTGGTGGCCTTTGCTCTGATTACAGAGCCTGAGGAGGACCAGGTGTGCAGGCAACAGGAGTAATGGCAATCAACTCTTCCTAAGTGACTGTACGACTTTGACCTCTAAGCCCACAGTCCTTCCAGCCACTTAGCCCTGTAACATTCTCCCAATCAATTGACTTCCTTCTGTTTCTGATGTGACTAATTCTTTTGGCTCCTAACAAGGCACGGCAACAGGAAGCCAGCAGATTTGACAGTTAAACTGTAACTAATCCCATGAAGGTGTGAGGAAGCCTGTATGAGAGGTGAAATACTTTCCACTGAACAAGAACAAACAGACTCTCATTCTCTCTCTGTCTCTCTCTCTCTCTCTCTCTCTCTCTGGTGTTTATATACATAATCTGTAGGTATAGTGTAGGGTGTGTGTATCTGGGTATCATCTCTATGGTGTACAATTCATTACTGGACTTATTGATGGAAGGCTGTTCCTAGTTACCAAGAAGGCCAATTGAATCGCCACAATTTGAACCAAAAAGAGAGGCGTGTGTCTGTCTGTCTGTCTGTCTGTGTCTGTGTCTGTGTCTGTGTCAGGACAAAAGTGGGTTCATCCTAGCTGACTGTACATGGCTTGTCTTGAGCTACCATCAGAACCAGGCCTCATGGCAAAACTCCATACACCACTGAAACACTTCTATCCTTTTGATGTGGAAAGACACAGAAAAAAAAATCAGAGTTATTCTGGTTAGCCATGATGCTCAAAATTCGGGGTGGAACAGTTTGGTTAAAGGAGGACATGGAAATGCTATTGACTAGATGTACTGCTTGAAGCCAGAACAAAGGATACACGCCATTTTCAAAATAAAAGACACAGTTATACTATAAATCTAGCCAAGAATCTATGCCAGCTGAGAAGATCTAAATTTGTGTATACCAGTGGATTAATGCAGTCCCTACATCCCATAAGAAAAGTTTCTTCATGTAGTGGAAGGTGGTTAGCGCAGGAACTGGAGAAACAGCAGGGACTAAATGTCTGTGGCATGTACAGCTATAAACAGGACATCATATCCCTCCTACCTCTAAGGCACGGGGGCCATCACTGAAGAGGGGGAGCAAAGACAGGAGGAGCCAGAGGTCGGGGAGGACCAAAGTGAAAAGGTGACGTCAGGACATGGCAAGACTGCTGCACTTGTGAGCAAAAAGAGCTGAGGTTGCCTGCACAAAACCGGCACAAAATCAAACTAGTCACCATCCAGCTTTGAAGGAGGAGTGTCCTCACCCCTAGCTGAGGGGCTATCGATGGGTGATGGCTTCTGGGGGGTGGAAGAGTTAGTTTTCTATAAGGTTGTCCATGGTAGGTTGTCCACACTCTTGTGCATGGCCCTACCAATGAACACATGGGTAGCACAAATTGAACTTGGGTATATATATATATATATATATATATATATATATATATATATATAAAGAACACAATACTGTGAATGGGGTGGGAAATGGATCTGGGAGGATTTAGGGAGAGTCTGACAAGTGAATGTGTTCAAAACACATTGTACACAAATATATTAAAAATATGCACTTGATCTTAGCCAAAAGGCCAAGAAGCGATTATATTAAAAATATGAACAGAAGAAGGAAAAAGGCAGGCTAAGGAATTTCTAGTAGATTGTTGGGGAAAAAGCTGGAACTGTGTGCCTGCCAGCACCTTCTCACTCATATACTCCTATATTTACGACCCAAGCCATTGAGGTTCAGCCTCAGACCTACCATGCACTTCTATACTCTCACAGCACTGAGGTGGACACAGTCACATGTCCCTTTCTTGGTGACAAGTGTTGGCACAAGGGTTGGTTGTACCTATCACTGGTCCAGTGAATGAGCTAGATTCTTCATGAAGTGAAGGAGAAGCAGAGGTCAGAAGGAAATCCAAAGCGTTTGTGAAGTGGTGGAGATTCAAACAGATAGCCTGAATGCCACAGTTCTCTTATCTCTGTGTGCTGGGGTCTTGAGCCAGCTTCGAGGCAAGAATTCCAACATGATTAAATTCTGCTATGGGGCGGGAGTGAAACATGTCTTTAACTCCCAGCCCTTGGGGGGGGGGAGGGGGCAGAGGAAGTTGGATCTCTGAGAGTTCAAGGCCAGCCTAGTTTGCAGAGTTAGTTTCAGGACAGCCAAGGCTACATTAAAAAAAAAAAAACAAACAAACCAAAATAACAACACAAAAACAAAACAAACCTGTCTTGGAAAAAAAAATCTGCTGTGAAGGTTGCCTACTCTTCTTGTTTGCTGTCTGTTGCTGTGATAAATACCATGACTGAAAACATCTTGGAAAACGGGATTTGTTTCATATCACAGGTCAGGAACAGGTAGTGGGAACTGGAGCAGAGACTGTGAAGACACTGCTTCCTGCCTTCCACCCAGGCTCCGGTTCACACACCTTCCTTCTACAGCTCCGGACCACCTGTCCACGGACCATACTGTTCACAATGGGCTGGGTTCTCCTACATCAATTGGCAATCAAGAAAACAGCCCACAGACATGCCCACAGGTTAATCTGATGGGGGCTTCCTCTTTCCAGGTGTGTCAAGTTGACAACCCAAATTAGCCAATTAGTTCTTGCAAAGGACTGGAGCTTGGTTCCCAGCACTCGCGTTATGTGACTCCCAAAGGCCAGTAACTCTACATCCGGGGCTCTGACACCCTCTTGTGGATGCCATGGGCACTGCACAGGAAGCACTCCCCACTCCCCCATATAAAAATAAGAGAGTGTTAAGATATCAATGAGCCAGACTTAAGGCCTAAGTGTATTTAGCCTTTGAGCAAGTCCCAGATGTGAGCCTGCCTCCCTTTTCTCTTTTTGACCTCTTCCTCCTCCTCCTCTTCCTCCTCTCCTCCTTCTTATGAACCAGCTATAATTTATCAGCAGGTCATTTAAACACATGATGATTAGTCCTTTATCTACATCTCCTGGCCTCTTTCTGCTGAGAGTCCTGCCAGAAGTCACAAGGTCCCTTGTCTTGTTTTAGTCTGTTCAGTGGTAAAATACTTCTAACTTGGAGGAGGAAAGCTGAAATAGCTTACAGGTCACATTTTTGTGGGAAGTTAGAGTAGGAGCTCAAGGCAAGAACTTGAAGCAGAAACTGTGGAAGAATATTTACTGTTGCTGCTTCACCAAGGCCCATGCTCAGCTAGCTCTTGTATATAGTCTTGTACTACCTGCTTAGGGAATGGTGCTGCCCACAGTGGTAGAGGCCTTACTACATCAATTAGCAATCACAACAATCTGAGACAGGCCAATATGATTCTGATAATCCTTTAACTGGAGTGCCCAATGATTCCAGGCTATGTCAAGTGGAGTTAAAGTTAACTAGGATAACCTGGTACCCCCCATTTTATGGTGAAATGTTCTAAGACTGAGAAAAACAAAACAAAAGAACCCAAAAGACCAGTGGGGTGATTTGACTCTGAAGGTAAATGTGCTTGAGGCCAAGGTTGACCTGGATTTGATCCCCTGCAACCATTTGTGGAAGGAGATTATTGTCTCCTGTAGGTTGTCCTCTAACTTTTATATGTCTACCCTCCACATGAATGAATATATAAGCAAATAAATAAATACGATTAAAACTGTTAGTGGCTGAAAAGACACCTCAGTGGTTAAGAGGGTGTACTGCTCTTGCAGGAGACCTGGCTTTGGTTTCTAACACCTCTATAGCAACTTGTAACCATCTTTAAATACAGGTCCAGGGCATCCAGTGCTCTTTCCTGGCCTTTATACACACTAGGTGTGCACACATGGTGCATATACATACATCTTACACACATAAAATGTTTTAAATCTTAAAAAGTTTTAAAGAGAGTTCCAGTAGCCCCTTTAACCTGGTACTTAACAAAGGCACCACTTCTGAATTCCCTGTGTCCCCTGCCCAACCTTGGTGAGTATGTCTTATAGGGCTCAGTCAGGGTTGTTCTCTGCTTTAGAAAAAAAGAACAAAAAAGGTTCTGATCAAGCTTGCTCTCCATGCACTAAGCTTTGCAATAGGACACCTGGCTCAGAGCTCTGCTTCAGCATCCCCCTCCCTTCATAAGTCCCAGTTCACACGGGAATTTCCTAGCCCTCTCAGATTTCTACCCTTGACTTTCTTTAGGCCCAAGAACACCGAGTCCAGGGTAGATTACCAGAAAACTAATGTGGCTTGCATTTCACCTTTTATTTACACAGTTTTTTTTCAAAAACTTATATTCAAAATTTATTCATAATATTTCATATTTTCTCAGATAAATATGCCCATTCCTGAGAAGAAGGCTCAGCTGGTAAAGGGCTTGGCTTGGAAACACAAAGACCTGAGTTCAACTGCTAGAACTCAATTCACATAAAATAAAGCCAGGCATGGTGGCACACACTTATAATCCCAGCACTGGAAAGGTGGAGGCAAGAGAATCTCTGGGATGCACTGGCCAGACAGCCTAGCTAAATTGCCAATGCTTAGATCAGTGAGAGACTCTATCTTTAAAAAAAAAAAATGGAGTGTAATTGAGGAAAACACCCAATATGGCCTCCCCCTCCACATGTGCAAACAGACTGTCAATGTTTAGTGTGTTAATGGGGTCCCAAGTGAGGGTCACGTTAACCAGGACACAGGGGATACTGTCACAGCCATGCACGTTTTATTGAATATTTCAGCATCTTTTATACAGAAAGCCGTATAAAAATTTTCCCACAGATTTTAGTTTACACCCGGTACTGTTTTCCCTACCAATAGCTTCAAAGTGACCCAAACCTTGCAGACTGAGAAATCTGTCAGCAGTCTGACTCTTAGAACACAAACCTTCATACATACATACACACAAACATTCGTGCATGTCCACACACACAAAGACAATGCATGAGTGTGCTTGTATATGCTCTTATTTTAAATGCACCTATTTTTATTTTATAGGCACATATATATTTATACACATATAGATATGTTTGTATATACACAACACTAAGCAGTGACATGTGTCCATCTTTGCAAATATAGATTAGTTCTGAAGAATGTTGAGAAGAAACTAAGTTTCTGGAAGACAGGGACTTCCCTTGGTATCCTTTTGTGCTTAAGGTGTGTGTGTATGCTTGTGTGTATGTTTGCTTATATGTGTGCATGAATAATTAGTGAGTTTGTGTGTGCATGTATATATATGTATGCATATATATACACATACATATGTATATGTATGTATATATGTGTATATATATATGTATATAGTATTTGTAGTGTGTTTATGAATACCTGTATGCCTGTGTCTGGTGTGTATGTTTATGTATGTATGTATGTAGTTTATATGTTTATGTATGTGTGTTGTATGTGTGTGTATAAGTATGTATGTGTATATGTGTCCATATGTGTATATTTATTTGTATGTGTGCATGTTTTGTGTACCATTCAGGCATTACCTATCTGAAACATAAATAGAATTGAAGACAATGCATTGAGTTGGACTATTCGAAATCAGTGGGAAAATATGAACATTTGTTTGACATGAGTGCCAGCAGATGGAGAAGGAGCCTGTGCTGAACAATTTCCCAAATATAGATATAATGTGATTTTAAAAAATTCTTCCAAAGGCAGAAGAACCACGGGCAGGAAATTGGAGACGATCAGACAAATGTGAAATGTTCAGAAATCTGTTTCTGTCTTAAAGGTTATCGTTTTCAAAGTCAGTGCCTTCCGGTGTAGCTCAGACTGACCCCAAACTCAGGATCCTCTGCCTCAGCCTCCCAAGTGTGAAGATTAGAGATTTGCCACGATGCATGTCTTTAAAGTTGTCTTTTATAGTTGTTTCTTTATGACATGTAATAATTTGTATGGAGGCCGGGCATATGCCGAGGCGGGGCGCAATGCCAAGACAGATTGAGGTCGGATTGTGAGATTTTCTCCTTCCACCACGCCGTGGCCTGAGGCTTGAACTCAGATTATTAGGCTCCGTGGTAAACGCCTTTACCTTCTGAGACATCTCAGGAGCCTGAAGTTTACCTTTCTGTGGAGTGAGGGCAACGTCAGGATTAATTACTTCGGTAAACTTGAGGCTGTGATTCCCCTTAAATTTGACTTAGTCTCTTCTGTTGGGGGTGTTATGTGCGCTGTGTTTTCAGTGGCTGATCTCTGAACCCAGTCTTGTAGTCTGGACTTTGATATTGTTATTATTATGAAGCAGTTCCTGATTCAGCATTTTGTAAAAAAAAAAAAAAAAAAAACGTTGTTCTCCATCTTCTCCTATTGGTCAAATAAAGAGGTGAACAGCCAATAGCTGGGCTGGAGAGCAAAGGTGGGACTTCTGTGCCCAGACAGAGGAAAAGAGTTTCAGGTGGGACCCGGGTGGGGTGTTGCCATCCTCCGACAGGAATGGAGAGGGAGGTGCCAGAGCAAGCCTAAGAGGGCAGGTAATAGGCCATGTGGCTGGGGAGTAGGCTGACAAGTCGTCCAAGCCAGCGTTGTAGGATTAGAATAGATCAGACAGAACCTGCCTGAAGCTTACTAATAAATAAAAAGAGCTCCAAGTCATTATTTCAAAGCAGGGGCAGGCATAGGAAAGCCTGTACTTATACTCTCTTCTGTTGCTAATGAAACCATAGCCAAACCGAGTGAGTGACAGAGAAAATAGGGAGGGGCTGTATCTGGTAACCACCCTCTTGGGGGTGGAGTCTGAGGTAGGTCAGAGGTCAGGGCAGATCCAGGACCGGAAGGAAGTGTGAAATCTAGCAAACCCCTCAGGATCCCTCACCCACACACCCACACACTACTCATGACGGCACGGATAGGCCAGTATGTTCACGTTCTGCTTCATGGAGTCTTTGGTGTGTAAATAGGGAGACAAACCTTTGAGATTCATTAGAAGAAAGCATTTGGATTCAGAAGGGTTTGTGTTCAAATTTCAATACCAACAGCTATCTCTCCAGCTTACATGAAGCTGGACAAGAAACCTAGGAGAAGGCAGAAAAGAGGAAAAGGATTGATACTACCTGGGTGCTCTGCTTTTTATTCTCTCTCTCTCTCTCTCTCTCTCTCTCTCTCTCTCTCTCTCTCTCTCTCTCTTTTATTTTTATTTTTTGTGTGAGACAGGGTTTCTCTGTGTAGCCCTGGCTGTCCTGGAACTCTGTAGATTAGGCTGGCCTCGAACTCAGAAATCTGCCTGCCTCTACCTCCCGAGTTTTTATCATCTCTTAAATGACTTTACCTTTGAATATCTCACGGGAGAGGGAGGGACTTAATTTCACATTTCTCTTGAGAGGAAATAAACCATATTCAAACCCAACCCTAACACATATTAATTGCATCTTAAATTGAAAAGTAACTCTCAAGAAGATTGTGACACACATGTGTATGTGTATATGTGTATATGTGTATGTGTGTGTATGTGTATATATGTGTATATGTGTATATATGTGTATGTGTACGTGTATATATGAGTGCAGAAAGTCCATACCCTCTATACACATCTTGCAAAATAACAAGGAACAACAGCTCCTGGATGCAGTAGAGCATATCTGTCATCCCAGCCTTCAGAGGCTGATGCAGGAGGACTGCCATGCTCTCAAGGCCAATCAAGGTTATGTACTAAGACTTTATCTCAAAACAGGAGGAGCAGGAAGGGGAAGGGAAGAAGGAAGAGAAAGAAAGAAAAACAGAAGTAGAGGGGTGGGGCTGAGGGCAGAGAGAGGGAGGTAGCTGTAGTCTTGTAGGAATACAGAGGCTACATTCATTAAATGTCTCCTGTATGACAGAAGCACAAGCCAACGAGATGACAGGGCATGGGCCTGACACTCCCAGTGAAACTCACTCAGGATCATTTTCACAGTACAGCTTATGTGTTGCTATAAGGCTGATGCAGTATAGGTAGATGCTCAGGCAGCCTTGGATCCAGAAAAGCAATTCCAGTCCAAGCTGCTCCCCCATGGCGATACAGCAACTGCATGGCTTTCCCCAAGTCAGAGAGGAAAATCAGGTCCAACAGGCCTTCTTGGAGACAGGTGTGGAACAGCATGACATCTTTATGCCGATGATGACATTATATAAATAGCTTAGGCTGCAGCTGTTAGGTAGAAAGCTGGCTAGCATTCAAAGAGCTGTGGGTTCCATCTTCAGCCACTGGAGCAAGGAGTGGAGGCACACATCTGTAATCTTTGCATTTGGGAAATGGAGGCAGGAGGATCAGGTCACCTTGGGCTACATGCTGAATTATATGCCAGTCTGGGCAACATGAGTTGCTAGCTAAACTAACTTGACTTGAAATCTTACATTCTCCCTACACCTTGTCTAAAGAATCAGAAGTTAACTTTATGTATCCCCGAGACTTGGAAAGAAGCAAACATAATACTATCATCCATTTATTTCCATCTATAGTACTCCTGCTGTCTTAGTCAGGGTTTCTATTTCTGCACAAACATCATGACCAAGAAGCAGTTGTGGAGGAAAAGGTTTATTCAGCTTACACTTCCATACTGCTGTTCATCACCAAGGAAGTCAGGACTGGAACTCAAGCAGGTCAAGAAGCAGGAGCTGATGCAGAGGCCATGGAGGGATGTTCTTTACTGGCTTGCTTCCCCTGGCTTGCTCAGTCCACTCTCTTATAGAACCCAAGACTACTGGCCCAGAGATGGCACCACCCACAAGGGGACCTCCCCCCTTGATCACTAATTGAGAAAATGCCTTACAGCTGGATCTCATGGAGGCATTTCCCCAACTGAAGCTCCTTTCTCTGTGATAACTCCAGCTGTGTCAAGTTGACACAAAGCTATCTAGTATACCTGCATAGTCTGATGATGATGATGATGATGATGATGATGATGATGATGATGATTGTGGACTTGTCCTAGACTATCACAAATAACCCAGAAAAAAAGGAGCCATTCATCACAGAGTCAGGTGGGCTGGTGATCTAAACCCGGCTCTGAGGAGCAAGCCATCAGAAAAAGCAGTGTGGAATAATCTGGGGTTGAAGGTGCACACACAGTCTCAGCACTTGGGATTCAGGACAACTGCTACAACTCCAAGGTCAGCCTGATCTACACACTTGGTCAAAGGCTAGCCACAGTTGCAAAGTAGTGCTGTTTCAAAATGGAAGAAGGCTCCTGCTAAGAGGGAAGGGCTCTGAAGTTAGAAGTATGGAGTTTCAATATAGCTTGAGACCAGCTAGATCCCTGCCTCAATGAGCAAAGGCAGTTGCAGCCAAGCCAGAGGCCACGTAGTAGAAAGAGAGAACTGACGCCTGTAGGCAGTCCCCCGATCTCCACATATATGTGCACACCAAATATATAAACTCTGCCGTAATAAATTCCAGCTAGAAAAAAATATATCAGCATTGGCAACTGTGCTGTTTAGTTGTAAGCCAACTTGACACAAGCTAAAGTGATCTGCAAGGAGGAATTGAAAAAAAAAAAGCCTCTGTAAGATCTAGATGGAAGGCATTTTTTTAGTTAGTGACGGATGGGGAGTGTCCAGCCCATTGTGGGTGGTGCCATCCCTGAGCTGGTGGTTCTGGGTTCTGTAAGAAAGCAGGCTGAGCAAACCATGGGGAGCAAGCCAGTAAGAAGCACCCCTCCATGGCCTCTGCATCAGCTCCTGCCTCTGTTCGTGCCCTGTTCAAGTTCCTGCCCTGCCTTACTTCATTGATGAATGGCAATATGGAAGTGTAAGCATAATACACCATTTCCCAGATATCTTTGGTCATGGTGTTTCATTATAGCAATAATAACCCTAACTAAGACATTAACTAAACCTCTTTGACCCCAGAAGCACCTGTGATGGCTGTGTTAACATAGATTATCTTTCATAATTGTCAACTTGACAAACCTAGGAAGAGGGAACCTCATTTGAGGAGCTGCTGCGATTCACTTGGCTTATGGGAGTGTCCTGGAGCATTTCCTTGATTACTAATTGATGTAGGAGGGCCCAGCCCACTGTGGGCAATACTATCCCTAGTAAGTGGACTTGGGATGGATAGGAAGGGTAGCTGAGTATGAGCCAGGATACAAGCCAATAGGCAGTGCTCCTCCATGCTTTCTGTTTTAAGCTCCCGCATTAAGTTCCTATCTTAGCTTCCCTCATTAATGGATTATAACTTGTAAACCAGATAGATCCCCTTCCTATCTGCCTTCCTGCCTTCCCCATGGTGAGTGTAGAGTCCTTAGGCACAGTAAGTGTATCCACCTGGCTGCTCTCCCTCTTTATCTCTTTTTTTGCCAATCAGGATGGATGAGAGCTTATTGAAGTATTATAGGCACAACTCCATGAGACATCCTCTGCAGCTAGATTTTATCTGAAGAAGAAACATCTGTAAAGATCTGTGTGCTGGAGTTTTCAAGCAGTTGTGGCTTCCACTGGGATTTAATATTCATTACTCTTTGTACTCCAACTACAGGCTTGTCATTTTTAGGAAGACTTAGCAAAAAAATCCTATGAATATTTATTTGTCTTACTGTAGAATATATTTACTATTTGGCTTTAAAATTTGAGTTTTGTGTTTCTTATATAAATTATGAATTAAAAAAAAACTTTCTACTTGCTCTCAGGCCAGATATAGCTTATGTATTATGTAGAAGTCTATCACAAAACTCAGTACTGTTTGTCTTAGAGTTTGATGTAGCACAGGAATAACATAGAACTAAACATGGAGCTGTAGGGTCTTCAACATGTCTTAGTAGTAGAGCACTTGCCTAGCATGCAGAAGGCCCTAAGTTCAATCCTCAATATCACAAGAACAAAGCAAAATCAACAAAGAATAGAGCTATGGGTGGGGGGGGGCATTCATAAGTCATCAGAATCTATGGAGAGCATGTGTTTCAAAGAAAGAGGGAAGTAAGCTCTCTGATGGGATCAAGATCTTTCTAATGAGCTGACTTCAAGAAACGAAGATGGCCTGAGGCAATGGAATTGTGAGTTCAAGGCTAGTCTTGGCTATACACGGTTTGATACCAGCCTGTTCTTCATGAGATTCCATCTGAATGAAGAAAGAAGGGAGAGAGGCATGGGAAGAAGGATGGATAAAGGAAGGGATAGAAAAGAAGAAGGGAGGAAGGAAGGAAGGGTAGGTGTGAGCATGAACTGCTCAGGGACAAGGTACTGTTTCTAAGGTTGGACAGTCTTTGCATGCTGCTTGGTGCTTTGCGTTGGTCCTGGAATGAATGGCATTACACACTATTTAATACAGTCACACCTTGCAGCAATTACTATTTCGATTTATAAAGGAATGAACAAGGGTATTGCCCAGTTGTAGAGTGTGGCTACCTAGCATGTGTAAAGCCACCAAGTCCTGGGCCCAATCACCGACACAGCAATGAATACGGAGGAGCCAACAGTTCAGAGTTGCTCAGTTGTCACTAATTGACCAAACTAGGCTTTCTAGCTTGAATTGGACCCATAGCCAATCAATACTTCCTTATATATGCACATGCAAAAAGTAAAAGTGAAGAAGAGATGTTAGTCTTCAGGGAAGGGATATTAAACTCTTAGTTCAAAGTGCATGTTAGGTAAGGCTTGTGAATGAAATACAATAAATTGGGCCTTTGCACAGGATTTTCTTTTCATTTAAAAACTGCATTTATTTATTTATTTATTTATTTATTTATTTATTTATTTATTTATTTATTTATTTATTGTGTGTGTATGTGTGTACGGGGGTGTTTGGATATGCACGTGTGACATAGTATGTGTGCGGAGGCCAGAAGACAACTTGCAGGAAGTGATTCTCTCCTTCCACTATGTGGATCCCAGGGTCTAAATTCAGGCTTGGCAGCAAACACCTTTACCTGCTGAGCCACCTTTCCAGCTTATACACATATACAATGTATTGTGACTGTTTTCTTGACCCTGTCCCCCTCTCTTGTCCTCCTCTTCTCCTGATGACTCTCTTCTCGATTAATTTTCTTCTGTTCTCATGGCTTTTCTCACCTGCCTTGTACTGATAGCCACAGCAGCTGAGGAGTGCTTGAGCACAACCACCATGCCACATCTGGAAGACAGCAATTCACAGCACTCCCCGCCTGCTGCCCAGCTCCTCCAGCCTGCCTGCACCCTCTGCTATGATGTTCCTTGGGTCATGGAGGAGGCGATATAGATGTGCCATTTTTGGTGGTGATGTAGTGTCTTGAGAACGTTGTCGGTTTCTCTTGCCCATACTTTTCTCAGTCATGACTGAATCCATTATGGCTGTTTTTCCTTCAAGTTCTGTGAGAATTGTGGTTCCCAAGTTTATGAACACCTTCGTTGTACCAAACTGAATCAAACACCGGCTTCTAAGGTCTTTACGTACAGGACTCCCAGAACACAGCCTGGCTGCAGTTTCACCCTCTGTCCAATGATTTCCTCATCTGTCCTTGCTTCACTTCTGAGACCCCTGAATGGGCATCTCTCTTTCCTTGTATGTGATGCATATATGTGTGTGGTATATTTGCATGTATGTGTGCTCTCATGTGCACATGGTCATCAGATGCCTTCTCTGTCACTATTTGCCTTATCACCTTTAGGTAGGATCTCGCATTAAACCTAGAGTTACCCTGGTGCCAGCAAACTCCAATGTTACGCCCTCTCTCGACCAGCAAGGACGACACAACCACCAGTTCTTCTAACAGCAGTTTTTTCAGCAAGCTTCAATCTTCATCTCCCTCTTCATCTCCCTCTTCATCTCCCCCGAACCCCGGGGAAGAGTCCAATATATCATTCATGCCAACCAATCACACCAGGCAACGTAGCTTTGCCAGGTGAGTGAGCTCAGCCAATGATAAGCAGGGATAACAGCAGCAGCCAAATAAGGACTTGTTTATTATAAGAACTCTCTTCCTGTAGGTGCCATGTTAGGGTGCAGCCCCAGGGGCTGTGGCTCCCCACACTCCAACAAACCTGCTGTCTCTGTCCCTCACAGTGCAGGGGTCACAGGTGTGCACACAATCACACTCAACTTTTTATTCAGGTGTTGGGGTTTGAATTTGAGTCCTTATGCTTGCTCAGTAATCGATCACTCATACTCTCAAGTGCTCTTACTCATTGATCTGTCTTCTTCACCCAGCAGTACTCAACCTGTGGGTTTTGACCTCCACAAGGGGGTCACATATAAGATATCTTATGTATATGATATTGACAATATGAATCATAAGAATAGCAAAACTACAGTTATGATGTAGCAACAAGATAACTTTATGCTTGGGAGCATACCACAACATAAGGAACTGTATGAAAGGGTCATAGCATTAGGAAGGTTGAGGACCATTGTCTTAAGCCTTTTCTTACTTTTCTATAAATTTGTGAAATATCTACAGCCACAACTCCCAGGAGAAAGCCATATGTTGACGAGTTTCACATCTATCCTTCCATCCGAGCCTCTTTGTTTCTAAATCTCAAACATCTATGTTTGTTGGGAACCCTCAATTAATGATTTCATAAACACCCCAGTCTTAGTTTTCAATACTACAGTCCACATACAAACAGTTTGCAATACTAAAGGGATGAGAAGAGAGAAAAAGGAAAGTCAGCAGAGAGTGGGTTAATGTCAGCCTAGTGGGGGCATGGGGCTCTGTCACCCTGGAGACATTCCGAGAAAATGGGTGGAGCATGTCTCAGAATGAGGAAGAACAGGAATGCTAGGACACACATAGATCAGTCCCTGTCCCTCACTGTTGGTTGTCATTCTTGGGGTTATTAGTCTTCAGCTCCATATCTAAAGCCAAGTTCACTCTAGAGGCCCAAGAGTGACCTTAGTCAGAGAGATAGGGAAGGGACTTTGTATCAGATAAATCTGTAGGCAGATTTATCTTCAGTAGTTGGTCAAAGCGTGAGTGAGTCACAGATAGTTATCTACCATATACTTCAAGTCAGACCAAGTTCAAGATCTTAACCACTCATCGTCTTGGGCTTCCTGCCTCAATAAAGATGTCTCTACTGTAGCATACAAACCACAGATTTGAGTGACCAGATTGTTATAGAATATTCATCTCTCTCTCAATCATCTATATCATTCTGCTAACTGGATCTTCTTAACTTTCCTCAAACCCATCCATCCATCCATCCATCCATCCATCCATCCATCCATTCCACAGCTGATACATAATTCTAGCAGCCATCTCGACTCACCTGACTGCCTAAACAGCTCCCTGCTGGTGTTTCTATACTTGTCTCCCGATTTTGTCTTTCCTGATCTACTCACAAAATAAACCAAACAATCAAACAACAGAGAAAACAAGAGGCTTCCAGAACAATAAATTTGATCATTCTATTTCTGTTACAAATCGTGTTTTTCATTGCTATGACAAATACCTAAGCAAATCAACTTAAGAGGAAAAGGATTTATTTGGACTCATAGTTGCAGAGCAATTTCCACTCAAATTTAAATGGATCTATTGCTTCGAGCCTGAGATGAAGCTGAACATCATGGTGGTGAAGACATTTGAAAGAGGAAGCTGCTCATTTTATGGGATTCAAGAAGCAGAGATTGTTGTGGAGAGCAGAACAGATATTCTCTTTAAAGGCATGATCACAGTGACCCACCTCCTTCAACCCAGGTTTGGCTTCCCAAGCCTCTACTATCTCTCAGTAATGGCATTAAATTATGACTTTACCAACTCATTGATTGGTAAATTCTGTTCTGATGTTATTCCTGTTGCTATGATAAACACTCCCAACAAAAAAGCAACTTAGGGGAGAAAGGACTTATTTTAGCTCATCATTCTCGGTTAAAGTCCATTATTAAAGGGAAGTTAAGGTGGGAGGCTAGTTGCATCACATTCACATTTAAGACAGAGAGAGAATGACTACAGGCATACTTGCTTGTTTGTGTTTGGCTAAATTGCTCTACTTTTATATAATTCAGAATTTCCTGCCTAGGGAATGGTGCCACCATCAGTTGGCTGGACCTTGACATCAATTCACTTAAGACAAACCTCCATAGACATGCCTAGAGATCAACCCCATATAGACAATCCCTCACTGAAAATGAAATCAACCCAATTGATTCTATGTTGTATCAATTTGACAGTTAAAGCTAATCATCTCAAAGTCAAATCCTTCAGGATTCAGTCACTTATGAAAGGTACCTAAACCTGAAGTGAGCCTTCTGGGAAAATACTCCACATCCAAGCCACAATGTACCTCATATTTTGTAAAAACATGTCATTGGCTAGCAAGCTACTTTAGGCAGGAAAGTGTTCATATTGCAAGCATGAAGACTTGAATTTGATCCTCAAAGAACTCATGTAAAAAAAAAAAAAAAGACTTGGGTGTGGTGGCTCATACTTGTAAATACCAGAGCCAGGACTGTAAAGACAGGTGGATTCCTGGAACTTGCTGGCCAGTTAGCCTACTTGGTGTTAGAGGCCAAGGAAAGGCCCTGCCTCAAAAATAACATAGATATCCCTGATACATAACCCAAGTTGTCCTCTGGCCTCCGTGTGTGTGTGTGTGTGTGTGTGTGTGTGTGTGTGTGTATGCAAAGAGATTTATGCATATACGTATGTATCTCCCAATTTTGCTCACATGATATGTTTTCTACTCTAAATCCTCCAAAAGCACTGTGCTTTCTCCCATTTCTTGGACTTTATTCATTCTCTTTTACTGTGGTTACAACTTAGAGTTTTCTGAAATTACAATTATGAGTCAGCTCTTTCATGATGTTTTCCTTTAGGGCTGGAGAGCTGGCTTAGAGATTCAGAGGTTTGTTACTCTACCTGTACCACACTGCTAACCACAACATGTAACTCTACCTCCAAGGAATCTAATGCCCTCTTCTGGCATCCATGGTATCACACTCACCTGCACATGCTTCTCCCCCATACACACATAAATAAAACTACATCTTAAAAAAAAAATCTGCTCCTGTCTCTACAGCATCACACCAAGGAGTCTTCACTGCGGTTTTTCTCACACTGAGCAGTGAGCTGCTAGGCCAGTAGCTCTCAACCTTCGTTATGTGGTGACCCCCAACCATAAAACTATTTTCATTGTTACTTTGCAACTGTAATTTTACTACTGTTATAAATCATAATGTAAATATCTGTGTTTTCCAATGGTCTTAGGTGACCCCAGTGACAGGGTTGAGATCCACTCTCCTAAACTTGATCTGGTACCTGGTCAGAACGCCCGTTTTAATACATTATTACAAGCACACAGAGTGATTGGCACATAAGTGGAACACTTCATATTTGTTGAACAGATATATTCCATTGATGATTTTCCCCCTGAGATAGTGTCTCTTGTAGCCCAAGCTGGCTTTGAATTTCTTATGTAACTGAGACTCCTAGTTAGCTTTATTTGTCACCTTGACACGGCCTAGAACCATGTGCAGAGTCTCAATTGAGTAATTAATTTATCAGGTTTGTTTGTAGGCAGTCTGACTGTGGGTGATTATCTTATTAACTGAAGTGAGGCTTGGGTGCTAGATCCACTATGGGCAGCACCATTCCCTGGGCAGGTTGTCCTGTGCTGTATAAGAAAGCTAGCTAAGTGAGAGTCTGAGCAAGCCAGTAAATAGCTTAAGTGTTTGCAAACATCTTTGTGGCTTCTGTTTTAATTTCCTGTTTGAATTCCTGCCTTGACTTCCCTCATGATGAAGTGACCCAGAAATGTAAGTCAAATAAACCCTTTCCTCCTCTAAGCAGCTGTTGGTCAGAGTGTGTTATCACACCAACAGAAGGGAAGTTAGAAGATTGAAGACTGGCTTTGAATTCCTGGTCCTCTTGCCTCCAGTTAGTAAGCACTGTACACACAAGCATTCAGCACAGCAGCAGAGTTTTACATGGTGCGGGGTGGAACCCATGGCTTTATGAATCCCAGGCAAGCAGGCTACCCACTGAGCTACATCTCCAGTACCCACTGAAATGGAACTAGGAAAAGTATATTACTCAATTTTAGGGTAAAGGAAATAAGTATTTAAATTTGTCTGGCTATTGACTTTTCCTCAAATGCCTAAAAGCAGAGTTCAAAGCCCTTGTATTGTTTGAAGAAGAAAGGCCCCCTTCAAAGTCAGCATGAGACCATCAGTCAAAAAAGCCCAGCACCAGGAGAAAATATGGTATCAATAGACTTTCCTCCCACCTACTGCTGCTGGCATTTGTCACAGCTCTGAAGAGTGTCCAAGAAGATATAATTCCCAGAATATCAAACCAGTGATCTTTCCAGAGCCCCTTTCTTAACCCAGTACAGTTGCTCTATTCATCTTGCTGGTAATGATTTTTTCCCCTTTCCTCAAAGCACTCAATTTATTTTCCAGCACTGACATGTAATCCAGAAATAATAGAGAGTGGTGTAGTATAACTCATAACCCAAAAGGGAAAGTGCCATCACCCAGAAAGAAAAGCTTGGAATTAAGTATTCCTCAAAATAGTTCTCAGCAAAGCAGGGGGCATGAAAAGGGCTATTCAGTTTTAGAGGGCATTTATTCTCTCTGTTATAACTTTGGTACCCCATGGGAACAGTGGAGTCCGAATGTACCCCTCTGGCATAGTTCTTGTGATTACAGGCTAGCATTTATGTCTAGAAATTGCTTTCAGTTACACTTTCGGGAGAAAAAAATCCTATTTAGAAATGCTAAAAGTTTAATTGATTTCTTGTGTGTGTGAATATATATGTACATATGTGTGCCAGTGAGGGTGGGCATGTATATGTGTTTGTGTGTGTGTATGCAGGCAAAAGGAGGACAATGTTGGGTGTCTTCCTTGATTTCCCTCTACCTGTCTTTTTTTGTTCTATGTTAAGTCATTTTATTTATTTATATGTGTGTGGAGGGGATGCACATACCATGGCACACTAATGGAAGTCAAATGACAACTTGAAGGAGTTGTTTCCCTCCTTCCACCAAGTGGGCCTCAGGGATCAAACTCAGGTCATTGGGCTTAGCAGTAAGTACTTTTATCTATTGAACCATCCCCACCTTCCCAAGCTGTCTGCCTCTTGTGGCCACATCTTAAGTGGTTTTGAACTCAGAATCCTAGGATCTTATAGCAACAAGGGCCTCACTGCTATGATGCAGATATGGTGTGTGTGGGCATCCTAGAGTTTCCCATGTTGGAAGTGTTGTCTCTGGTATGATGGGGAGAGGCAGTGAGACTTTCAGGAGGTAGGATGCACTGGGAAGTCCTCAGGCCCTTGATGGAGTCATCCTCAGAAGAGATTTGTGTCACTCCAGTTGTGCTGTGATTTCCCGAGAGTGAATTGTTATTAAGCACACCTGACCCCTGACTGCTGAAAACTTTTTTTTTTTTTTGATTTGCAGTGTGCTTGCAGTCAGGCTCAAGCATCGACCATGAGGAGGCTGTCAGGACCTTATTAGAAGTTGAATCAACAGGACTGTCCAGTGCCGGACTTCCAACCTTTAAAATCATGAACTAAATGAACCTCTTGTCTTCATATTTAGCATGTCTCGGGTATTTTATTATAGTGCTATAAAGTGGAGTAGCATTCCTAAACGCTACTAGCTAAGACAGCAAATGTCACTCAGTCTTGGGGACCTGGTCCAGTGCTGCATGCTGTGCTTCTATTGACAGAGGGAGTTTACATACATTAATTCAGGACAGGGAATGGTTCAGTGGCTGAAGTGTTTCTAAACACAAACATGATGGATGACCTGAGTTCAGGTAACCAATACTCACATAAAAAGATGGATACATACATAGGTGTGCCAGAAAGTGTTGGAAGCATAGAGGATCCATGGGACTCACTGGCCAGATAGTCTACCAATTGGCAAGTTTCAGGATCAGTAGGAGAATGTATCTAAAAACTATGTAAGACATACCAAGCAAATCAATATTAGGTTGGTAGATCTAAGTAAAGAAATAAGTAAAGAGCCAGGGAGATGGTTCAGCAAGAAGAGATGCTGCTGTTGTATGTAAGCACAGTTTTTGTTATTGTCCTCTTCTCTTCTCTTCTCTTCTCTTCTCTTCTCTTCTCTTCTCTTCTCTTCTCTTCTCTTCTCTTCTCTTCTCTTCTCTTCTCTTCCCTTCCCAACCCTTCCCTTCCCTTCCCTTCCC